>NC_082640.1:179494020-179794020 GCF_028023285.1 Balaenoptera ricei | reverse complement strand
GAGTGATCCTGGAAAAGGCTGGTACCCAAACAGGGGAGATGCTCAAGGACAGCTGTGCAAAAGTGGTCAGGATGCGTCTATCTACGAAGACAGATAAGAGCCTCGTGGGTTTTCTTACTCTATTCTAGGAGAATATTTCTGTGCTAACGCCAGAACTACTTAAGAATCAACACTTTTCTAGGAATTCCCTGGCGGTCCAGTGGTTAGGACTCCAAGCTTCCACTGCAGGGGGCCCAGGTTGGATCCCTGGTTGGGGAACTAATCCTAATCCTGCAAGCTGCGTGATGCAGCCAAAAAACAAACAAACAAACAAAAAAGAATCAACACTTTTCCAAGTATCAGGTTGGATCTTACTTGGGGGACACACATTTTGTAGGAATCAAAACTTTTAATAATCACTTTTGGAAATGTACCTCAGTACCTACCATTCCCAATAAAATGATAAAAAGCAGCTATTTGGGGAGAAGGAGGGACAGCAGAGCACAGAGGATTTTCAGGGCAGTGAAAACTACTCTGTATGATACTGTAACGGTGGACACATTTCACGATACATTTGTCCAAACCCATAGAATGTACAACAGCAAGAGTGAACCGTAATGTCAACTACGGACTTTAGGTGATATGATATGTGAATATAAGTTCATCGATGTAACAAATGTGCCACTCTGATGGGGTTTAATGGTAATGGGGGAGGCTGCCCATGCAAGGGGTAGGGGATGTAGGGGAAATCTCTGTACCTTCCTCTCAACTTTGCTGTGAACCTAAAACTGCACTAAGAAAATAGTCTTTTCTTTTTTAAGCTATTGATAAACGGTCTGATAATACCCTGAGAAACATACATCAAGAATAAAAAAACCTGGGTATATATCCGAAAAAAACAAAAACACTAATTCAAAAAGATATGTGCACCCCAAAGTTCATAGCAGCATTATTTACAGTAGCCAAAATATGGAAGCAGACTGTCCGTCAACAGATAAATGGATAAACAAGATATGGTGTGTGTATATATATATATATACACACACATACACATACATACAATGGAATACTACTCAGCCATAAAAAAGAATGAAATGTTGCCATTTGCAGCAACATGGATGGACATGGAGGGCATTATGCTAAGTGAAATAAGTCAGACAGAGAAAGACAAATACTGTATGATATCACTTATATGTGGAATCTAAAAACTACAGCTAGTGTATATAACAAAAAGGAAGAAGACTCACAGATGTAGAGAACAAACTAGTGGTTACTGGTGAGGAGAGGGAAGGGGAAATGGGCTAGGTAGGGGGCAGGGGATTAAGAGGTACAAACTATTAGGTATAAAATAAACTACAATAAGGATATATTGTACAACATGGGGAATGTAGACAATGCGTTTTAATAACTATAAACGGAGTATAAGCTTTAAAAATTGTGAATCACTACACTGTACACCTGTAAGTTATATAATATTGTACATCAACTGTACTTCAGTTTAAAAAAAAAGAATTAAAAAAAATGAAAACGTTCTAGTCAATAGAGAGAATGCAAGATATATTTTGAGCAACAGCTGGAGAAAGGCTAAATTTTAAGGGCGACCCATGAAAGACGCTTCCAGAGGAAAAGCCATGTGGGTTTCTGTGTTTTCATAATGGAGCCAACAACAAAATCCAATTAAAATAACAAATCTCTTTGTAGGATGCCATGGAAAATTAGTGATTTCTTAATTATGACTAAGACAAAGTATTTTTAAAATATAAAAATTCCCAGTAAAGTAGTTAAAAGTGTTACCAGTTTTGCTATGGCTTCGGAAATGACATCCTTCAATTTAATGTGATGCAGTTTGTAGTATTTGGACAACACTTCAGCGATGCTGGATTTTCCCACAGCAGGAGGACCAAGAATGCAAATTTTGATGGGCTAAAAGAGGAGAATAAGCATCATACAGGGAGCTCTGAACCATCTGTAGCTAGACAGTGTTCTTTATTTCAAGGGTCGGCCCTTTTAAGTCTCGGGATCCTGCAGGTTGACTCTCACTCCTCCATCAAGACCCCAGAGTCACTTCCTCTTGGTGTTTAATGAGCATCCACTACGTGCCCTGAGCTGGGCACGGGGCACACGACACTCAGCAGGATGTGAACCAAATACTCAAGCATCACATGCTACCAGTTTCACCTTTGTGGTGCTACTCCTGTAAAGGCAGCAGAGAAATAGAATTTCTGGTCCACTATGCAGGGTGCTTAATTTATTGCCTGATGAACATTGTTTCTGGACTAAACCTGGTCTTTAATTAAACTTTTCTTTTTAAAAACAGTTAATTTAAAAAACTAATAAAAATAAACGAAAACAGTTAATTTATCCTAGTTTTTAAAAATACACCCATTCTTTTATTTTTTTTATTTCTTTTTAATTTTATTTATTTATTTTATTTATGGCTGTGTTGGGTCTTCATTTCTGTGCGAGGGCTTTCTCCAGCTGTGGCAAGCGGGGGCCACTCTTCATCGCGGCGCGCGGGCCTCTCACTATCGCGGCCTCTCTCGTTGCGGAGCACAGGCTCCAGACGCGCAGGCTCAGTAATTGTGGCTCACGGGCCCAGTTGCTCCACGGCATGTGGGATCTTCCCAGACCAGGGCTCAAACCCGTGTCCCCTGCATTGGCAGGCAGATTCTCAACCACTGCGCCACCAGGGAAGCCCAGCCATTCTTTTAAATTTTATTTTTTATTAGTTATCTATCTTATACATATTAGTGTATATATGTCAATCCCAATCTCCCAATTCATCCCACCACCACCACCCCACCCCACCCCTGAACCCCCCACTTTCCTGCCCTTGGTGTCCATACGTTTGTTCTCTACATCTGAAAAATACACTCATTTTTAAAAAAAGTTTCTAGAAGCTCATCACATTCATAACTGGTGAGCAAATGTTTATTTCTAATAGAAATAAAAACATCGGTGACAAATAGTCATTTCTTTCAAAATGGTCCAAACAGTTGTGAAACTAAAGCCTGGTATTTTGCAAGGCAAATTTTTAAAATTTTAAATTAAAAAAAAATTTTTTTTTAAATCATGCCATTGAAAAGCATTTCCATGGGCAGAGTGTCCATGTGCTTAAAGACTACGTAATTTCATGCACAGAGTTGGTTATCGTTATTATTACTACTATCATTATTATTAATACTACTACTATTGTTATTACTACTATTTGTCAGATGAGGAAGCCAAGGCTGTGAAGGGAGTGAGCAGAGCTACTGCAGTGGTGCTGGGTAGGGCGTGGTGGACGTGAATGACCCTGTCTGCTTAGGGACAGGCTCTCTCAGGGTGATGGCAATGACCAAGATGGCGGGCAGTGGAGGGTGCCAGCGGTCAGGAGAGCATCTCTGGAGCTGAGTCCTGATGGACAGGGCTGGGCTCCGAGGTAGGCATGGTGCAGTCACCAAGGCCTGAGATCCGGCTGTCAGCTGGGCAGGTTCATGTGCCTTGTTTCATCCACACACCAAGGGCGGATCTGTCTCCAGGGGTAAGCTCACCTCATCCGGGTACAAAACCAGAATGGCAGTTTATTCAGTTATAATGAGAAGTAGGGTTGCCACTGAACTCAGAACACTCTAAGTGCACATGTCTGGCACATTTACCCCTCAAGGCAGACACGTTTAGAAAGTAGCTTGATGAGCTTTGATCAGACCAAGGAGAGTTGGATGAATGGACTGTTGAATGGTATTAGGTCAAGGTGATTGGAAGCTCCTGTCTGCACGGGGATGACTTTGGCTTGCTAAAGGAACTGGAGTTGTGGAGGTCCTTGGCTTGAGTCTCCATCTTGCTGGATGTCGCTGGTGTGGCACTGTCTACATTGTCCTTGGTCGTGTTTCCTGTTCTATGCTGCCAAGCTGACCAGTGCCCCCAGGGATGGATAGACTCAGTTTAATTTTTAGATATGCTTACTCCTTCTATCATGTCCTGTCCAGTTTTGCTAATCAGGAACCTTATGATCTCTTTAAGGTGTCTTGTCCCGTCTCTACTCTGACTGGGTGTTGTTTTACGTTGACCCACAAACGACAGCACTAGTCTAACCTCTCAGGTTGCTCTGTGCCTCGGGACAGTCTCCAAGTAGAGCCATCGTGGGTGTCTCAGATGCTTAAAAGGATCATTGTTTCTTTTTTTTTAAATTTTTTAAAAAACTTTTTGGCCGTGCCACACAGCATGTGGGATCTTAGTTCTCCAGCCAGGGATCAAACCGGCGCCCCCTGCAGTGGAAGCACTGGAAGTGCAGAGTCTTAACCACTGAACCACCAGGGAAGTCTCGGATCATTGTTTCTTTTGCAAAGTGGTACATCTTTTTTTTCTTTTTTTTTTAATTACTTACTTAAAATTTTTTTTTAATTTTTTCTTTCTAGTTTTTAAAGTGGCATATCTTTTTTTTTTTTTTTTTTTTTTTTTTTTTTTTAAAGAATTTCACTTTATTTATTTATTTATTTTTTGGCTGTGTTGGGTCTTTGTTTCTGTGCGAGGGCTTTCTCTAGTTGCGGCAAGCGGGGGCTACTCTTCATCGCGGTGCACGGGGCTCTCACTATCGCAGCCTCTCGTTGCAGAGCACAGGCTCCAGAGGCGCAAGCTCAGTAGTTGTGACACACGGGCTTAGTTGCTCCGTGGCATGTGGGATCTTCCCAGACCAGGGCTCGAACCCGTGTCCCCTGCATCGGCAGGCAGATTCTCAACCTCTGCGCCACCAGGGAAGCCCTAAAGTGGCATATCTTTTACTGATTCTCAACAAGGCATGCTTTTCAGGAGAACATGGTTCTTAGGATACAATGGCAACTCTACTTGCTTTTATGCAGTATTTCCATGCACGATGGCAATTCAACTCTGATGGCGTCTGTTACTCATAGACTATAGTTTTCAAAATGCCTTCTCATGTCATATTTACTCTCGTCTTTGGAATGCCTCCCTGGGATAAATCCAAAGGTCTGGGCAAGCGCTGCATTTACCTGATTTCAGAGAGGGGTGTGTGGAGGCTCTATAGTAAGGCCATTCTGGCTAAGTTGGCATCTTAGCGAATCTGAATCCCTGACTAGCTGTGTGACCTTGAAGACATTGCTCCATCTTCTGAGCCTTGGTTTCCTCGTCTATAATATGTAGATACGAATATCTGTGAAAAGTTGTGGTGATTAAAATGACTGGCAAATCCCCTGGCCAACAAGAAAAGATCAAAGTAATCATCAGACGTCCCCAACCTCCTACCTACCCTTTCCCAGATGTATACCTGGGGTGAAACAGTCAGACCAGTAAGGTACCAGACATTTTCCCTTATAGGGACAACTCCGTGACAATCAGTCTGGGGCTTACTGTCATGTTCAATTTGTGTCAAGCATAACAATCATCTCTGTCTACTTAAAAATTTTTAATATTCAGTTGGCAAGTATCAATAGAGTATAGCGGTAGAATTTTTTGGCCTGGGCAATAGGTTAAATTTGAAAAAGAACTTGAGGGACTTCCCTGGCGGTCCAGTGGTTAGGACTCCACGCTTTCACTGCAGGGGGCACGGGTTTGATCCCTGGTTGGGGAACTAGGATCCCGCAAGCTGCGTGGTGTGGCCAAAAAAAAAAAAAAAGATGGAAAAAGAACTCGAATTTAGAAATTCAGACATTTGAAAAAGTACTTTCACTGGTGTAATTACACCAGAAGTTTCATTTACTTTGCTTAAATCAGAAGCTTAAACAGGAAGTGGTTATAGTTACCAATAATCTTCTGCTTTGCTTGTACTCTTTGAGGATACTGTTGATATTTTCCACAAATCCTGCTTGGGCGAACCATCGAATGTTAAAATTTTCCTTCACAAAGAGTGTTTCCATTCTCAAATTGACCAGTAAATGGTCAATATCCTCTTGCTAAGAGATAAAGGAACATTAGAGATTTGTCCTTTTTTTTTTTCCCACTTGAGAGTTATAACAAACCCAAATCACTGAAGTTACTCAAGAAAAAAATATGAACACGTTCACTAAACATGGCCGTCCACTAAGGCAGCTCTAAGTTTTGACAGAGCACCTGCCATGAGACTCTGTGACCCTAAACTTCCCCCACATCTCCTCTCTTGTGACGGGCAGCATCCTGGCTTGTACAGTGACACAAGCAACTCAAAGAGTAGGGAGATACTAGAAGCCCAAGTGGAAGGTTTCCTTCTTCCTTTTTTTAAATTTTTTTTTACAAATTTTAATACTACCTATTTTTTTGTAGTGCAATCACACAGTTCAAAATCCAAAAGAACAAAAAGTATAGGGGAAACTTATACACACTACCATATATAAAATAGATAACCAACAAGGACGTACTGTATAGCACAGGGAACTCTACTCAGTATTTTGTAATAACCTATAAGGGAAAAGAATCTGGAAAATATATATATATATATATATGTATAACTGAATCACTTTGCTGTACACCTGAAACCAGCACAACATTGGAAATCAACTATATTTCAATTTAAAAAAAGGTAGAGGGGAAAGCACTCCCTTTGGTCCCCATCACCACCCACCCAGCTCTGCTCCGCAGAGGCAACCAATGATATCAGTTCTTTCAGAAACATGTTCCCATGCACTGTTTTGTTGCAATTTATTCCTAAAAATATTATATTCTAAAACAAGCTGGAAGAATGCACTGCATGACTAAAACTGTACTTTCGTTGCTGCTGTGATGGAATCAGAAATTCAGCCTCCTGTTTGAATTTTTGAAAGAGGCCAAAGAGAGCAACACCCAGTGTTTGTATAGCATTTTACACATCAGACAGCTTTCAAATACATTTTCTGATCACAACCTCTGAAGGTTTTTCAAAAAAAGAAAAAACAAAAAACAACAGGCTCACAGAGGTGAAGAGGAAGTTGCGATAGCTAAGACTCTCAGCGGTGCAGGAGCAGCTGAAATGAACTTGGAAGCCAGGTCTTCTGACTCCAAATCCCTCAAGAACCAACACCTTCAGGACAAGAGTAGAAAAAAGGAATCTCTTATATACTAACTGTTAAGTCCTTGGTTAGGAAAGCATTTTCTTTGGGTACTTTCTGGATTTTCCCAGGGCCAGTACTTTTACTGATGCACTGTTAGAGAAAAATAGAAATATTATTTGGTTGACCTGTAAGATTTCAATATAAAATTTCTCAAATGAATATAAACATAACTGAATACAAAAAAAAAAATTTTGCAAAGCAACGGGGGAGATGCCTGAGGATATTCACTGGTTTATTTGTTCCACACGTAGTTAACGAGCGCAGAGATGAATAAGGCCCGATCTCTGCCCTCAGGGAGCCCCCAGTCTGAAAAGGGAGAGACAGATGCTTGTGTGTATTGTCTGATGCTAGGCGTCTGGAAGAGAGGTGCTTGCCCATGGAGGAGGTGGGATGGAGCCAGGAGGGTGCAGAGGAAGATGTCTGAGCTGAATCTTAAAAATTAGTAGGGGTGGCCAAGGAAAGGGTGAGAGAAGGCCGCACTGGCTGGGCCAGCTGGGCCATAAGGCGACAGGTGGCTTTAGCCAGAGCAGCCCAGATAGGAAAGGGGGCCCTCAGAGACGCAGAGCTCCTGGAAGCCGCCAGTAGGTTTGGTGAACTTGACCATATGAGTACTTTGGGGAACAAGTCACAGATAGATTTTAGTATCGCGGTGTGTAATTTGTGTGTGTGTGTGAGCCCTACAGTGGACTTTTTTTGCTCCCCTCCATGCATATACTGGAGAAAAAAACATTGTGGTTGTAATTTCCCAATACATATACTGCAGATACAAATAGCAAGCTTGGGTTTAAGGATATTGTATTTTAGGAGTCCTCGGTCTTGTTAGCACTCCTGATTCCATAATTATAATACTTTGGCGGGGGTGGGGGGGAGGGTAAAATGATTTAAGAGATGCCATCCAATCTGGGAGGACATGGCTATACCTTGACAAAGTCTTCCAGCGTATGAACTGACTCGTCCACAGCCACCAGGTAACGGAACTTTGGCACGTGGTCTATGACGTTCTGTATCACTCTGCAGACCGCCAGGGGACATCAGCCCCAGAGGGAATAAACAAAGGAGATGTAGTAAAGAGAATTCACTGGATGCCACCCCCATGGACCAGATGCCAAGTTTGGTGATTTAGCAATTATCTTATTTTCCAACAAGGTCAGGGTTGGGATGATGGTCCCCACTCTACAGTGAAGGAAGCTGGTAAAGAGTTAAGTGACACTTCTCGGGCTGAAGAGCTAATGGGAAGGGAGAAGGGCCGGGTTGGAAGCCAGGTCCACCTGGCTCCAGATTCGCCCCAAGTACAAGAGTAGCTGAGCCCCGACAGGACTTGCGTTGATGAAGTCCGCTTACCCAGTGGCTCATTAAAGTCCCAAAGCAGTGCTTTGGGGAAGGTGTTTCACAAAGTAAAACACAGATTCACAGAAGCTGTGGCTCCTTAAGTCACATAGCACGGAGTGGCTTACATTTCCTACCCTGGATTAATTATGAATGATGGGCAACATGTCTGAGGGCTGAACTCCGTCAGGCCTGTGCTGTGGGCTTTCCAGGTGTTACCCCATGGAATTCTCAGAACAAACCTATCAGGTAAGGCTATTATCATCCGCATCTCACAAATGAGAAAATCAGACCCAAAGGGGTTAAGCAACTTTCCCAAATTCACACAGCTAGTGAGAGGCAGAACAGGGATTTGAATACAGATGAAAAAAATTCCAGAGAAACAATAGTGAATGGAAAACTGTCACCAGACTGTAGATTCTACCTCCATCTCAGCTTCCTTTTCAGTCAAACGAAAATAAAACAAACGCACCTGTCTAAATATCCATTTCATATTTGTTTTATATTAATCTCACAGAACATTTCCTCTTGTAGCTTCTTTCTTTGTTAAATATTTGACAATCTTCAAGAAACTTGTTGGGAAAAAATGCTACCGCAAGGGCCCCCGAGTCCTCGTGTAATGGGAATAATTTAATTAATTTAATAATGTAAGATTTTTTCACAACTTTAAAACCTGATAATGTAATCATGTAAAATCTCTGCAGGAAAAAAGGGTCCATGTCAGCCCTGCCGTGTCCAGTGTCAGTGTTGGGTGGAGCATATCTAGGTTTTGTGTGGAGTCCGAAGCTTAGACAACTTAGGGAATCCCTCTTTGAGAACAATAATAAAAATGAAGTTTAGGGGCGTAGAAGGGACCCATGCAGGGGAGGGTCCTGAAGTTTAAGCTTCATTGTTTCCCAGTAAATCTGTAAATCCGCTTGGGATTGAGACTAATTTAATAGTGGCTGGTGGATGAGAGAAAGGGGGGGGGGGGTGGATTTAGAAACCAGAAAGAATCCCAGAGAGGTGCTGTTCCCTCCTGTGGGGTGAGCCTAGGGGTTGACAGAATAAAGCCCCTGGAACTCGAAATGTAGAAGCGATGAACTGCAAATAAAGTGAACCCTATCCGTGACTTAGTGTTTAAGTCAGTGTCTGCAAAGAAGGAGAAGGGGACCTGGGGATACTCTGTGAGTCTGAAAAACACGTGTTAACATCACTTAACAATTGCCAAAAAAAAAAAAGAAAAAAAGCTTCTGGTTTATAGTTCACAAATTTCTGGAATTTAAGTTGGTGGGCTGGACATATCAATCTCATCTGGGACAAAGGACCAGGTCCCCAGAATGCATATAAAGAGTTCTTTTCCCAAATTGGAAGACATGCTATTCTGCTGGTAAGGTTTCTAAAAGGTGAACTTGAACTTGCTCTCAGAAGTGTGGAGCTTTTAGCTGATGGACACTATTTCATCAGATGCAAAGTGGAGATGATAAAAGTACCTTCTGCTTAGGTTTGTTGGGAAGAAGAAATACAATAATACACGTGGGGGTCTTAGCACTTGGTAAGAAACACACATGGTAGTCAACTCATTCTCGGGAAGTCATATATCTGGTAGAATACTTACCCTGCTAGATCAAGAACATGAATTGCTGGAATTACATTTGTTCCATCTCCAAAAACTGGTAATGCAGGGACCTCACCCGACCAAGCTAGCTAAAAGAAAGAAAAGCAAAAGCATATCTTCCCCCGTTATGTGTGCCTGACTATTACAGCTCACAGACAGAGCCATAGTCAGAGGCATCCAAAAAGATCTATCTATCCGATGAAATAATAGCCTCAAGATGTTTTGTAAATCAGTTCTGATGAGATTTAGTTGCTGATCAAATCCTATTAAGAGAAATAAAGTGCAACCTCAGGGCTGAAATACTTTTCAAGAAATCATAATCTCATCAGCTGTCTTTAGCTGGTCATCTACATAGAAAGAAAATACTTTAGTATGCATGGTGTCTTTAATTCTCATAAAAGTGAGAATTAAAATTTAAAATTACCCCCACTGGCTGGGGGTAATTATCATCAGTCTATAGATGAAATGCTTAGTGGATAAAGTATCCTCCAGGACATTACACTTCCGATGAGTCCCTTAGACTGGATTTGAACCCTGATCTTCAGAGTCCAAATCCTTGCCATTTCCCTTCATTAAATATTTCAGTAAATAAATAGTTAGTCTGGGTACTGTTTAACCGTCATGTACTAGATGATTTTATATTGCTTTTCAAGCGTGAAAGAGGTAGGGGTTGGGGCCACAGCAGACCACTGGATCTTGTAAGATATTTTGGACTTGGGGAAACCATTGAAGGGTTTTAAGCAGGGAAGTGACATCATTGGATTTGCTTTGGTTGCCTTGTGAAGGGACGATGGGAAGTAACAGTTTAAATGAAGAGACAGAGGTCATGACAGGTGAGGACAAGAGAGGGTTTCTCCTAGCCTTTGGGTGGGGAGTTGGACATGTTGGGTTGGAGAGAAGGGAGATATTGGGGAGGTTGTCTCTAGAGGACTTGGGGATCTTGTGATGGATGAGAAAGAGAAATGAATTGGGTTCTGATTGGTGCAGCTGGGTGGAAGGTGGTCCAATTTTCTGAGGTGGGGCCCTGGAGGAGCTGCAGGTATGGGGGTGATTGTCGATGTAGTTTGGATTTGCGAAACATCCAAGTTTAGGTGATGGATCTGCAGAGTGAGAACTAAGGAGAGGGAGTCCCGCTGGAGACTGACGTCTGAGAGTCATTGGCACCAGTCATGGACTTGAACAGCCCAACTCAGGGAAAGAGTGTAGATGGAGAAGACAAGAGGGTCCCGGGCAGAGGCCTGGAAGGCCAGCATCCGGTGGTCAGGTAGGTAAAAGCTAGCTGAGCATGGGCAGAGAGAAAGAGCTTTCTTTAGCTCATCCTCTTCAGCTGTCATATCTCTTGTATTAAAAAAACCAACCAGTCAACACTTTCCTGACACTTCTTTTTCTAGCTCCTGCTTTCTTTTTCTGCCCCATTTTACAGTAAAATCTCTCAGAATACTTCTCTATTCTCACCATCTCCACTTCCTCTCTTCATGCTCCCTCTTGAACCTACTCATATCAGGCTTTTGTTCTACCCATTTCCAAAAATATCCAGATCAATCCTCCGGTCTCATCTTACTTGATTATCTGCAGTGTGTGACATGGTTGGTCATTATTTCGTTTTAGAAACACTTCTTTCACGTGTCTTTTTCTACACTCCCCTCTTGGTTCACTGGGAACTCCTCCTCAGCTGCCTTTCCCGACTCCCTCCCATATCCTTGTAAATCTCCAAATATAGGAGTGTCCCAAGACTCAGCCCTGAGATCTCTTCTCTTCTCCATACTCATTCTCTAGGTGATGTCATCCAGTCTTATGGTTTTAAATTCAACCCATATGCTGATGGCTTCCAAGGTTATAACTCTAGTCCTGACTACCTCCATAATCTCCAAACGCAACTCCCACCTTCCAGTGCAACGTCCAACTCCCTCCCTGCTGAGTATCGACGCTTGGATGTCAGCCATCTCAAACTCAACGTGCCTAAGCTGAGCTCCTGAACTTCCCATTGATTGCACACCTCGCCCTAATCTGTCCCTTCCCGGTTTTCCCCATCTCAGTAAACAGCAGCTCCCTACTTCCGGTTACTTGCACCAAAATCCTTAAAGTCATCTTTTACTTTCTCTCTGTCACCCTTACATCCAAGCTTTGAACCAATCTCATTGGCTTCATCTTCAAAACATCCCAAGTCCCAACAATCTTCAGTATCTCCACCATTTCCACCCAGGACTTAGGCACTACCCTGCTCTTGCCCCCCTACAGTACATTCCCAACTCAGCAGAAGAACAGCGTTATCCTTGAAAACTTAAGACAGATTAGGCCACTTCTATGCTCAAAATAGTCTGTTTCGCACCCCACTCAGAATAAAAGCCCAAACCCTCACAATGGGCTACAAAGCTGGGATCCACCTGGCTCCTCCATCACCTCTTTGACTCCATCACCCACCATCCTCCAGCACTTTTAGCCACATTGGTCTTCTTCCTGCTCCTTAACCCAGCCAGCACGTTTCTGCCTTGGTTCTTTGCACTTGCAATGCCCACTGCCTTTCCCTAGGAAGCCACTTAGCTGGCTCCCCATTGCCTTTCACTGTCTGCTCAAATGTCACATCATTAGAAAGGCCCTCCTCACATGAAAAGATGCTCAACTAATTACTAAAGAAATGCAAATCAAGACTACAATGAGGTACCACCTCACACTGGTCAGAATGGCCATCATTAAAAAGTCTACATATAACAAACTCTGGAGAGGGTGTGGAGAAAAGGGAACCCTCCTACACTGTTGGTGGGAATGTAAATTGGTGCAGCCACTATGGAAAACAGTATGGAGGTTCCTGAAAAAACTAAAAATAGAGTTGCCATATGATCCAGCAATCCTGGGCATATATCCAGACAAAACTATGACTCAAAAAGATACATGCACCCCTATGTTTATAGCAGCACTATTCACAATAGCCACGACGTGGAAACAACTTAAATGTCCATCGATAGATGAATGAATAAAGATGTGCGACATATATACAATGGAATACTACTCAGACATAAAAAAAGAATGAAATAATGCCATTTGCAGCAACATGGATGGACCTAGAGATGATAATACTAAGTGAAGTAAGTCGGAAAGAGAAAGACAAATACCATATGATATCACTTACATGTGGAATCTAAAACATGACACAAACGAACTTATCTACGAAACAGAAACAGACTCACAGACATAGAGAACAGACTTGTGGTTGCCAAGGGAGAGGAGGGATGTGGGAGGGATGGAGTGGGAGTTTGGGATTAGCAGATGCAAACTATTATATACAGAATGGATAAACAACAAGGTCCTACCATATAACACAGGAAACTAGATTCAATATCTGGTGATTAACCATAATGGAAAAGAATATGAAAAAGAATATCTATATATATACAAATATATATTTATATATATATCTGAATCACTGTGCTGTATAGCAGAAATTAACACAACATTGTAAATCAACTATACTACAGTAAAATAAATATAAAAATTAAATAAAATTTTTTTAAAAAGGCCTTCCTCAACCATCATATAAAGACATAACCCCCCAACCCTAGGCCCACATGCTCTATCTACCTTTCTCTGCTTCATTGTTTTCCAGATTATTTTTCAACATCTGAAACACTCTCTTTACTGGCTAACTTGTTTATTATCTATCACTCTTCTTCTCCACCCACTAGAATGTAAGCTCCACAAGGGCAGGAACTTTATTATGTTGTGTTTCCAGTATCTACAATGGTTTCTGGTACATGGCAGGCACTGGATCAACATTTGTCTCATGAGTGAAAGGAGATCCATTTTTTTCTTTATTATTCTGAGAGTGGGAAATACAAGAAAAAAAGGTAGTTATGTTAGACATCCATATTTTCCTTAACTTTCTGCTATTAAACGGGCCTAGCCAGTATATAACCTTCGAATTGTGTAACCTTAATGTAAAACACTTAAAAAAAAAAGTTATAGCCATGGAAAAGTCATACCTTAAAAAAAGCATGTAAGATGCCTCCTTCCATTCCATACTGAAGTCCAGCAGCAACTACGTAAGTGGCAAATTTTCTGACCTATTAGATAAAATGCAAGAAAAAAGCTAAATATATTATTATGAACTACATTGAATCAGATTATTTTTAGTGATTATTTTAAATGAGCACTTCAGTAAGTCTCATCACCTCTTTCAAGCTCCTAATGTACTGTTTAGGACAAAAAGAGCATCTCTTAAAAGGCGGGGAACTCAACCCCACTGACCAGTATTAAAATTTAATTGGGACTCAATTAAATGAAAGCCAGAGTTTATTATTTGTGAAGACTTACCACCTTTAAGTGCTATGCCGGGCACCTAAAGGCAAAGGAAGATGTAAAAATCTGTCCTTCCATGATGGTCTTTAATTACCTAGTAGGGGAGGGGGACATACGTAGAACCAAGGAATTTGGTGATGGGCCTTAATATGAGGATTTTAATAGACATGGAGTTCCCTTCATCCAGGAGGAGTAATTTAGGTGCTGGGAGAATTTGCCTCAATACTCAACTATTTTTTACTGTCATCAAGGTACTAGCAGCTATACTGTGTAGAAACAGGCTTTTTGGCATGTTGAAAAGCTTAAGGCAGAGGTAATACTTAGGGATACCTGGGCACTGATTCTCTTCCTCTGATGCTCTCCACTCTCATAATCCAATAACCACGTGGCTTTGATGATGTTTAACTTAACAATCCAAAGAGACTCATGCAATGGCTGGTGCAATTTTTTCTGTATGGCTAATGTGAGGTCCAAGTATAAAAGGTGCAATGACCAACAAAGATCTGTTTAGGTTCCATTAAACATTTGACTCATGAGCCGCCCCTCTTGAGATTTTTAATCTTTGGTTAATTACATTGGGGATTTAATCTAACCCAAGAGAGTGTGATTTGTGAGCATATGTGTACTCTGACTGGCCTCTTCTTGCTAATTCATCATCCAATTAGAACGCTGTAGTTGGTGTCAGAAGTAGAATTATCAATACAGACACCCTCCATCACCACTGTGATTCGATTTGGGAAGGTTGGATGTTGGTAAGTTGAAGAGACAATCATGAACTGAGGATGGAACCCAAGTAGAGACCAGAAAATCCCCCCTCACACACACCCTCATCCCTGATATGAGAGAACTGGGGTCTCTGAGTGAGCTTTTTGAGGAGGAACCATATCATCATAACTGACCTACATTCCTGTACATCTGGAAGAGTGGATAAGAGAGGCAAGGACAAGGTGACCCAGTCCCCTGGCTTTTCCTACCTGTCCTAGGGAAAGTGATGTGAAAATGCCCCAAAGGATTTAAAAAGCCTGTGAACTTGCCTCAAAAACTAAACTGGTCCACCTTCTTGTGTTTATAAAATTAGCATGTAAATATAAATGTGATTCCTGCAGATGTGGTGACAGTTGATGAACACTGGACAACCAGCCCCAGGAGTGCAGAGACCACGTCTGTTTTGTTCATGGCTGTGAGGTCAGCTCTTAGCCACAGTGCCTGTTACATAGCAAGATCTTAACGGATATGAGTTAAATGATTCCTTCCAAGGTTCTACCTATTTGATGAAAAACACTAGGTTACAGAAGGGTTATTAAAGATGACCAAGTTGGCCAGATCAACCTTATCTTATTAATTGTTCAGAAAAGAGTGATTAGGAAAGCTTGGGATTAAAAAAAATAATTTTTGAAATTAAATTTTGATCGTATAATTTAGAGCATGGGACGTATTTAATGTTTTTATGATAAAAAAGATATTAAGATGACACTATTTCTCTAATTTATTTATTTTATTTATTTATTTATTTTGGCTGTGCCACACAGCTTGTGGGATCTTAGTTCCCAGACCAGGGATCAAACCCGTGGCCCCTGCAATGGAAGCGCAGAGTCCTAACCACTGGACTACCAGGGAATTCCCTATTTCTCCATTTTAGACTATCATTCACATCCATTATTTTTGCATGTGTGATCCTGCCTTCTCAATCAGTGAATTTGAAATAAATGATCAAGAAATCATGAATTTCCTATTTGGGGCAATGTTCAAAGTTTAATAAAATAATATAGTTGTAGGATTTGGAGTTGGAAGAAATTTAGATTTTCTAGTCTAACCCCTTTATTTTACTTATTTAACTCCAAAAGTTGAATGACTTGGCTAAGATGATAAGTTAACAGGTAGAAAAGGGACTAGAATGCCTAATCCCATGTTTTTTCCTTCAAATATTTTATACTCACAGTGTTTGTATTGCCAAGTAAAAAAAAAATTTTTTAAACAAAATAAAAACATTTACTAGTAGGACAGAATTGAAGGACCAAGTTCCTACTGTAATATTGTCTGGGACCACTAGGTGTCATCTTAGAACTATCATTGCATATCACTACCGTAGGTCTTCCGATAATGGGAAAAATGCAGTGGATGGAACCTTTAGAGGTTTAGGCGTTTTGTATAAATTCTACCTAAGTTAAATGAGGATGATGATGATAGCACCTAATTCACAGAATTGTGAGGATTACATATGAGATATAGGAGGATTACATGAGGTACTGTAAGTAATACATCTGGCGCAGTGCCTGGTGCATGGTAAGCAAGCCCTCAGTAATTTTTTGTTGTTACTACTTATTCATCACCAGGGCATTCCTGTCATCTATTTTGATAAAAGATAAGAGAAATAAAACAATTTTATAATATACGGATTTCAAAATGATAACTTTTGCTGCAACAGAAGGCTAATAAGCTCTTCTTTTTGTTTACGTGAACTTCCCAGCCAGAGGTGTGTCAGTAATCAGTGACGTGGACGTGTCAGGATCCACTCTACTGAATGACGGTGTTTTGGAGTCAGGAAAAAATAAGAACAAAACCCACAGGCTTTGGTATCTGATGGATCCAGGTTTGAATCCCAGCTCCGCTCTTTCCCACAGTGTCTGCATTTGTGAAATGGGAATAATTACGTATGTACACGAGACAGTTGTTGTCAGGAGTAGATCGGACGAGGCGGAGAAGCGCCCAGCCCACTGCTCAGCAAATCCTAGCTATGCGACCTTGAGCCAGTTCCGTAACCTCTGGAAGCTTCCGCCTCCTTGTTTGCAAGATGAGGTTTATTTTTATTTTTATTTATTTATTTTGGCTGCTCGGCTTGCGGGATTTTAGTTCCCTGACCAGGGATTGAACCCGGGCCCTCAGCAGTGAAAGCGCTGAGTCCTAATCACTGGACCAGCAGGGAATTCCCTGTAAGATGAGGTTTATATGCACTTTTCAGAGTTGCGGTAAGAAGCTAATGAGATCGAGTCTGGAAAAAGGGAAAATGTGGTTCCCTCTTCCCCATTCCCACTCTGAGTCACTTGCCTCTTCTGGACCAAGGGACTCTTTGGACCTACAGACCCCTTAGGAGGTGAGGGCTTGAGCTCTACTGGGGACTCCATACAAGGCTTCCATCTTAGGGGGCTGGAACAGAACGTGGGGCAGGACCTGGGACAGTGCCTCTTGGGGGAGCCTGAAGCTCGGAGCTCTGTGGGTGTAAGGACGTGGGAACGAAATACAGAAGTGGGGAGCGAGCTGACATGATACACGTAGAGTATGTGGAACAGTCCTGACCATGTGCATTGTAAGCTGCTTCCAAAAGAGCTTTTCTTACCCTAAAGGTTCTACTACTCGAGACTTACCTTTTTCCCAAACTTGAGAACCGTTTTTTCAGCATTTATGTGGTCCAGAAAATTAGGATGGTGCTTTCTTCTTCGATAATCCTCTTCAGTAAATGGAATCTCAGAGTCATCCTATGAGAGAAAGAAGGCCAGGCTCCACGTGTTAGAGCTACGGAAACCGCTAAGCCCGCAGATGCTAGGGACACTATGTTCCTTTAAGCTCAAGTAAAGCATTCTGAAAACTACTGCTTATTTTTATAGTGATTTAATGCTCTTGAAAACGCTTTAGCTAGCCAGATTCTATCATTTAAACTTAATTTAAACGAAATAAAAAACTTAAATGTCTTCTTTTATTTTGTAGAGACAGTGACATGTTGTCACTGTGATTCCATAAAGGCATTAAAAAACCCATTTCTTAATAGTTCTTGCAATGTGTGTAGTTTCTTTTTTTTTTCAATGTGTCTTTTTTAAAAAATGTCTTTAGTTCTTTTATTTAGTTATTTATTTTTAATTAATTAATTAATTTCATTTATTTATTTTTGGCTGTGTTGGGTCTTCTGTGCTGCATGCGGGCTTTCTCTAGTTGCGGAGAGCAGGGGCTACTCTTTGTTGTGGTGCGCGGGCTTCTCATTGTGGTGGCTTCTCTTGTTGCGGAGCACGGGCTCTAGGCTCGCGGGCTTCAGTAGTTGTGGCGCACAGGCTTAGCTGCTCCACGGCATGTGGGATCTTCCCGAACCAGGGTTCGATCCCGTGTCCCCTGCATTGGCAGGCGGATTCTTAAGCACTGTGCCACCAGGGAAGCCCTCATTTTTTAAATCTAAATTGTGTGTGTTTTTTCTCTTTTCCACACTGCCTCTTTCCCTCAAATTCATCCCATGTTAATGAGAACATACCATGTGCAAGTTTCTGTCTCAGGCTTTAAAAACTGGCTTCATGGGATAAGATATCAGTTTGCCCTAAGAATCAGGAAAGAAAAAGAAAAATATTTCCCTATACTGAGCTGTTCAGCACTCAGTGTCTCCACAACTCACCCTGCTGTACACCTCTCCCATGGAAGGACAATGAACTAAAAACTTCCTGGAGAATCAAAGGGAGAAACTGAGATCCATGATACAGAGTGATTTCCCCCAAATCCATCCAGATTTAGAGGTCCTATTTGGAGTAGGATTTCTAAAATATACAGTCCAATCAGGAGCCTTTCAATCACATCACATTGGTATAAGTTAAATAACCAGCCCAAAGCATCTGAGTCCAGGGCTTACACGAAATTAATCAGAGAGGCAGAAGAAACACAAGGTTGAGGACGCTGAGGTAGAACAATCATTGCAGATTTGAGAAATGGGAAGAAGGGCTGAAATGACTGGAGCCAAGCTGGGGATTGATAGAGGAGGAGGTAGGCAATGCCAGGGGACTTCCCTGGCGGTGCAGTGGTTAAGACTCCACGCTCCCAATGCAGGGGGCCTGGGTTCGATCCCTGGTCAGGGAACTAGATCCCTCATGCCACAACTAAAGATCCCACGTGTCGCGACTATGGCCCAGCACAGCCAAATGAATAAATAAATATTTAAAATAAAAACCTTTTTTTTTAAAAAAAAAAAGGGTAAGCAATGCCAGGTTGCCAGGGTTTGTGGACCATGTGAAGGAGTTTAGATTCATTCTAGGAGCATAGAAGGGTCTTAAGCATTTTAAGCAGGACTATAACACAATCTGAATTATATTATATTTTATTTATTTATTTGGCTGCGTTGGGTCTTTCTCTAGTTGTGGTGAGCGGGGGCTACTCTTAGCTGCGGTATGTGGGCTTCTCATTGTGGTGGCCTCTCCCGTTGTGGAGCACGGGCTCCTGGCATGCGGGCTTCAGCAGTTGCGGTGCGTGGGCTCAGTAGTTGCAGCACGCGGGCTCTAGGGAGTGCGGGCTTCAGTAGTTGTGGCGCATGGGCCTAGTCGCTCCGCGGCATGTGGGATCTTCCCAGACCAGGGAAAGAACCCGTGTCCCCTGAATTGGCAGGCAGACTCTTAACCACTGCGCCGCCAGGGAAGTCCCTGAATTATATTTTAACAAGATCACTTAAGCTGTTTGTTGGAGATTGGACTGGAAGGAGGCAATGGCTCATTTGAATTAATTAGGATTTTTTTCCCCTGGAGCTGCGGATAGAGGCTCTCTTCCCTGGGTCCCATGGGCAGCGTGGACACCTGAACAAATCAGGACTCGGATGGGAAGACAGGAGGGTGGCTGTTTGACCGGAAAACAGCAGCGTCTACCCCAATCTAGTATTCACTTTTCTCTTTTGAGTTGCATTACGAAGTCATGACTTTTCACAAGCTCGACAGATTTCAGTGAACCATAAAGTATCAGTCAGGGTCCTAGCATGAAAGAAATAGCACACTCACCGTGGGTAATTTGAGGAGGGTTTAATCACAGGACTATTTACAAAGATGTGGGCAGGTACAGGGAAATCACATTCCCTGGAGTCAGTAACAGGGCGCTCTGTACCACTCGCAGGTCCCAGAGTACAGAGGGCGCAGTGATAATTAGGACCTGGAGGTGAGCAGGGTGGAGAGGGTTGCCTGTCAGGAGCTGTGACTTTGGTTGAAAGGCTCGGCCGGCCAGTAGCAACTGGGCACAAAGGAGCTGGAGGGATAATACCGTGACCTCACTCTTCTCATTTTCCCCATCCTTCACTGGCACTTCCCACTGGCCAAACCCAGTGGGAAGCAGAGGGCAAGTTTGCTTGCTGATCTAGACTGCGAGGTCAGGGCTGGGTGATCATCCCTGCCTCTAGAAGTGGGTACATGATCCCAGGTCTGGCCAATCAGAGCTCTACATTTCCCTGGTCACAGTGACTGGTTTAGGATTTGACCTGTGACCTAAGACCTGGAAAAACAGCATATTCCAGTGCTGGGTTGGGACATGGTCAAAATGGAAAAGACAATCGAAGTTCTAGGGATATAAGCCTGGGAGCTCCTGGGGGCCAGAAGGAGGGGACAGCTTACCTGAGAATGAAGCCTACTCAGAGAGGAAAAGAAGCAGTTGAATAGAGAAAAAGAGTAGGTTAGTTCTGAGAACACTTTTTAAGCCTCTAGATCCAGCTGTGCCTGAAGTCCATTATTGGACTTACCAGTTATATGAGTCAATAAATCCCCATTTTGCTTAAGTCAGTACAAGTTAGTTTATAACTGAAGGAGTGATGACGATCAATCAGGCCAGCAAAATGATCAGCCAGTCAAATGACCAATGATTGTTTTGTAGCAGACACTTTACTAGACTCTTTGAGGGATAGAACTTCAACAGGAATAAAACGACTGGCCTGCTCCTTGAGATGATAGCAACCAAATGGAGTAGGTGAGAGAGTTTTATAAGAAAAGGACAGGAGGGCTTCCCTGGTGGCGCAGTGATTGAGAGTCTGCCTGCCAATGCAGGGGACATGGGTTCGAGCCCTGGTCTGGGAAGATCCCACATGCCGCGGAGCAACTAAGCCCGTGAGCCACAGCTACTGAGCCTGCGCGACTGGAGCCTGTGCTCCACAACAAGAGAGGCCGCGATAGTGAGAGGCCCGCGCACCGTGATGAAGAGTGGCCCCCACTTGCCGCAACTAGAGAAAGCCCTCGCACAGAAACGAAGACCCAATACAGCCAAAAATAAATAAATAAATAAACAAAAACAAAAAACACTAGTGCTTAGGAAATCTATTAAAAAAAAATGACAGGAAACCTCTGGTCCCTGCCCTCAAAGACCTCCCAGTCCACTGAGGGAGAGATAATTAAACAAACAAATGGCCTTTGACGCAATAAGTATGATAAATCCCTAAATATCTCCTTGTTATAAATAATGTATTCCATTGAGTCTAACATGTGCATTTTTTTTTTTCACATTTTAACATCTCTGAAATTAGAACGTGTCTTGTCATCAACGGTTTATCACAATGTACTCAGCCAAGAAGCATCCGTGCTGTCCTCGCTGGAGCCTGGGTCACCTTCGGGTCACCTTGAGCACATACTGTCATCCTTAAACTGAGTTAGGTACTATGCATGTTGGTCTAATTGCCTTTTATGATGTCTTTAAAAAGATTATAGTGTGACTCAGCACTGAGATGAAAAGGTAATTCAGAGGCACAGAGGCACTGGGGCAGAGAAGCAAATGGAAATCTGGTCTCGGGGAGAAAATAAACAATACTAGAAGAATGACTCTGAATCCGTATTTTTCACAAAATAATAACCATGAGCTTTATAGGAAACTACCTAGAGATAAATGACATGACTCAGGTTTTATACTAAGTTATTGTGTGAAAACAGACAGAATGCAGGTGTGATTCAGAGAAACTGGACTCAGTTTGAAGAAGTTTGGGGAATACTATAACCACCGTATTTTGCTTATATTTTTCCTTTTAATGTATGCACAGGAATGTATATGACAAAGATATAGGTCTAAATAAGTCTAAAAGAGAGGGTTTTCAATACATTTAAAATAAAAAGTGATAAGCATTGTTATACTTGACTAGGCGGCATTTTCTTTTTTTTCCTAAGGGGCTTGTAAAACAATGTGGCCCCTTAGAATGGAGTGTTCTTTGAGCCTGTGAGCTCTGCAGAGTGCTTATTACGGGGTAGGGTTCAGGAGTGTAAGAATACACCATCCACTGTAGAAAGTTCTTGTGTGCAGGTTACAAGGAATCGGGGGTGAAATGTTGCATCAAAGAAAAGCCAGCACACTACTTACTGGGTCCAGGGGTTTGGACCGCGCCCAGGTCATCACCGTAGACACTAAAATAAACACCTTCCGCTTTTCGAAATGACTGATTTCTTCATTCAGGGCTGTAGGGCCAAAAAAGCGGAGCGTTTACTTGGGTCCATTTAGAACGTGTTTTAAAATCATGTGTGCTTTTAATTACCAGCGGGACTTGAAGCGACTCCTCTTTCAAGGAGTGGCTTCACACCAGGGGGGCATCCCCTCTGATGCTTCACTGACCCCTCCCCATCTTTGTCCCTGGCTGCCCCCCTCCAGCCGCCCGACCTCTTCTGAGCCCAGCTCAAATCTTCAGCCCCTTCCTATTTCCTGGCCTGCAGCGGTGTACTTTCACTTTTTCGGAGGGCTCGTGATACTGATAATAGCTGACACGGATGGGAACAGTTCATGGGCTTTATCGAATTCTCACCATCAGGAGATAGGTACTCTCATCTCTGTTTCTACCTTCTAAGGGAGCTGAGGCACAGTTTGCCCAGGATCACGGAGTGAGGTGGTGGTATAGAGTCCGATCCAGGAAGCCTGGTTGCCCGGTCTGTGGTCTCCCCACTATGCACCCCCTCCAGCTGAATGGAGAATGGAGTGGGAGGCCCCAACTCAGAAAGCAAGGCCCTCTTTTTTTTTTTTAAACCATTTTAAAAAATTGAAGTATAGCTAATTTACAATGTTGTGTTAGCTTCAGGTGTACAGAAAAGTGATTCATTTATATCTATCTATATCTATATCTAATGTATTCTTTTCCAGATTCTTTTCCATTATAGGTTATTACAAGACCTTGAATATAGTTCCCTGTGCCGTACAGTAAATCCTTGTTCTTTATCTAGTTTATATATAGTAGTGTATATATGTTAATCCCAAACTCCTAATTTATCTCCTTACCTTCCCCCCTCTGGTAACCATAAGTTTGTTTTCTATGTCTGTGAGCCTATTTCCAGTTTGTAAATAAGTTCATTTACATGATGTTTTTCCATTCCACATATAAGTGATATCATGTGATATTTGTCTTTCTCTGTCTGACTTACTTCACTTAGTATGATCATCTCTAGGCCCATCCATGTTGCTGCAAATGGCATGATTTCATTCTTTTTTATGGGCAAGGCCCTCTCATGATTTCACATAAAGCAGTGCTATTTAGCTTAAGCGCTTGCAGAAGGAAGTAATTCCCTCCCCCTCCACTGCCCCTGGCTGGGGGAGAGCAGCTTATGCGTTGGGGGCTGTGGGCTGTGTGTGGAGGGAGGGCTTTGGTAACACCCCGATGCTTGGTTACAAACCATCTGTAGAGATGGGAATTTAGAATAGTGGTGACCTGGACCTGGGAGTGTTTGATTTCCAAAGGGTTTGTCATTCCCCAGGAGGGCTCCCCACACATTTAAGCATTGACTCTCCTTGAATACTTTCTGGCACGTGATTCCACTAAAATATTTTTCATAATGTATAATTTTCCAGGAAAAAAAAAAAAAACTAAAGTGAGATATACTTAAATTGTCAGAGGATCTAAGCGACACAGTAGTCATGGTAAATTTTAGTCTCATGAGCTGATTTCTCGAACAACAAGGAAAACAATAAAATACTGATATCCTGAATCTAATAAACTCATGGATTCCAACCGTAAGGTGAGAAAGTATTATTGAATTAAGTCTAAGAACACTATGTCCACAGACCTACTAGAGAATGGACTTGAGGACACGGGGAGGGGGAAGGGTAAGCTGGGATGAAGTGAGAGTGGCATGGACATATATACACTACCAAATGTAAAATCGACAGCTAGTGGGAAGCAGCCGCATAGCACAGGGAGATCAGCTTGGTGCTTTGTGTCCACCTAGAGGGGTGGGATAGGGAGGGTGGGAGGGAGGGAGACTCAAGAAGGAAGAGATATGGGGATATGTGTATATGTATAGCTGGTTCACTTTGTTATAAAGCAGAAACTAACACACCTTTGTAAAGCAATTATACTCCAGTAAAGATTTAAAAAAAAAAAGGGGGGGGGCTTCCCTGGTGGCGCAGTGGTTGAGAATCTGCCTGCCAGTGCAGGGGACACGGGTTCGAGCCCTGGTCTGGGAGGATCCCACATGCTGCAGAGCAACTGGGCCCGTGAGCCACAACTACTGAGCCTGCGTGTCTGGAGCCTGTGCTCCGCAACAAGAGAGGCCGCGACAGTGAGAGGCCTGCGCACCGCGATGAAGAGTGGCCCCCGCTTGCCGCAACTAGAGAAAGCCCTCGCGCAGAAACGAAGACCCAACGCAGCCAAAAATAAATAAATAAATAAGCTTTCATTAAAAAAAAAAATTTTTTTTTTAAATTTAAAAAAAATTAAAAAAAAAAAGAACACTATGCCCACATATTAATTCCAATCAAATGTTAACTTTAGTTTCTATTTTTATTCTATTAACAAAAATCACCTCTTCAATTTAATTTTGTTCTTTTACCCTTCCTGCTCTGCTGTGCCTCAGATTGGCCTATTTTGTGAAAGCCTGGCACACTTAGAGGTCTTCTAACTGGGTTATCCTCTTTTATTTACGATCATTTTAAGGGGTCTAAAATGATCTGCTTTTTCACTTTTGAACGAGCAGCACATTTTATCCATATATACAAATGTTTTCTTGCATTTCTTATACTTCATTTCTTTCTCCATTTTTGCCTTCCTTTGATAGTATCTGTGACAGGCAAGGTAGAAGAATTCTTTTATATTAAAATATTTGAAAATAGTTCAATAAAACATCATTAAGAAGTAATACATATCCACTGTAAAAACAAAAACAGAAAACTCCCCAAATCTCAGGGAGTACATGAGGTAAAGTGATAAGGTTCCCTCTACTATTCTCTCTGTACCCTCACCCAGTCCCCCATGACTGACCAAGGGCTATACTTTCTTACAGACACAAACACTTCGTATCTCAAAAAAGAGGTAACACATTTAAAATTTTTTCACCAAACAGAGAATAAAATTGTCTTAATTATTTAAAGCTCTTTATTAGAATGAAGAAGGAAGCAATATAGAACATACCCTACATGTTAAAGCTCATGAAAGGAAATGCAGTATCAAAGTTTGAGAACTGCTATGTTCCCTTGATGATTAGTGGGAGAGATCCTATTAGGTGCTGAAGCTCATCTGTCATAGCAGGAGCTCAGTGGTTAATGTCTAAAGTTCATAATCAGAGGACATCAGTGCAGGCATTTTTGTGTGTTAAAAAGAACAAGTGGGTTAAATGAGGTTCCTTTTGAACAGTAGAGATGGGATGGAAAAGAAATGCAGGGAATTGTTGCTTTTTATTCTAAATCCTACTGTGCTTTTTAACTTTCAAAACATGTCCAGGTTTTATTTCAGAAAAAAAATTAAAATGTAAAGAAAATTGTGAGTATACATTGTATAGAAAAAAATCAATTTCCAAAGACTGGCACAAAATAAGAACTCAATAAACATTAGGTCTGATTATTATTTTAGGTGGTGAAATTATCTTAGAAAGTGCAATTATACATCATCTGTAAATATTTGCAAAGGGATAAAAATGTGGAGAGTAGGCATTTAAAAAGCTCTGTTCCAAAAGATGACACATTATTCATGTTTTTGATTTGTCTCTTACTGAATGAAACTTAGGCCCACAGGGATAAATGAGAAATCAAACATTCTAAGCTCCTGAGGATTCCAGCACATCCACAGAGAGTACTTTTTCATCATGATTTCTCTGAATATGGTACAGACATTACTGAGGCTTCGTTCCATTTCTTTGAACATGAGCCAAAATATAGCTTTGCTATTGGTCTTATTCAGGGGTTGGCAATGTACCGCCTGTTTTTGTAAATAAAGTTTTATTGGAACCCAGCCCATTCATTTACATAATGTCTATAGTTGCATTCTTGCTACAACAGCAGAGGAGTTGGCTTGAAAAGCTAAACATATTTACTATCTGGCCTTTAACAGAAAAAGTTTGCTGACGCCTGAACTAATCTGCTAAAAACCAACATATTGAAGTGTAAAAAATACTGCAAAGTAAGGTGCTTGTGTCTTTTTGGCTGTCCTCCTAGCCTGGAATGGCAATTCAAATAAGCTAATTTACTCTCTCCTTTGATCCGGACTTAATAAGGAGATGAATCACAAAGCACCAAATTGCTAAACATCATCTTGTCCCTTAGAGTTCATTACCTTTTTCAAAGCATTTAAAATATGAAGTGCTCTCTGCTACCCCTTCCTGACCCTTGCTATTGGGGAACACTTGTTGAACTGAATCAAATCCTCACAGTTAGAAATAATTCCTCTCCTCCTGGGGCTTCCCTGGTGGTGCAGTGGTTAAGAATCCGCCTGCCAATGCAGGGGACACGGGCTTGAGCCCTGGTCCAGGAAGATCCCACATGCCGGGAGCAACTAAGCCCGTGCGCCACAACTACTGAGCCTGCGCTCTAGAGCCCACGTACCACAACTACTGAGCCTTCACGCCTAAAGCCCGTGCTCCGCAGCAAGAGAAGCCACCCAATGAGAAGCCCGCGCACCGCAAAGAAGAGCAGCCCCTGCTCGCTGCAACTAGAGAAAACCCACACGCAGCAACAAAGACCTGATGCAGCCAAAAATAAAAAAATAAAAAAGAAATAATTCCTCTCCTCCTAAAGTCATATCCATCTTGTGATACCTTTTGTGTCAACATGCCATTCTCTGTCCTGCATGAAAGTTTCTCCCGAGTTCTTTAGCTCTCTTGTGGGCCTACAAGAGCCTTGAGGGTATCATTTTTTTTATAATTTGTCTTTGTATCTTCCCAATACGTTCAACCCCACCTCCTTAAGCCATGCCTGTGGAATGAATAAAGGTTGAATTTTGAAAGTTAATGTTTCATTTCTTTTAATGATTAAAAATATTCTTTTCTTCGGACACATAAATCAGTGGAACAGAATAGAGAGTCCAGAAATAAACCCTTGCACTGATGGTCAGTTAATCTACAACAAAGGAGGCAAGAAAAGACAGTCTCTTCAATAAATGGTGCTGGGAAAACTGGAAAGCTACATGTAAAAGAATGAAATTAGAACATTCTCTGACATCATATACAAAAATAAACTCAAAATGGATTAAAGACCTAAATGTAAGACCAGAAACCATAAACCTCCTAGAGGAAGACATAGGCAGAACACTCTTTGACATAAATTGTAGCAATATTTTTTCGGATCTCTCTCCTGAAGCAAAGGAAATAAAAACAAAAATAAACAAATGGGACCTAATTAAATTTAAAAGCTCTTGCACAACAAAGGAAAACACTGACAAAATGAAAAGACAACCTACTGAATGGGAGAAAATATTTGCAAATGATATAAATGATAAGGGGTTAATATCCAACATATATAAACAGCTCATACAACCCAACATCAAAAAAACAAACGACCCAGATTAAAAAATGGGCAGAAGAACTGAGTAGACATCTTTCCAAAGAAGACATACAGATGGCCAACAGGCACATGAAAAGATGCTCAATGTGGCTAATCATCAGGGAAAGGCAAATCAAAACCACAATGAGATACCACTTCACACCTGTCAGAATGGCCATCATCAAAAAGACAACAAATAACAAGTGTTGGCAAAGACGTGGAGAAAAGGGAACCCTCATGCACTGTTGGTGGGAATGTACATTGGTGCAGCCATTGTGGAAAAGAGTATGGCGGTTTCTCAGAAAACCAAAAACAGAACTACCATGTGACCCAGCAACTCCACTCTTGGGTCTATATCTAGAAAAACAAAAACACTAATTCCAAAAGATACATGTACCCCAATGTTCCTAGCAGCATTATTTATAATTAGCAAGATATGGAAGCAACCTAAGGTCCATCAACAGATGAATGGATACAGAAAAATTGGTGAATATATATACAATGGAATACTACTCAGCTATAAAAAAGAATGAAATTTTGCCATTTGCAACAACATGGATGGACATATTATGCTAAGTAAGATAAGTCAGACAGAGAAGGACAAATACTGTATGATATTACTTATATGTGGAATCTAAAAAATACAACAAACTAGTGAATGTAACAAAAAAGAAGCAGACTCACAGATATAGAGAACAACCTAGTGGTTACCAGTGGGGAGAGGGAAGGGGCGAGGGGCTTTATGGGGTAGAGGATTAAGAGGTACAAACTATTAGGTATAAAATAAGCTACAAGGATATGACGTACAACACAGGGAACAGGCAGTATTTTATAATAACTATAAACGGAGTATAACCTTTAAACATTTTGAATCACTGTATTGTACACCTATAACTTATAATATCATACATTAACTACATTTCAATTTAAAAAATTCTATTCTTCGGAAGCTCCTGTTGCTAAATTAATTAAACAAGGAAGCCATTAGATTGAGGTGGTCTTAATAGCTTAGCAGCCTAAATAAGCAAACCCAAACCTAAGAACAGCTAATCACAAACAGTCAACCAGGCTCTCCCAAATAAGGGAAACACTTAAGTTACAGCCAGTCAAATAACTGCTTTTCTCTATAAAAGTCCCGTCCCTAGCTGCTGTTGGTGGAGCTCCTAACCACTTCCAACATGAATCGGATTGTTTTTTGGTTTTTTTTTTTTTTTATCCGCACCACGTGGCTTGCAGGGATCTTAGTTCCCGGACCACGGATAGAACCCAGGTCCTCCGCTGTGAAAAGCTCAGAGTCCTAACCACTGGACCGCCAGGGAATTCCCAATATGAATTGATTTTTGTTCACATAAACTCTTCTTTTTTTTATATATAATAAGAAACACTGTCAAATGCAGTAAACGTCAACTTTATTTTTATGTATTTATTTATTTTGGCCACCCTGCGCATTATGTGGGATGTAGGATCTTATTTCCCCAACCAGGGATGGAACCCATGCCCCCTGCACTGGAGGCACAAAGTCCTAACCACTGGACCACCAGGGAAGTCCCTCACATAAACTCTTAAATATTTTCATATGCCTCTGTTTATCTTTTAATGCTATCCACAGGCATATTCACTAGTCTGATTTCACTTCCTGTTTTAGGTGAATTTCAGATCAGTTCTTCCACGGTCCTAATTTGCCTAGTGTTCCTGAGATGACTCTTAGGTAAAGTAAAAAGTCCCGTCCCTGGAGATCAAGGGTGCATCTCACTGACCAGAGACTGCCCAGATGGCTTCCTCCACTTGCTGGGGGTTCTCAGTGATGTTATAAATGATAACATCACACTCCAGCAGGTGCATGAGAAGGTCTTCTCGAGAGATAGCCTGAAAAAGAAAGTTGACAGTCATTTGTCGCAAGAACCGAACAAAGTAACCTTAATATTTAGATGGGAATGACAATTTCCAAATGAGATATGTTGCCTGGATAGTCCCACAGGAAACATTCGCAGAAGGATTTTTTTATTTAAAATGAAATTTTGGCTCTCTTCTGTGTATAGTTTTCAAGTAACAAAGTTTATGAAAATAGCCGGGAACAGATGAATAAGAAAATTGCATAATGATCTTAGGTACTATTTCTGCATGCTGTTTAAACCCCGATTCAGGAGGAAAGAATTAGAACACACTGGAAGAAAATGTGTGAGGCATTTAAAACAAACTCAAGCTCTATGCAAGTTTCTTTGAGCAACTATAGACCATGAATCACTCAGAAGTGCTGATAAGTGATTAATGTGGATTATCTCAGAATCCTCAAAATGGAATTAATCTGGTCTCATTCGAGATGTAAGGTACCTTATTACAGTTGACAGCGGGGAGTATTTTAAAAAAACAGAAACTTTTAATGGTTAAAAAATACCAAGTTCTTACATGAGATGAAAGTAACTTTGGTGATCATTGTGTCCAAAGGAAAACACGCAGACTTGGTAAATCATGATTGGACTGATTGAGGGTGAAACAGGCACGTTTTCAAGAGAATGGTCATCCTGACCAGATATTGAGTGACCATGATTGTGCGTTCATTTGTTCCCCCAATAAATATTTGTGGGCCCTGATTTTCACCCCGAGGACAAAGGCAAAATAAATAATGTATGATTGTTGATACTACAGAGTAGCGTGTGTGTGTGTGTGTGTGTGTGTGTGTGTGTTGGCAAAATTTTAACAAATAACTAGGGTCTAATGTGGACGAGGGTGCAACTAAGTGCATATGAAGCCTTTGTACAAATTAGAAAAAGGAAACCTGCTCTTGGTGGAAAAATTATAAGGCACCCAGTCTGGGACACACTGTAGCCAGCAGAACACATCACTTTTCAGCCCCTACTCATGCCCATAGCTGGGCATCCTTGTGCAGTGTGCAACCTGTACAGCCCTACATGGCAGCCCCCAATGTAGAAAGGGCTCTCATAGAAGTACATTTGAGGTTTGATGGACTAGGTGAAGTATGGGACTATGGCTCGTAGGAGGTGACATTTGAGCTGGGCTGAAAGGGTGAGTACAAGCTCACTCAGCAGAGCCTGGGAAGTTCACGGACTAGCAGGCCATTTGCTGGGCCAGGCAAAAGCACCTTTCACAACCTGGACCAGCCTAATGTTTTTCCATCCTCCACTCTCTCTCACCTTTCATGCCACTCTTGCTTCTTCCCCTTGGCTCCCCAGAACCCAAGCTCTAGCTATACCGACGCTTTCTATTCCAAAGCACACCATACACTTTCCCAGGTGCCCCCTTGTGTGTCATTTCCTTGTCCCTTTATCTGCTTGGAAAGCTCTATTCAGCCCTGGAGGTTCAGCCTCAGTCCCAGCATCAGCAGTAGACCCCAAGCTCCCAAAGGAGGGCCAGCTGTGCAGAATCTCCGGCTCAGAGGAGCGTAGGGGGTCTTGCTCTGTGTGGCAGGGAGGAGTCTGAAGCTCCATTTGCCTGGCTCTATAGATAAGACTGAGAATTCATACTGCCCTTTTCAGAGTGCTCTGGACGCGGCTGTGTGCACACCTCTGTCATCATGTCACTGTCCTGCTCTGGAGCCACTAGTTTACATTGCAGAGTCTCTGCTAGGCTGTGAGCTCCGTGTTTATCCGTGGGTCTTTAAAGTGCTCAATACTCATTCACTGAATCAAATTCAGGTATAAAGAGTGATCAGTGATGGAGATCTGAAGCAACGCAAATAGCCAGGAGAATGGAAAGGAGGCATTCTTTCGAGAGCGATTAAAGACACGGGTTGAGGCGTCCCTTTCTTCAGCTGCCGCTAAGGTGCTCCATCCTTCTAAGGAAGCTAAGGCCGCGCTGGGGCGAGACCCTCACTTCATCTGTCCGGCAGCCCCCGCCTAGCACTGGCCCCGCACCATGGCCTCCGTCTCGGAGCTCGTCTGCATCTACTCGGCCCTCATCCTGCATGACAATGAGGCGACGGTCACAGAGGACAAGATCTGTGCTGTCATTAAAGCAGCCGGTGTAAATGTTGAACCTTTCTGGCCAGGATTGTTTGCAAAGGCTTTGGCCAAGGTCAACCCAGCGAGCCTCATCTGCAATGCAGGGGCTGGTGGAGCTGCCCCAGCAGGAGGTCCTGGCCCCTCCACCGCTGCTGCCCCCGCTGAGGAGAAGAAAGCAGACGCAAAGAAAGAAGAATCTGAAGAGTCTGATGATGACAGGGACTTTGGTCTTTTTGACTAAACCTCTTTAGTAACATGTCCAATAAGAAGCTGAGCTCTTAACCACTGTAAAGCAATTATACTCCAATAAAGATGTTAAAAAAAAAAAAAAAAAGCTGAGCTCTTTAATTTGAGGTCAGCAAGGAGGCACTCTGTGCTCTGGAAAAAACTGGCAGAACAGGACTTCAGACAGACATCTTCAGGAGAAATTTTTATGAACCCAATATCTTGCGTCTTCTCATACCTAGAAAAGCACCGAAGTCATGACTGGAGAGATCTGCTCCTTGTGACTAGCACCGACCTTTTGCTGAGATGTGTACTTGATTGCACGTGGCCCCTTCACCAAAACCATATGCATACTGACTGCCCACACCCCAAACTCTTTGGAGCAGTTCCTCAGAGCTCTCTGAGAGGCTGTCTCCCAGGCTATAGTCCTCAGTAAACCCCAAATAAAACTGAACCCACAGCACTCGCAGTGTGTGTGTGTGTGTGTGTGTGTGTGTGTGTGTGTGTGTGTGTGTGTTTTCCAGTCTATAGTGGGAAGCCAAGAGCCCACAGCAATACCAGGCTTGCAGCTGTGACGGGGGCAAGTGCATGCTGAATGGTATAAAGGACACTCTTGGTTGTCTACAAACATCCATCTCCTTTTCTTCTTTCCCAACAGACCCCAATTTTGTTCAGATACGCCTCTTCTCAGCCTGTGGGAAATTAACTCCACCTTCTAGCTTAAGGGATGGGCCTTACTGATCTCAGGGTAAGTGATTGGTTCAGGAATCAGCAAGTGACTCAACTCAAGACACTGAGATTCAAGGAGATACCTGTGGGGTGCTGCTGGAATGTTCATCCTCCTTTTTCTGAGAACTTCTCTTCATCAGTGTTGCTGCGTTTGTGTGCAAAGCCCTGGAATGTTGCCACCTTGCTGCCAACCTGAGGATAAAGTCACCCCCAGAGGAAGACAGAGCTCAGGAAAGGGCAGGAAAAGGAGCTGCAGCCCCTGGATCATGCCAGGCCTGAAGCAGGTCCTTCCTTGAGACCACCAGCCACATAAGCTGATGAATTCCTTGTTGATTACTGATTTGCATTGCCTTTTTTTTTTTTTTTTCTATTACTTGCAGCCCCAAACAGCCTAAACTGATAACAGACAGCAAGGCCCTTAATACAAATTAGGGCAGAGTAGTTTTGTAGAGGAGCGTGAGAGACTTCATTCTGGGTAAGTTGATATAGAAGTGCTGCAGGACATCTGGGGGAGCGGACTAGGAAGCAGTTGGATGTGCAGGTCGCTCAACAGGGCTGGAGAAGGATTTGAAAGGCATTGGCTTGTACAGGGGAGCTGAAGCTATAGGACTGAATAAGATTTAGAAAGGACGCCTATTAGGAGAAGGGAGGGAACTCTGAGAAAAACTGCATTTAAAGGGAAGGAGTGGATGCGTAAGGGCAGTCTGCCGGCAGCGGCTGCTGGGAAGCGGGGAAGAGAGGCCCTTGGTAATGAGGAGCCGGCTGGTGACAGTGGCCAGGGCATCTCCTGTGAAGGGGTGGGGGCTGGAGAGTGCAGGAGTGAGGCCTGCAAAGGTAGCTGAGCCCTCTCTCAAGTTCAGTGGTGGTGGGGCCAGGGGCAGAGAAAGAGGCAGGGAGGCCAAAGTAAGAGTGTATGTGTGTATGTGTGTGTGTGTGTGCGTGTGTGTGTTTCCAGAGAGAAAGATGTGAGCGTACGTAGAGGTGGAAAGAAAGAAGCCAGTGGCGAGTGAAGATCCAGAAGAGGGTAAAAGGGGGTAAGTGGTGAAGAAAGTTCCCAAAGATGGTAGGAGGGGACTCATTCATTCATTGATGAATACTTGTTGAGGGCCAGTGCTGTCTGTCACCGTGCAAGGATACACATGAGAATAAATGGGGTGCTGTCTCTACTCTCAAGGAACAGATGGTAATAGTGTGACCCACAATAGACAGATAATAACAATGGAGTGAGAAAAGTGTTAGAATCTAGGCAGGTAGAGAGCTCAGAATCTAAACTGGGAGTGAGGAATCATGGAGGGCTTCCTGGAGGAGAAGACAACCCGAGTTAAATCGTGAAGGATGAATAGGGCTGGTTGGGGGAGGGAAGAGGGAAGGCTATTCCAGGGTACAGCATGTGCAAAGCCGCCTCCTAGGATCTAGAGAGCTGCAGGCAGGGTGACGGGAGGAATTAGGCTGGGAGGGTCACCCTTCTTGCAGGTATTTAAGTCCTTGGATGAGGACTGTGTAGAATTTGTCATGTGAAGGCAGCAGTATTTCTCAGTAAGACAGCGATATAATGGTGTTATCCTCGAGTGGCTTATTACCAAAGGAGATGTCTCTTTCACAGATTGCGCCGGCCATGGCCCAGAGCCATGTTGGGGTGGTGCAGGGCAGAATACAGTTTAAATACAGGGCAGAGAACTTTATGAGTCTGAAAGTCCAAATGAGATCCATACTTTCTAAGAATATCTCATTTAAGTTCTGTGCTGCAGGCAAGACTTGAAAGTGGAGAGACAAGGGTTGTTAATTTCCATCACGGGAGGAAGACCTGCCCTCACCTCTCTCCTCAACTTCCCCACCGTCTCACGTTGGCAGGAGAGAGGAGATGAGGAGCAAACACATTGGCAGGGCATTGGAGCAGGGGGTGGCCCTCCCCTTCGTCCCCTCTCAGCAGCCCCTCTGGACTTACATAGTAGGTCTCCACGGCAAAGCTGGGGCAGGGGGTTTCGAGCGTGGAAAGTGTGCCCACGATCTGGAACGTGCCTTCCTTCAGGTTGGCTGAGGAGGCTTCTGGCACCGCTGATTTATCTTCACCGTGCTCTTCCTCCTCTTCGGTAATTTCTTCAAGTGAAGCCCCGACGACAGAGTTAGAAAGAAACTGCAAGCAAACAGGAGTTTCCTGAATACTAAGAACAACGGAGAGTAAGGCCAGTCAATGAATGATGATTCTAAAACCACCTTTACTGAAGGCTTGCTATTGGTGCCACTCATGCTTTGTACACCGGTATCTCACTGAAATTGGTTTAATTCCCACAACGACACAGTGAAGTGTCTATTCACTATTATGACTCCCCATTTCATAGGCGACACAGTGAAGTGTCTATTCACTATTATGACTCCCCATTTCATAGGCGAGGAACTCAGGCTCGGAGAGCTTAAAAGCTCGTTAAGGGTATTATCTTTCCCTAGCATCAGGCAGAGCTGGGCTAAATTCACGATGGTCGTTTTGTCTAACAGATAGGTAGAAATGTAATGCGATCAGCTTAGGTAACTTAAATTTGCTAGCAGCCACATTAACAAAAGGAGAAAAAAACAGGTGAAGTTAACTTAGGTAAAGTTTAAATTTTTAAAAATTTAGGTAATGTTTTATTTAACTCAATATATCCAAAACATTATCAGTTTAACATGTCATCAATATAAACATTATTGAGATATTATATATTGTTTTCTTTTCCCATAGTAAGTGTTCGAAATTTGATGTGCATTTTACACTTACAGTGTATCTCCATTTGGACTAGACACTTTTAAACGTTCCACAGCCACATGGGACCAGTGGCTATGAATAATGAAATAGAATGAGGTTGGCAAAGTTTCTTTTTTTTGTTTTACAGAAGCTGTCTTTGTGAGTTGTTTATGCAATGTTCATGGGTTTCATATATAAATAGAAATAATTTTAATGTATATATTAGACATATAATTTATAGTTTAAACACGTGTAAATAATAATGACGATATCACCCCTTGGGAGTAAAAACACAACACCCCCTTTATTTTGATTAAAAAAACAGTCCAAGTTAATAGACAAGGTGTCAGGTTCAATCTTTTATTGGGGGACTTCTCTGGTGGTGCAGTGGTTAAGAATCCGCCTTCCAATGCAGGAGACACTGGTTCGAGCCCTGGTCCGGGAAGATCCCACATGCCGCGGAGCAACTAAGCCCGTGCGCCACAACTACTGAGCCTGCGCTCTAGAGCCCGCGAGCCACAACTACTGAAGCCCATGTGCCTAGAGCCTGTGCTCCGCAACAACAGAAGCCACCGCGATGAGAAGCCCGCGCACTGCAACAAAGAGTAGCAGCCAAAAATAAATAAATAAATAAATTTATTTTTTTAAAAAAATCTCTTATTGGAATCTATTTTTCCCAAGTATGCCATATATATTTTCATTTACCTCTCAAACACACATATTCAATTTTATTATCCCATTTCACAGATGAGGAGATTGAGGCCCAGCAATAAGTAATTTGCCCAAGATTGCATAGGCAGGGAGGGGTGAAGTTGGACCTTCTGATATGACAACCACGGCTGCACAGGTGCCCCGCCCTGACACACTACCCAGAGACGGGGGCGGGGGGGAGAAGGGGCTGTGGTGGCATTGCCCAGCTGGGCCTAAGGACAAGAGACATGGTTTCCACATTTTTTTAGATGCTTTATATTTCTACTCCCATATTGCTTAGTGCAGACAATAGCAATTACTTGGAATTTGAGAAAGTCAAGCCCTGGTTTGTTAAGGAATAACTGGAAATTCTGTTACTGATAAGCTTTGGAAAAAATCTCTACCAACGAAAAGTTTTATTGTGAAAATATTATGTCGTAAAAAATAATCAGAGATCAAAAGGGGATAAAATAAAAAGTTAAATTCTCTTCCCTCCCTCCCTCCTAATTTCAATCATGTCACGTCCCTTTTTAAGTACTCCAATGGCTATCAATGGATTTAGAACATAAACCAAATTCCTGACCAAAGCCCCACAAGATCTGGGCCTTTGGGCTTGACTCTGCTTTGTTAATTTACACAATAAATATCGATGAACTGCTGACCACGTGTGACGCACTGTTTAGTTGCTGAGCTGGGCCACATTTTGACTTTCACGGGCCCTTTCCTCCAAAAGTATATTAAAAATGATAATGTATGACTGTATATCTATAACGACACACTATCTTTGACTCTAAAATTTAATTTGCTTCCTTCCTATTTTAAGAGAAATTATAACATTTGTGTGGGTCCCAAAGCCACATGGGTCCTGGGCACCGTGCCTGCTGTCCCCTGGAGCCCCTGGTTCACTGCAGTCTCACCACTCTGTCCTCTGCAACCTTTGCCTTTGCCGTGCCCTCTGGGAACGATTTCCTCAGGCTGGACCCTCATCTTGTGTATGTCAGATTAAATGTCACCTTTCAAGAGAGCTCTTTCATGCAATTCTATTTAAAGCAGCCGCGCTCTCCCCCCAATCACCTCTTCTATCCTCTTTCCTTCAGAGTACTTATCACCTATTGAAATATCTTGTTTATTCTAGTAATTATTTATTGTCTGTCTCCTTCCAGAGGGGCAGAGTCTTCAAGGGTCAAAACCTTTTTTGGTCTTATTTACTGCGCCAGCCTTTTAGTAGGAGCTCATGAATGAGTGACTCCCATCCTCCAGAGGTGATAACAGTTAAGTGTCTTGTGTATCCTTTGAGACGTTTCCTGTATTTGGGTTGTCTATCTATCTATCTATCTATCATCTATCTATCTATCTATCTATCTATCTATCTATCTATCTATCTTCTCTATATTTGTATTAATCTTTTTGAAAGACACAAGGAAGCTCATACTACTCCTGTCTTTTTAATGCTTTGTTATTGCATTTAGTTTTGGACTTCTTTTTCCGTCAGTTGCCTGATTCAGACGAGTTGGCGGGAACGGAAAGAGAACCCGGTTAGGAGGTCGGAGATCTGGCCCTATGTCCAGGTCCTGCCCCCAACTCGCTAAGTGATCTTGGGCAAGCCCCTTTCTGCCTTGAAGCCTCAGTTTCCTCTTATTAACAGGGGAGGAACCCCGGCTGGAACGGAGATCTCCAAACACCTGGGCTTCCAGGTGGGGCGCTAGTCTAGCCTGGGTGCAGACTGGGGAGCAGGGGGCATTGGCCGTGCCCAGGACGAGGGAGGGTCCCTTAGGGGAGGCCCTGATAGCGCCCGGTGGTGCAGGCCCTCGCTGGGTTCGGGGTCGGGGGCGGGGGACTGGGAGTTGGGGGCTGGGGTTCCGCTGTGACCCACCGCCGCTCACCTTCCCGATGTTTCTGCTGCTGTATGAGTCCAGCAGGTTTATAAACACCCTCTGGATCCGGATAACTTTCTCCGTCCGGGCAGCAACTTCCTCTTCTTCAGCCATGGTGGGAGCCTCGCTGGTTGCTAAGGAGAAAGCGTCCCTTTGGTTGCCAAGGAGATGGGCCCGCGGCCCTCCGGGGTTGGGGCTAGCGCGCGGGGCGGGGCGTTCCCGGGGCGGGGGGCGGGGCCTCCGGTTTCCCGCGCCAGGAGGGCTCTCCCTGCCCAGGGCGCCAGGCAGACCTGCGTCCCCGCGCGAGCCCCACTCTCCCCTGCTTCACGCCGGGGGCCCTCGGGCAGGGCGCGCCCTCCGTCCCTTTCCTCTCTTTCATTCGGTAACTCCGGAAACACGTCCCAGTGTCCACCTGACACGGAGCACTAAAAATACTGATGAATCTGATGAAAAGGTAAAACCCGCAAGCCTAGGCTTCCCCTGAAATGTTGGAGTGAATTAACGTGCCCCTGTGGGGCGGTCTGACCAGGAGGGCGGGACATAATCCTCTACTGCAAAGAAGGGCTGTTGCCATGGAGTTTCGGGGTCATGGTGTGGTCCACTGTGCTGCCAGTGGCTGCTTGGTCCACTGGGCTCAACTGGTTTAGCAGTTCCGGGGCTGGGGTGGGAGCGGCTAGCAGCCATTTGTGCTGGGGATTCACCCCCATTCACAAAGGGATAGAATTTGGACCTTGCCCTTTCCAAATCAGGTTAGACACGCAGCTGCCGAGATAAACCGACGAATTAAAAGATGCCATTCGATTTGTCTTATCACAGAACCACAAAGGTCATGGTGGACTATATATATATATCCTGTTATCTTAGAATAGTAAATATTTTTGTGCTTTAAACATTAACTTGTTGAATGTAAATATTTAACACATGGATTGACTGTGTACCTTTTTTTTTTTTTTTTTTTTTTTTTTTTAAAGACTGATTGCCTCAGAAATTGGAGATGGCCAGGGAGCTCCAGACAGCCTGAAGGTTCTGTCTGGGCACTCAGGCATTTGGGAGACTTAGCTTTGACTTCCAGCTCTGCAGCCATTTGTGGGAGACTGGGGCCAAACTTTTAACCTTACCCAAGCTATTAAATTGGCTGTAAAACAGGGGTGAAGCCACCAACCTAACAGGGCGGTCAGGATTAAACAAGATATATGAAAGCACCTTCTGAAGTGGTCTCCAAAAGTGAAATTGCTTTTTTTCTGCAACGCTAAAGCACACTTCTACAAATGGGAGTTTTTCATTCCTTTTTTCGTCCCCACGCCCAACTCCCTTTCGTTTTATACATATGTCTCACTGAAACTTCTGTTTTGATAAAGTAACACTTTGAAATTTTGCAGACTTAATTTGGAAACAGCTTGCTCACAGCAACATTCTTTTTTTTTTTATTTTTTATTTTTTAAAAAATTTATTTATTTATTTATGGCTGTATTGGGTCTTCGTTTCTGTGCGAGGGCTTTCTCTAGTTGCGGCAAGTGGGGGCCACTCCTCATTGCGGTGCGCGGGCCTCTCACTATCGCGGCCTCTCTTGTTGCTGAGCACAGGCTCCAGACGCGCAGGCTCAGTAATTGTGGCTCACGGGCCCAGCTGCTCCGCGGCATGTGGGATCCTCCCAGACCAGGGCTCGAACCCGTGTCCCCTGCATTGGCAGGCAGACTCTCAACCCCTGCGCCACCAGGGAAGCCCAACATTCTTTTTTTTAATATCAACAAGAAAGTGCTGTCAATTTAAATGTAAAAATACTCATGTAAGACCAGTACAAAACTTGATGGAATAAATACTCTTCAGCATTCTTTCAAAAGGTCTCTTAGATCAAATATTCTAGAGTTCCAGATTTTCAGTTTGACCCTATTGACATGCAGTTAAGCAGGGAAGTACTTTTATTCAACCGGTCATGCTACTGTAACTCATTTTTGTTTCATTCTTGTTTACATTACTGATAACATGTAAATGAGCTAGTTACAAGGGGATGGCTTCCAGAGAATTTTATATCATATTGGTAGGTTAGGAAAGGAGATTCATATTGATCAATTCTATTATGCCAACTAAGGGATCTTTCTTCTCCTGTTATTCCTTTCCTCTTTAACAGTTTTTTTTGTATTTTAGTTTTTATTGAAGTATAATTGATTTACAATGCTTTGTTAGTTTCAGGTGTACAGCAGAGTGATTCAGTTACATATATGTTATTACGAGATATTGAGTATAGTTCCCTGTTCCTCTTTCAAAATCAGCTTTCATGTAACCACAAAGTTCAGGGGATGCTTTTATTGACACATATGGGGATGGCTGGTGGAGTCAGAAGACTTGGGTTCTGACCGTACCCTCCTGCTCACAGGTGGGCTGCTGAGCAAGTGCCACAACCTGTCCAAGTCTCAGCTGGACATGTCACACACAGAATGAAGGGGCAGAAGGCAGAGTTAAGTCAACGTGGCACATATCAGAATCTGTTTTCCTACCCTGTTCCCCCTTAACAATCAAACCACACATTTCGTGTTTTTGAACACTGGCGAGAGAATAGTGCAGTGTTGTGATGGGAGAAGCGAGTGAATGCTCAGTATCCCAGCAGCTGCTGATTAGCTGTGTGGGATGTGTAATGATTGATGCTGGACCTGGAGGAACGGTGGGAAGAGTGTCATCGTGGGAAACGAGGTGCGCATTCTCCTCATAATCATACTGCCGCTTCAGGGATGCTGGGAGCAGGCAGAGCTGAGCACAGATCGGTGCTTTTGCTAGAAAGGGATGTTCTTCAGCTGGTTTGAACACCGACAGCTATTGCATTTCCCTTCTCTAATTAGTACATAAAAGCTAATGTAGAAAATAGGAAAAAGAAAATGAAAATTACCTATCTTATCACCTAGTGATGACTACTATATTAACATTGTAGGATATTTTATTTCATTTTTCCTTCTGTTACATAGAAGATTATTTTTCAAGATGTAGTTTTAAAGTTGACTTTTTTTTTTTTAATTTTTTTTTTTTTTTTAATAGCTACTTTATTTATTTATTTATTTTTGGCTGTGTTGGGTCTTCGGTTCGTGCGAGGGCTTTCTCTAGTTGCGGCAAGCGGGGGCCACTCTTCATCGCGGTGCGGGGACCGCTCTTCATCGCGGTGCGCGGGCCTTTCACTATCGCGGCCCCTCCCGCTGCGGGGCACAGGCTCCAGACGCGCAGGCTCAGTATTTGTGGCTCACGGGCTTAGTCGCTCCGCGGCATGTGGGATCTTCCCAGACCAGGGCTCGAACCCGTGTCCCCTGCATTAGCAGGCAGACTCTCAACCACTGCGCCACCAGGGAAGCCCAAGATGTAGTTTTAAATCCCTTTCTTCCTGTAGTATAATTTTCTCCAATTTTAATGGCTGCATATTTTTCCATCAAGAGGATCTGGCATAACTTAACCACTTTTTAGAGCCTTTTCTATTTTTCATTAGCGAAAATGACATCCTTGTTGTATATCTTCTGCTGAATCATGTCACTATGCTAGATTTCTAGGCTATTACCAGCACAGAAGTTATAAGCTTTGTAAAGGCTTTATTACCACTATTTTCCAGAAAGGTTTCACCAATATATCTTCCAATAGAGTGTAACTATGCCTCTCACTAAATCTTTATTGATATCATTATATTTAAGTAAGAGAAACTATTAAATTATTAGGTAAAATGGCTCAACATAGCTAAGCCTATTTTCCTTTCATGAATTACTGGTCTGGTTGAACATCCTTCAAGTGGTTACTGGACATTTGTATATTTTTCTCAGTTGATCATATTATTTGCCCCTTATTCTCATTTTTTTCTTACTGACTTATAAGAGCTACTTACTTGGAGGTTCTTTTTTTCTTTTCTTTTGGAAGTGAAATCAAGGCTTAATTTATCTGGTTAAATTCTTTTAAAAATCTAGGTAAAATGAAGGTTTTAATATATAGTGGAGGTTTTGATATGTGTAGTTTTATTAATGTCTTCTCTCTCTGTTGCTCTTTCATAGTAATAAAAAGAGCAAATCACTTCACACCGAAATGGAACAATACAGAATTCAAAAATGGAAACGGAATCTCTCGGAATCAAACATTTATCACAAAATGAACGCTTTCAATTTTTAAACATACAATCAATCACTTTTCTTCATACTTAACTCAAAATTAGTAAACAGAATTTTATTCAGACTTTACAAATATCCTTTACATTTAGCCTGAGATTAAGCATGAGAAAGTTCAACCTGAAGTTAGACTTCATTACCCAAACACTTCAGCATCTGAAAATAAAGCTGAGGATGAATGTTCATTTATCAAACATAATTTAAGCATTCCAATAAACTCTGACAATGAATAGTGACCCAAACCAAACTTTAACTTGCTCTGGTCTACATGATCTTCAGAGCCTAAAAGTACCTATTATTTAATAATGATTTTAAAAAGTCTTCAAATGACAAATTATGAAGGTGTGTCCAGATGTGGAATTTTAGTTCAACATTTCTATAGCTGCTGCTTTAGACTAGTATTAAAAAAACAACTCCCCAATCCTTATTATTCAACATGTACTTGAAAACATGTAGCAGCATGGTATAGTTTATTTTTATAAATATTAGTACCTGTAATAAAATATAAAATACAGTCTCCATTTTTCAAATATTAAGTCTCTGAATGCTTCATTCATCCTTTGGTTTCAAACCCATACGATGCACTCATATGACATTGCAGATTTAGCACTGAGACAGAACACTGTACATCTGTTGGGGAAGGAGGGGTGCTGTGGGAATACCAAAGCGCTACATCATAGAAAGGAAACGTTGAAGCAAAAATACTTTCTGAATATATACTGTACATTATGTAAACAAACATTCATAATAAGAATCAACACAGGCCAAAATACTGTTTTCTAGGAAATCAGAGTCTTTTTTCTTTTAAATCACACACACTGAAGATGCTTTTTGTTAGGAAAAGAATGGAGCCTGTTCCTGTATTTGCTTATGTGCTTAAATATCTTGGAAACAAGTAATTGTTGCATTCATTTGCTAACGGTTTGTCCTCTTACTTGGCTGGCTGTTGCAAACAGGAATACAGTACTATTTCAGTACCTGTTCTTCACGTAATACTAGCTACGTAATATAGAATTAACTCATCTTTATCAGTCCATATTAATAATATAAATAGATTACATGAAGCAGTGAATTTCAAAATTTGTGCAGGGGAAACTAGTTGATAATTTGTTTCCAATAAGGCTAGTAGCAAAAATAATTACTACAAAGTCAGTCCAAGCTAGTAGCAAACCCCTGATTTAGCAAGCTGAATCAAAGTTTGAAGTTAGTTTATTTCCTATATTACTGTGCAAATCTAGAATTTCCTATGTAAGAGACAGTGCTGGCAGCATCAAAGTCCTGCAATAAGAGAATGAAATACTGATTAGGTTTTCAGAATGCCAGAGATACTATATGAAGAAATTTGAATGTCTTAATGACGGTGTCACAGCAATGGCCTCAGGATTTCCTTAATGAATCACAAACTAAGAAAGACGATTCATTAGTCAATAAAGTTCTCAATCAAAAGCCTAAATGTGAAGCAAACAATGATAAAGACACAAAATCAAAGATGCATTTTCTACTATGACCATCTGGAAGAATTTCAAGCTTTAGGTCAACATTGTGTACCAGCAGCGGCCTCTCTAACAGGAAAAAACTGAGTCATGACTGTCCATCCCTTTTCAAAGCTTCCAGTCTTTGAAGGAGCGCATTTCCAAATGCTTCCCGGTAGGCAGGGCTGAGTGTATCCAACAAGGAGTAGACTGTTTCATGGTAGGGAGTCTGTAAATGATCATCCACCTGGTCGAAAGCATAACCTACCACCTACAAGAGAAATGCAGTAGTGAATAAAGAATCAGATTTCATCTTGGTACAGAAAGCAAAAAAACCCCCAAGTTTTTACATGGGTCATTCTCTGACATTATGTGTTTCTCCATCAATAGTCAGAATACACATATTTTTAATACAACCTGTAATATTTAAGCAATTCATAACGTACAGGAACACCACCAGCAAAATGCTCTCATTATAATTTGTTTCTCAAAATTTAAAAGGTCTGATTTACCTACTCTTGATCCTAAAGGAATGTAAAATACAGAAAGAATTTAAAAAGCTATACAAAAATAGTATTTCATTTTCACGGTCTAAAACATACTTCTATTTATTTTGGGTTTTTTTTGGCTGCATCACACGGCATATGGGATCTTAGTTCTCCGACCAGGGAACGAACCCGTGCCCCCTGCACTGGAAGCACGGAGTCTTAACCACTGGACTGCCAGCGAAGTCCCCATGCTTCTATTTAATTCCACATATATTGAGGGTCTTTTTATAAAGGTACTATAATAAATAATTACATTTATTATTACTATAGTATTAGTCCATATTTTTATCATAATTTATGTGTTTGGACTTTGTATAAAGAATTCTAAAATTTATTTATAGTTTTAATTCTGCTTTATAATTAGTTATCTGAAATGCCACTTTCATTACTAATACATTACTTATCTGCTCAACTCTGTGAGATAAAAGGGAATGTTATTCTGTGTGCTTCTCTGTGTGTTTTTTCCCCTTAAACACAGCTAAAGCTTTTTTCTCCAACAAGATTATAAGACCTATATCATGGTTCACCAGCACAGTGTAGGGCAAAATCAGCTTAGGTTTTGCTGACTTCATTAAAGCTTGTGAATTCCGCATATGAACCCCACATTTTATGACATCTATTCAAGCCATAGGAGATGCAAGTTTATGCTAGAAACAGAAGCAGAGTTGTTGTTATTGCACCACTTCGGGACCATGCTCTGTCCCAGCACTTTCTACAACATATTACAATTGTGTTTGCCCCTCTCTTATCACCACTAGCCTGTGGTCTACCTGGGGACAGGGATCATGTCTTACTCGCATGGTTTGATTTATAATTCCTGACACAGGATAGTTACTCAATAAATGTCAACTGAATCAGACTGAAAAAATAAATATTTGAGTACTTACATGCCAGGTTTTATAACTGATCCAGATCTTTCTGCAAACTTCATTCACATAACCATCCCCCAAATCCTTTTCAGTTTTCTTTTTTTAAATCTCCAACTTATAGATAAAGAAGTAGGGACTCAGGTTGACTGACTCACCCAAGGTCACTCAAATTCACCTGTAAGACTTCTGACTCTCATTAGAACCTTTCCTACCTCACCAGAATTAAACAGTGTCAGACAGAAGTAATTTACCTGGGGTCATTTATCTCTACTTTCGACTTGCCTATTTCTATTTAAGATCCACTTCTAAAGATGACAAGTTTTTGGTACAAATTTAGGAAGGGGAGCATGAAGATTAGTTAATTCCGGGACTACTCCCAAAGCCAAGCCTCAGCTGTTGGGGAACTAAGGGTAGTGACGATGCTGGCCTTGCAATCGGCTTCAATGTAAGTGATCCTCTATCAAGGGATACACAGAACACACGATTCACATACATCTTAGGTAAATTGAATCTAGTGAAATAAAGAGATGTTCATGTGCTTGTTTAATGTATCACATGACATTTTTACTTGCTTAAACCATATGCTCTACTTTATGATACTGCATATCTTTGGGAGAACGATCCTTAACAGATATAGAAACAGAAAAGTCAGAGATTTTTGACCAAGATAGAAGGTTATTTATTTATTTTGGCTGTGCTGCATGGCCTGCGGGATCTTAATTCCCCGACCAGGGGTTGAACCTGGGCCCTTGGCAGTGAAAGTGCGGAGTTCTAACCACTGGGCCTCCAGGGAATTCCCTCAAGTATGTTGTTTCAATAGAAGAGACATTTATAAGAGGTGGGAAAATATTCAACACAATGACTGCAAAACTCATCCAACGCAGAGAATGCATAATTCGGGTAAACATATTTAGCTAGAGATAAGAAATAAATTAATCTGGGGGGTGATGGTTACTACAAAATACTCTGCAAATCAAATCTGTTTTTTCTTTTTCAAAAAATCCAATTTTCCCATGTTGGCTGAAAGACTTTAGTATTAATAAAAATTCCTAGGGAAAAAAGCTTTCCTTAAAAAAACTTAGAAGCTACTGAGTGTCAAGTTCTCATCTAACACTCTTTCCCACTCCCTGACTCCAGACCCTTTTTGATTAAGTGGTAAAGATGTAATTTTTTTTTTTCCTAAAGAGAAAATGACTTACCCTGAGCCCGGCTTCAGTGAGCTCCAGGCAGTATCTATTCCTTTCTCTTGTTTCCACATTGATATAGGCCACATCGTCTGCACAGCGCAGGGTTTTTGAGACAAACATGGTGTTAACAGCAAAGAGAACATCATTTACAACTGCTTCAGCTTCCAGCCTCATGTCTTTCATATCAGTTCCTTCAAAGCCATTAAGCTCTGCATCTTCTTCAAATGCTGACACACTGCTCAGCTCCATGGGATTACAGTCTGTTTCCATTCTGCAAAAATCTGGATATAAAACTGGCTTATAGAAAGACACTCCACATACTAATGTTTGATTAAAAGCAGTTATGCCTTACAACTGCTACTTATTGGAAAACATTACTGAGTTAACAACTTTTAGGGAAAATATTGCCTAAAACCATTTTCAGTAGTTTTTCACAGCAAAATTACAGACACCTATAGATTAAAAAAAAAACAAAACACAACTCTGTTCTCCACTTCTCCCCAAAAGGTTAATCCCCATATTGGTACGAATTCAGAATATCAGTTTTTAGCTATTTCAAACAATGCCAATGTAAAAATCCTAGTACCTACTTCTTTTTAAATGTATTATTATTTTTCTAGGATAGATATTTAGAACTGGAATTGCTGAGTCAAAGTATATACTCATTTTAACTTTTAATAGATACTGCTGATTCACCCTTCAAAAAAGGCTGTACTGACTGATACTCCACCAACAGAATATAAAGGACTTTGCTCTTTTTCACCACACCCTTTCCAACCCTTTTTAACATTTGCCAACTTGAGAGGAAAAGAATGATGTCTCATTGTTTGAATATGTATATCCTTGATTAAACAACCTTTGGGTACTTACAGGATATTTTTAGTTCCAAGGTCATACAGCTATTAAAAAAAAAACAAATAAAAATGAACTAAGGTTGTCTAAAATCAAAGTTTAAGTCTTTACCTACTAAGGTACACCCTCAATAGTTCCTTTTACGACTTCTCCATTTGGGGTTTTGCCTAAGAAGCAATCTTCCCCATTCCACGATTACATTTTAAAATGCTCTAAATTATCTTTTGAATTCTCATTCTCTATCTCTATTTTTAACTCTTTGATCCGTCTGGAATTTATTCTGTGTAGCTTTACTTTCCAAGTGGATAGCCTATTGTCCCAACACCACTTACTGAATAACTCTTTTTACTATTTACTTGAACTGGCTCACATATTATACTTTGAAAAATATTATTTCTCGTGCTAACTTGATTCAATATTACTGCCAGTCTGCTATGTAGTTCTTGCTTCTCTTCTGTGACTGGGGGAGCAGTTGAGTATTGTTAAAAATTCGAAATGTATGGATGAGAAAAGTTAATAAATGTGAGATTGCTTTGGAATGTAAAAACAGCTTTTCAGAATAAGATATACTTTCTTTTTACCTGTTGGCTTTAAAAGTAAATTAAGATTTCATTTCTCTGATATGGATTAAGCATCCACTGTCCTAAATGTAGGACGACTGTTCAACTCATTATAAACATTTATTTGTACTGTTTGTCTATTACCTTATAAATTTCATCCCTTTTTCTAAAGTTACCAACTTGTGCCCTATCTGTGTGATGTTCAAAATCCTTTAAATTAGTGGTTCTCAATCGTGGCCACAAACCCCATCTGAGAAACTGAATCAAAACCTCTGGGAGATTTTTCTGCGTATTTTTTCAGAGTTTCTGGGTGATTCTACTGTATCGCCAATGATCTGAATTATTAGCAAAAATCTTAAGGGGCTAGAGTTCCTATAGCTGCAAGTCATTTACACACTATAAAAGTCAAAACTATTTGCTGAAGGCAATTTATGATAAACTATGTAAAGCTCTTTCAAAAAACTACATAGCAAACTGGTACAAATAATATAATCCTCCAATCCTATTTCAACTAATGATACGTTTTAAGGGTCCTTTATCTTGTCTCCCACAGCACTTTACAGGATTAGTCACTCACTACTAACAATACAAGTTAATTATAAATTTATCAATTATTGCTGGAGGAATTTGTCAGGTAACTGAAATCTAATGTTGACTTAGTATATTTGAAAGTGAAAATATTTGATTTTCTAAAAATTTCTACCTTCTCTAGAAATAATCATTATATTCCTTAATATTACACTTTGTTTTATGTATGAGAAATGAGACCACTTTTTTTTACAGTCAGTTTTGAAGATTTTGAAATGTGGCTGTGTACCATAAATCTCTTAACATCCTGAATGCCAAACATCTTTATTTTCCTCAAGTAATCAAGTACGTTAACTACAGATGACAGAAATAATAACTGTTACATGAAAAAGATGTTTATATGAGAAAGCTTGACAGGAGTCAAGTTTTTAAAGAAAGAGCCTAATTCATTGCAACTAGGACCATAGTGATATGATAAGCCAAAGAATCCGATACTAGAATGTTAAGAAATCCTCACAGGTCAGTAAAGCAGGTCATCACACTGTGTGTAGTAGTCAGAACCAAGGGGCAAAAAAAGAGAAAGACACCTTTCCTGAGACTGTGAACTTTCAGGAGATTTTTCTCTGAAATGCTTCTGAATGATGCATTAAATAGCAGACACATCCAGAACCTCTGATGATACATAAGAATTGATAGATTTTAGTACTGAAGCATTATACAAGTTCACATTTTAAGCTATCATTATTTTAAGGTATTATTACAATTATCTTTTGTTGGTTATGACAAGCTCTTGATTACTTATCAATATCATTTCCCCTTCCTAACAGCACCCAGATTTTCCAAGAGGAATCATAATACCTCCCCTTCCCCTATTTTTTTTTTTTTTTTTTGAAGCTTTTGGCCACACCCCACGGCATGTGGGATCTTAGTTCCCCAACCAGGGATTGAACCCACGCCTCCTGCATTGGAAGGCAGAGTCTTAACCACTGGACCGCCGGGGAAGTCCCCCCTTCCCCTACTGAGTAAAGTAACCAAGCAATTTGCGTGAGATTGACCCCAATCTCAGTTGAAGGCTGTCCTGAACTTATCAATACACCAAATTCTTCCTGGTCACTTTATTTTTTTAAAATATTTATTTATTTTCTTTATTTTTGTTTTGCTGCATCAGGTTTTAGTTGCAGCCCCCGTGGTCTTCATTGAGGCATGCGGGATCTTCTGTTGCAGCACGGGCTTCTCTCTAGTTGTGGCATGCTGGTTTTCTCTCTCTAGTTGTGGCGTGCAGGCTCCAGGGCGCATGGGCTCTGTAGTTGTGGTGCACAGGGTCCAGAGTGCGTGCACTCTGTAGTTTACGGCACACGGGCTCTCTCATTGAGGCACGCAAGCTCAGTAGTTGTGGCGTGCGGGCTTAGTTGCCCCATGGCATGTGAGATCTCAGTTCCCTGACCAAGGATCAAACCTATGTCCCCAGCACTGGAAGGCGGATTCTTTACCACTGGACCACGAGGGCAGTCCCTTTTCTAGTCACTTTAATGCAGAATGGTTTACAGCACACAGCCCCAGCTGTTCCTGGTAGCCATCCCAAGATGAGGGAAACTCAAGGATGATGCTGACAATGGGAAAAGAACAGAGCCAAGAGATTCACAGAGAAATGAAGCCCAAGCCCTGACAGCTGCCCAACCTTTGCACTTTTCAGTTATTGCAGCCAATACATTCATTATTTTACTGGCAACTGAAAGCATACTGAATTAGCAGTCTACCCAAAATAAAAAGCACTCATTAATCTAGCTCTTCAACAGCTTTATAGAAGAGGTTTAAAAAAAATGGAACCATGATGATATTTTTGTGCCTGTCAATGTGGAAAGTGCTGAATAAAAGCTTTGTAGAATATGAGTATCAACATGTGTATTAACTTCCTATTGCTGCTGTAACAAATTACCACAAACTTAGTGGCTTAAACAACACGAATTAATTTTCTTACAATTCTGGACGTGAGAAATCTAAAATCAAGGTGTTAGCAAGGCTGCATTCCTTTTGGAGGCTTCAGGGGAGAATCTGTTTCCTCGCCTCTCTAGCTTCTAGAAGTCTCCCACATTCCTTGGCTCATGGTCCCTTCTTCCTCCACCTTCAAAGCATATCACTTCAATCTCTGGTTCTGTAGTCACATTATCTCCTTCTTCTGACTCTTGGCACCTGTGCTCCATTTTATAAGGACCTTTGTGATTGATTATATTGGGCCCACTTGAACATTCCAGGATAATTTCCCCATCCAAGGTCCTTAACTTGAACAAACCTGCAAAGTTCCTTTTGCCATATAAGGTACTGATAATATATTCACAGTTTCTGGGGATTAGGACATGGACATCTTTGTGGGGGGGGTCATTATTCTGTCTACCAGTGTCCATATCCTATCAGCAGGGAAAGGAGTATAAAGGTAGTCAAAGAGATTTCATTTTCTGACTTTCCTTTTTGGAACAGTCATCATTTACTTTTAAAAGAAGGTCCAGTGTGCTTGTCAAGCTCACTGCCTTCTTTGGAAAGGTTCCTTAGTCATAGGTTTCATGATGTGTATTCTGTAACTCCAGCACCGTGATACAGCAAAATGAACTGGGTTTGGGTGTTTTAATTAAAGGCACCATTTCGAGGCTGGCAAGGGGTTTATGAATTGTCTTGAATCAAGAGCTCTGTCCAACTACCCGATTCTGGATGGTGACTGGCTCATCCAATCAGATCCTCTTTTGAGGAGTATGAACATAGAGCCAAAAAACATGAATTCAGTGTGTGATGAAAGGAGCTACAGAAGCAAAGCAGGGAGCAACTGGGTAGCCTTACCAATGGGGCACTAGAGAAGTGGTTTCTCCACTTTGATTATTCATCCCAATAGCTAAAAATATTTTGAGCAGATACCTCATCATATGTATATTTATTTACATATAATATCACAATTAGCATATCAAAACACATAAATATGAATTTAAAGAGGAGAAGGTAAAATATGAAATATAAGCTTATTTTCTTCTTACTTCTCAATGGATTATCTTGTGTACCCAACTGTAGAAGCCTGCACCACTGCGGATGGGGACATATACGTCCATGTTGGTGAAGGGACAACTACTAAAATTACTAATGAAACATTAGCGATGCTGTCAGGTTACCAGAATAGGTGACTCATCAATGTGATTCCTGTAAAAATCCCTGGATTCCTTTTCTGTAGGCAAAACAACTTATCATTGTATGAGAAATTCTAGACCAGTAGAACTCTGTGCAATGATGGAAATGTTCTTTATCTATGCTGTCCAATACAGTAGCTACTAGGCACTTGTGGCTATTAAGCACCTGAAGTTTCGCTAGAGTGACTGAGGAACCAAATTTCAAATTTTATTTAATTTTCATTCATTTAAATTTAAAAAGCTAGTGGCTACTGTATCACATAGCACAGGACTAGACCTTTGTGAATACTTGTGGATAATATAATGAACTGAGTTTATATTATTGTTGAAAAAAATCAATAGATATAAAGGTACTAAATTCAGCTTATTTTATATAAGTACCAAGATTTGGAAATAGGTATGTTAGAAAATCTATTTTTAATCTTAGCTAATCTATGGAGGGAAATTAACTGTCAGTGTTTCATTGGTAAAAACCAATGAATTACTTCTATTTTCTAATCTTTTCAATTTAGAATCTAAGTTTATATATCCAGCACTTTCCTAAGCATTAGAATACTAATTAAATATGTTTACTGGTAGTTTACAGCCTAATTTGGGAAATAAGACAGGCACATGAAATACGTACACAAATATTAATGCCATGCACATGCATCATAATTATAACATAAAAAATGTATAATTAGAGAAAACAATATGTCTTGGTCCTACTACAAACTTACCACTAAGCTTGTATAAACTTGGGCTGGCCATGTAACCTCACTGGTTTTCTCACTTACAGAATAAGGGGGAATGAACGGGAAATTCTTTACTGTTCTTGAGAGCTGACATTCCATGATTTACAACATAATTGTTAGTTACTATGGGGGGCTTGACTCATGGAACAGGTCAGTCAAAACTGGGCTTGAATGAGCACAGATGAAAAGTTATGGATAAGCAGAGAAGAGAGTTGTGAAGGATTCTTCAGAGGGAACAATGCATAAACAAGGTCCAGGGTGTGGCAGGAATTGTAAGGAAACTAGACTAGGTAGTCTACTACAAGGAAAATGCTAAGAGAATAATAGATAGGAATGGCCCAATGTGACAAGGTGCTAATACCTAGACAACAGAATTTGATTTTGATACAATAGACTGTTTTAAGCTCTTGAGAATGGGAAGAGCAATGTCTTTATATTTAAAGTAGGTTCCTTGTAGGCAGTATATAGTTTGGTCCTGCTTTTTCATTTAATCTGATAATCTCTACCTTTTAATTGGAGTGTTTACACCATTTACATTTAATATGATTACTATGATTGATATGGTTACTATCTTGCTGTTTGTTTTCTATTTGTCCCATCTGTACTTTATTCCCTTTTCCTTATTTTTCTGCCTACTTTTGGACTGACCACTTTTTAGGATTCTTTTTTACATCCTTTGGTGGCTTACTGACTCTTCGTTGAATGTTTTTGGTGGTTGCTTTAGAGTTTATAATATACATCTTTAATTTATCACACCTTCAAGTGTTCTTATACCACTTCATGCATAATATAAGAACCTTACAAGAGTATATTATACAGTCTTTGTGCTATTTTTTTTTTTGCAATGTTTTAATTATTTATTTATTTATTTATTTATGGCTGTGTTGGGTCTTCGTTTCTGTGCCAGGGCTTTCTCTAGTTGCGGCAAGTGGGGGCCACTCTTCATCACGGTGCGCGAGCCTCTCACTATCGCGGCCTCTCTTGTTGCAGAGCACAGGCTCCAGACGCGCAGGCTCAGTAATTGTGGCTCACGGGCCTAGTTGCTCCGCGGCATGTGGGATCCTCCCAGACCAGGGCTCGAACCCGTGTCCCCTGCATTGGCAGGCAGATTCTCAACCACTGCGCCACCAGGGAAGCCCTGTGCTATTTTTGTCATACATTTTACTTCTACATATGTTAGAAACTTCATAATACATGTTATTTTTGCTTTATTATTGTTTTTAACAGTGTTTTGTTTGTTTGTTTTTCGGCCACACGTCATGGCTTGCGGGATCTCAGTTCCCTGACCAGGGATTGAACCCAGGCCACAACAGTGAAAGCCCGGAATCGTAACCACTAGGCCACCAGGGAATTCCCATTATTTTTGCTTTAAATAGCCAGTTACTTTTCAAAGAGTTAGGGAATAAGAAAAATGCATTTTATATTTAACCATATGGTAACTATTTCTGATGCTCATTTCTTTGTGTTGATCTACATCTGCATCTATGATCTGTATTATTTTTCTTCTGCCTGATGATTTCCTTAAACATTTCCTGTAGTGTAGGTCTGCTGTTGATGAATTCTTTCAGCTTTTCTATGTCTGAACAAGTCTTCCTATCACTTTCATTTTTTTTTTTTATAAACTTATTTTATTTATTTATTTTTGGCTGCACTGGGTCTTCGTCGTTGTGCGCAGGCTTTCTCTAGTGGCGGCGAGCAGGGGCTACTCTTCATTGCAGTGCACGGGCTTCTCGTTGCAGTGGCTTCTCTTGTTGCAGAGCACAGGCTCTAGGCACATGGGCTTCAGTAGTTGTAGCACGCAGGCTCAGAAGTTGTGGCTTGTGGGCTCTAGAGTGCAGGCTCAGCAGTTGTGGCACATGGGCTTAGCTGCTCCGCGGCATGTGGGATCATCCTGGACCAGGGCTCAAATCCGTGTCCCCTGCATTGGCAGGCAGATTCTTAACCACTGCACCATCAGAGAAGCCCCACTTTCATTTTTAAAAGATATTTTTGCTGGGTATAGAATCCTAGGTTGACTTTTTTTCTTTCAAGAAAAAATGTTTCCTTCAAGAAAAAAATCAAAGATGTTTCTCTACCATCATCTTATTCGCACTGTTTCCTATGAGAAGTCTGATGTCATTTGGTATCTTTGTTCCTCTTGGTGTAGTTTTTCTTCATGTTTCTTTTGCTTGGGGTTCATTGAGCCTCTTGCATCTGTGGGTTCATAGATTTTAGCAAATTTGGAAAAATTTTGGCCATTATTTCTTCTAACATTTATTTGTCTCTCCTCTCTTTGGGGAGTCCAGTTTCATGAATATTAGTCCAAGTGAAGTTGTCCTACCCCTATGCTCATTTTTTCACTCTTTCCCTCTTTGTGTTTCACTTTGAATAGTTTCTATTGCTATTTAAAGTTCTTGTCTAATCTTTTCTTTGCTGTATCTAATCTCTTATACTTGGGTTCTTTTTTTTTTTTACTTGGGTTCTTTTTTAAAAAACATATTTTTCGGGCTTCCCTGGTGGCGCAGTGGTTGAGAGTCTGCCTGCCGGTGCAGGGGACACGGGTTCGAGTCCTGACCTGGGAAGATCCCACATGCCGCGGAGCGGCTGGGCCCGTGAGCCACAACGACTGAGCCTGCGCGTCTGGAGCCTGTGCTCCGCAACAAGAGAGGCCGCGATAGTGAGAGGCCCGCGCACCGCGATGAAGAGTGGCCCCCGCTTGCCACAACTGGAGAAAGCCCTCGCACAGAAACGAAGACCCAACACAGCCATAAATAAATAAATAAATAAATAAAATAAAATAAAAAAACATATTTTTCATGTCTCTACTTCATTTGCTCAATCTTTTCTCTAATTTTATTTGAACATATGGAATAATTATAATAAATGTATTAATGTCACTGTTATTTCTGGGTTAGTTTCAATTGATAGATTTTTCTAATCGTTATGGGTTGCATACTGCTTCTTTGCATGCCTAATATTTTTTGATTGGATGCCAGACTGCATGGATTTTACCTTGCATGGTGCTTGATATTTTTATATTCCTGTAAATATTATTGAGTATTGCCCTGGGATGTAGTTATCTGGGAAAAGCTTGATCCTTTCAGGTCTTACTTTTAGGCTTTTTAAGGCAGTATCAAAACTGATTTAGTCTCTGGTTAATTTTTTTCCCAACTACAGAGGCAAAACCTTTCTGAGCACTCTACCGGATGGCCTATGAACTATGAGATTTTTCATTCTGGGTGAGAGGAACTGGAACTATCACTGGTCCTGTTTGAGCTCTGAAAATTCCTCTAATTCTTTTGGGTAGTCTCTTCCCCAGCCCTGGGGAGTTTCCTCACAACTATGTGTTGATCAGTATTCAGCTGCAGCCTGGAGGGGGATCCTCTGTATATACATCCATGGCTCTAAGAAGCTCTCTACCTTCTAGTACTCTGTCCTAGCTGCCTTGGCCTTCCTGGAATCCTAGCTTCATATCCTCAATTCAGGTAGACTGCCAGTTCTACCTGGGTTTCTCCTCCCAAGGCCATGCCTAGAAATTTTCTCCAGGCAATAATCTGGGGCAACAGTTTGCATCTTGTCTCTCAGGGATCACTGTCCTTCACTGCCTAATGTCCAAAGTCTTAAAACCATTGTTACATGTATTTTTGCCCACTTTTTTTGTTGTTTCAGGTGGAAGGGTAAATCTGGTCCCTGTTACTCTATCTTAGCCAGAAGTGGAAAGCTTATTAACCAGTTTTCGGCTAATTTTGGAATCTTATTTCATCAGTTTTTCTTTCATTGATTTTGGTCTCTTCCATATTACTTTGAATCAACTTCACCATCTTGCTGGTTCTTTCATTAATGAGTTAAATACATTTTTGACACATGCTTACTATATGTTTGTATTAAGACTCACGTTTTTAACTTAAAAAGTTATATTTTGACACTACTTTCAGACTTTTAATCCTTCCAAATTCAGTTCGGACACATCTGTTTCAGGATTCTGTATCTGATCTCAAGGTAGAGTTAATCACTATATCCTCCTTCCTTAGAATTTGTTTTGATACTTCTGTACTTATCATACCTCACTGCAAATGAAGGTCCGTGGTGTCCATATCACCAGCACAGTGTCTGGCATAAAGCAGGTCTTCACTGAATACTTTCTGAGCGAATAAACCAAAGGAAAAATACTAACTTTCTGCTTCTCAAGCTGTAGTACTCAGCTCTGTGACATGGGGCATACAAAGCTACTGGATAAACATGATAGACACTCCTGGAAAATACACATCACTGCTAGAGTAACAATATTATGAGGTATGATGCAAAATTACGTACAATTTTAAAGCAAATGGCAGCCTCAAGCCATGTCCTCTTTAGGTTATGTTTCCCCACCCCTAGCGTTTCCTTTGCCTCTGACCGAAATATATGAGTGAAAAATAAGTAAGAGAAGGACTGCTTTAACTCAAGGAATTAACTAAAAAAGCTGAAAATTCCAGGCACTGGGTCTGGGGGTATAAAGTTAATAGACAGAGGTTGGAGCTGGTGAAAGAGTGGAATGTTAGTACTGGGTTGGACCTTCTCTAAGTCTTTATAGCTCTTCCCACTTCAGTTACAATAATGCTCTTTATTAAAAGTTAAGGTAGGGCTTCCCTGGTGGCGCAGTGGTTGAGAATCTGCCTGCCAATGCAGGGGACACGGGTTCGAGCCCTGGTCTGGGAAGATCCCACATGCTGCGGAGCGACTAGGCCCGTGAGCCACAACTACTGAGCCTGCGCGTCTGGAGCCTGTGCTCCGCGACAAGAGAGGCCGCAACAGTGAGAGGCCCGCACACTGCGATGAAGAGTGGCCCCCGCTTGCCACAACTGGAGAAAGCCCTCGCACAGAAACGAAGACCCAACACAGCCATAAATAAAATAAATAAATAAATAAAAATTAAAAAAATATATTAAAAAAAATAGTTAAGGTAATTATTGATAACTCTTACTTCTGTTGGTATAATTTGGGGGCTGCGTTAGTGTTTTTGGAGGATTCATGAAACCAGTTATCAAGATATTGATTACTAAGTCCTTCATTCTCTATTCCTTAATTTTTTATATTCTAATTTTCTATGGCAGAAAAATGTATTATGTTTGTAATAAGACAAAAAACTTTAAAAAATGTGATGTATTAGAAAGTATGAGGTGTAGGAAGCAGAAACATTTTTCTTCGTAGAGAAGCCAGACTACTTAGTTTTGTTTTTTTTTTTTTTTGGCTGCGTTGGGTCTTCGTTGCTGCGCGCGGGCTTTCTCTAGTTGTGGCGAGCAGGGGCTACTCTTTGTTGCAGTGTGCGGGCTTCTTGTTGCAGTGGCTTCTCTTGTTGTGGAGCATGGGCTCTAGGCACGCGGGCTTCAGTAGTTGTGGGGCGTGGGCTCAGTAGTTGTGGCACGTGGGCTCTAGGGTGCATGGGCTTCAGTAGTTGTGGCACGCAGGCTCAGCAGTTGTGGCTCGTGGGCTCTACAGTGCAGGCTCAGTAGTTGTGGCGCACAGGCTTAGTCACTCCTCGGCAAGTGGAATCGTCCCAGACTAGGGATCAAACCCGTGTCCCCTGCACTGGCAGGCAGATTCTTAACCACTGTGCCACCAGGGAAGTCCTAAGATAAGTTAGGACTTATCTTAGGACTTAGGTAAGTTAGGACTTAGGTAAGTTAGGACTTACCTAAGATAAGTTAGGACCTAAGTTAAAGTAACTGGCAGCTTCAGTTTCAAATGAAATGAGAGCTTTGAATTTATCTGTATTTCAAACTACTGTTTTGAAAGTAAAGATGAATAAAGATTAATTCGCAACATTTAGAATTCAGGCAAAGCTAAAGCTAGTTTAAACTTTATTTTCTGTAACACATAACGTTTAATGTTTTCAATAGCTCTGAGATGCTTATTTTGAAATTAAAAATTTTAAATCAGAATCATTTGCAGCATTACAAACATACATTATTTGTAATTCAAATAAAAATGGCCTATCTTTCCATTTATACACTGATTTATAAAATTACTCTGCACCCCACTTTCAACAAAGACACATACACAACCTAGTAATAACAAATCAATGGGCTTCCCTGGTGGCACAGTGGTTAAGAATCTGCCTGCCAATGCAGGGGACATGGGTTCAAGCCCTGGCCCAGGAAGATCCCGCATGCCGCGGAGCAACTAAGCCCATGTGCCACAACTACTGAGCCTGCGCTCTAGAGCCCACGCACCACAGCTACTGAAGCCTGCGTGCCTAGAGCCCGTGCTCCGCAACAAGGGAAGCCACGACAATGAGGAGTCCACGCACCGCAACGAAGAGTAGCCCCCGCTCACAACTAGAGAAAGCCCGCGCACAGCAACGAAGACCCAACGCAGCCAAAAATAAAAACAAGCAAATAAATAAATAAATTTATAAACAAAACAAAACAAAACAAAACAAAACAAATCAAGCCACCGGAATTTTATTGTGCTTCAGCTGATTAAAGAGGAAGGTGACGGTGAAGAAATATATAAAGTTCATTTGAGAAGTCTTTTTTTTTTTTAAGATTTAATTGGCTTTATTAGGCAGTTCATGAATCAGGCAGAATCCCATCTGGCAACTAGAAGGGTACTCCTGGAGAAGTCCTTTAAACTGTAAAAAATAGGCAAGAACCCTACAACCCTGTAAACAACCTTTCCTTTGAAACCAGAAATTGTAAATGAGATTCTAAGACTAAAAAACTGAATGCTTAAGAACCAAAACCAAAATAACTCCAGGAATTAGTTTTTTGTTTCTATATAACCCACTAGATTATATAGAGGATTTGGTATTATATTTAATATAAGGTACATTCTAACCAACATAAAACAAATCAATATCTAAAGAGATATGAAATAGAAAACCTCTTTGTTTTCCATTTAAACTCTAAATTGGCTCTCTACCAGACTCTGAGCAATATTCTGTTGCCAGCACCTTCAAAAATTGGAATACCTTACGGGTGCTTTTAGTTATTCTGGTAGATTGCATCACCTTGCAAAAAGTTTCCAAATGATTCCTTATAACATCATCCATAAATTATTTAGGAACCGCTCTTACTTCATCTGTTGGTATAATTTTTGGACTGTGTTAGTGGTTTGGGGAGAATTCATGAAACTAGTTGTCAAGATATTGTTCACTAAATTCTTTATTCTCTACTTCTTAATTTAGTAGACTTTGTTTTGTTTCATCACAAATTTACAGCATCAAAGAGCTAGCAAAAGACTAGATTTGTCCTTGATGACAAAAGAACGGGCGTAGAAAGACATACGACTGTCTGCGTGTCTACAGCATGGCAAAAGAACAGAGCCAGAATGATTTCAAGAGCAGTATACAGATGTCAAATTTACATTTTGAAAGAAAGTTCGATTTTTCAGTTGCCATTACAACAATCAGCTGAGGGCTAGAATGTAATATCTTGATGATTACAGCTGACCCTTGAACAACACAGGTTTGAACTGCACAGGTCCACTTATGCATAGATTTTTTTTCAATAGTAAATACTACAGTATTACGCTATCCATGTTGATTGAATTGGCGGATGTGGAACTGCGTATATGCAGGGCTGACTATAAGTTATACGTGGATTTTCAGTTTTGGGGGGGTTGGTGTCCTTAACCTCAGCGTTGTTCAAGGGTCAACTGTACTTTTATTTGTATCATACATCGCAGTCTGGAAAATCCTCTCAACATGAACAAGAAGTGGCCATATGGTGTGATGGTTAAAGGGCTCTTTTGAACAGACTGATCGGGGCTAGAACCTCAGCTCTGCCACTTACTCTGCGACTCGGGGCAAGATATCTTAATCCCTCTAGTCACACATTCCGCCTCCCTAAAATGAAGCTAACAAAAGCATCTACCTTAAAGGGATCCCGAGAGAACTAAATGAGTGAATATACGGAAAACGCTTAGCACGGTGCTGGACACGCAATAAGCTCAAGAAATACTATCTGTTAATTGTTAAAAATAGTATTTAAATATCTTTAAAGAAGAAAGACTAACCTCTGACCTAAGCCCTTTGACTCCAAGTTCCGTGCTCTTCACAGTATGTGCAGTGGCTGCAGCTGCGGCCTTTCACGGCTCTGAGAAACACGCGATGCAGGAACACTACTATCTTACTCCTGTTACCTCAGGCTCAAGTCTTAAGAGGACAACGTCTCAGCTTTTCTTTTATTTCACATGTTAACATGGATTTCTTTCATGGATGATTTTTTGACATGACCCATTCAGCCTCTGGTATATAGCCTCTAACCTGTCATTTCAAATCCTTTCCTAGAATTTTTCAGAAGTTGACAATGTTTGATTGGTAATTACCTTCATCGTCCTCCCTTAATTAATGTTAGCTGTTAACATTTTGTGATAGTACTTTGTCTTTGATAAAACCCAGAACGCTGTTAGGATGACTCTGTACCCTATTTGAGCTGAGGTATAATAATGACAGATCCCAAACCTTAACAATTTATGCTGAATTTCTCCTAGAAAGCAAAAAATGCACCCGGCAACACACTTAAGACTGTGAAGGGAGCATATTTGTTTTTACAAAATCTTCTAATTTTTATTTCCCTTCTCTGATATTTGAAATTTTGCACATTCTATGAACAGTGTGGACGTAATTCTATATTCCAAAAGAAATCACTTACTTAACATTTCAACTTGAAAAAAAATCAACTGTACTCATTCATCAAAAGTCTGGTTCAAACCTCCCAAGGTCTAGTCCAATTCCCTGCCAGATTGGATCCCAGTTTCATACCACTTTGCTTACACTCCTTTTATGGTAAGCATTATAATTATTCATAAACATGGCTTATTATCTTCCAAATATATCCAGAATCCAAATGCTTTTTCCCATCTTCACTTCCATCACTCTAGTCGAAGCCACTGTCATCTCTGCCTGTATTACTGCAGTATCTTTCTAACTGGGCTTGCTTTTTCACCTTTGGTCCTCTCACCTCCACAAAAGTCTATTCTCAACACAGCAGTTAGCATGGTCCTGCAAAAATTTTGGCCAGATTATGGCACTGCTTTCCTCAAACCCATTCACCGACTGAATAAAAAGGCAAAGTCTACAAGGCCCTATATGACCCCTCCCCCCGCAAACCCCCAGCTTCTTCTCTTTCCTTCACTCCCTCGTGACCTTCCTTGAACTCGCTAAGCATGCTCTTGCATTCTGCTGTTCCCCCTGCCTGGAAAACTCTTGCAGGTATTCACTTGCCTTGCTCCCCAGCTTTCCCTAAGTCTCTGCTAAAATGTCACCTATTAAACAAGAGAGGCCTTCCTTCACCCCCAATATAAAAGTGGCAAATCTCTCTGCTCTCCATTCCCTTTACATTATTTTTTTTCTACAGCACTTATCACCACATGGCATATGATGTGTTTGATTACTGTTTGTTTCCCCTCCCTTCAATAAAATATAAGCACTCCATGAGGGCAGGGACTTAATCTGGTCACTGCTGTATCCCCAGTACCTAGAACAATCCCTGGCACATAGCAGGCAATCAGTAAATATTTACTGAATAAAGGAGTGACCCCTTCACTACAGAACATAAGCTCCTTGAATTCCTCTTTACCTTTTTCACATCTCTAACTGTGGAGACTTTCATTCAAAGGACCCTTAACAAACATTTAAACATGAATGAAGAGCAAGGGAACTGAAGCTACCAAGAATGCTTGGGACAAGTCTACAAAGAATGAGGGGTAGGGGCCTCCCTGGTGGCGCAGTGGTTGAGAGTCTGCCTGCCAATGCAGGGGACACGGGTTCGAGCCCTGGTCTGGGAAGATCCCACATGCCGCGGAGCGGCTGGGCCCGTGAGCCTCAACTACTGAGCCTGCGCGTCTGGAGCCTGTGCTCCGCAACAAGAGAGGCCGCGATAGTGAGAGGCCCGCGCACCGCGATGAAGAGTGGCCCCCGCTTGCCGCAACTAGAGAAAGCCCTCGCACAGAAACGAAGACACAACACAGCCAAAAAATAAATAAGTTAAAAAAAAAAAAAAAAAGCAACAATCCCAGCACCTACATACAGTGGAAAGCACCCTGGTTCCAAAACGAAAAGGTGACTGTGGAAAGTAGAACCAGAGCTTTCTCCATCTGCCAACACTTGTGGGCTGTGTTAGTATTTCTAAGGCACTGGTGAAAGTTATCAGCATACAAACAAAATCTTCTTAACCCAGTCGCCTTAATTCACTATCTTTTTTCTTTCGACAGTTTAATTTATTAACTAACCATGAACCTTTTTACCCACAGATAGGATAAATCAACAAAGTGTTGGCAAATTTAAAATCATTTACTAAATCTTACTGAACGGGGCCTTGAGGCAAACATCCCCACTTTTAAGCTCTCTTCTGATGAGGTGACAGACTCAATTATTTGGTAGAAATACCAAATAAGTTAAGCAAAACTGGACGGCTAATAAAATTTACAACTTTAATTAAACTTTGTACACTCCGAATACTAGAACTGCTTAGTGACAAACTCCACAAGACTTTCCAGTAAGCTTATCACAGTCTGTTTCCTCTGACAGGTTACAAGACAAACACCCAGTCTGCTTGAGTTTTAAAAGGGTATTTCCTTTGCTCCCCCGGAATAACCAAGAAAGAAGTCCAACTGGTAAAGCGAAAGGTGGGTTTAATTCACTATTCTTGATTAAACTGGATGTATCGGGACTCCGCTGGTTCCCTACGGATATCGTTTAAGTTTCCTAACAATATTTGGAGATAAGATATTACGTGCTCACAGTTGGCGAAGACTCCGAGAGGGCAGCGGCCGCTTCCAGGGGTTCGGCTAATGAGCGCCAGGGGCGGGATTCTAACCCAGGACCCTTGGCTTCCGGGCCACGGAACACACGCACGCAGGCCTCCTCGGGGGTGGACCAAGTTAAGAGCCGGCTCCGCCTCTGCAGGAGTTGCCTCCTAAAAGGCAGAAACACGGCTGCGCAGATTCCCAGAACCGCACAAGTACTTTGCCCAGGTTTCCGCGGGGTCGCAAGGTTCTGGTATCGATCAGAGAGAGCAGTTCTGCCCACAAATGCCTAGAAAGCTCAAGTGTCTTGGTCGCTGGCGCAGCACACGCAGGATGAATGAAGCGCTTTGGAAACTGCAAGCCTCTAGACAGTAGCGAAGCTGAAGCTCCAGAAAACAATACCTGAATGAGGCGGGCGACGAATAACTTGCTGACTATGGGCACAGGCCAATACGGGGGGGTGGGCGTGGGGGGGGGCAGGGATGGTCGAGAGGGGCTGCAGCCCTCCCCGTAGAGCCGGCGGCGTCCGAGCGCCCGTTTCCGGGGTCGGGGTCTAAGCTGCCCGGGACGGGCCAGGCCGGATCCGCCCCCAGACCCCTCCCCCTCTCAGCCCGGGCACCGGGCCGCTTCTGCCGTCGCCCCTCATGGCCCGGCCTGCAGAGCCACGTCCGGCTCAGAGGGCCCCCGGCTCGCCCGCGAACCCGCCTCGGCCCCCGGCCGGCCTCCCGCCGCCGGCCCCGCGACTGCTCACCTGCGCACACCACTCGTCCTCCTCTCACTCCCTCCCCAGGCTTCTGGAAGCGACCTGCGGCACCGCCCCCTCTCCTCCCCGCCCTCGCCCCGCCCCCTCGGAGCCGGAACTGCCCCCTTCCGGGCCCTTTTCCCCGCCTCCTTCGGCCCCCAGTGTGGCGTCACTTCCACCTTGCCCGGCTGCGCGCTGGAGTCCGGGTCTCGCGGACGCGCCGGTAGCGTCCCGCAATCGGGAGCGCGCCCCGTGGATGACAACAAATTCGTCGCGCAGCGGCGGTGGAGGTGTCCGCCTCAGCCCCGGCCTCAGGCCCTGCCGTCTCCCCGCGTGATCTCTTGCATCCTCTCTCTGGGCCGACTAGGACCCCCTCGGAAGCCCCCGGGCTTGGGGTGACGGGGACTTCTCCGCGCCTTGTCCCCGCCAGGCCTAGCGCGAGCGGCGCGGCACAGGTGATGGGGTCTCCCTGAGGGATTCCCGGCGCCGAGCGGGCATGGAGGGGCCTCCCCGGGCTTAGGCTTCGCCGCGGCCTGGGCTCGCCGGCCGGGACCTGAGACGCCGCCGCAGCCACAGCAGCGGCCTGGAGCCGGAGCCTGGGCCCCCAGGCCGGAGCCGTCCGCAGCCCCCGCCGGCCCAGCTGCCAGCCCTCGTCATGCCTTGGCCGTTTTCGGAGTCCATCAAGAAGAGGGCCTGTCGGTACCTCCTGCAGAGGTACCTGGGCCACTTTCTGCAGGAGAAGCTGAGCCTGGAGCAGCTCAGTCTGGACCTGTACCAGGGCACCGGCTCCCTCGCCCAAGTTCCCTTGGACAAATGGGTAAGAGCTGCCGGCGGCCAGCCGGGCGGGACTCAGTCTTCTCTTTAGCGCGATTCGAACGAGTGTCATCCAAGATTGGTGACTTTCAGTCCCTCCCTGGGGATTGTTTGGCTCCAGGTGGGGCAGGACTCCGAGAAATGTGTTCAAGTGTCTTGTAATCTGTTTCTAGCAAGTTTGCGCTCCCAAATCACGTGTTCCAGAAACTTAACAGAGGTAATGGAGTCTACCCTGTGGGAATCAGCGGAGTCACTGGTTTGCGGGGGGGGGGGGGGGGTTGTCTGTGAATCTGGCTGAAAGGGGTCCATGTAAGGAGGTGATCAGGGCTGCCCCTTTGGGGAAGGAGAGGTCGCGGGGTTCTGTGCAAACAAGTCGTATTTCATGGGATGACACTCCGGAAAGATTAAGGATGAGGAGGACCTTTGGGGATGTCAGAATGCCTAGGTATTCATTTATTTACTTGGGGTTGGTTACTTGCACACCGCGGCCTCCGTACAGCGTTTGACATCTGGAAGAAAGTTAGGTGAAGGCCTCCTCTGCCGGTTTGCCTGCTTTTGCTTGATACTGTGTGTAGAAGGCCAGTCGGTGAATGGTGGTGTGGCTCTAATAGTGCTGCTTGGTTGTGCCTGTTTGCTTCACGTGACAGATCGTAACAGCGGATGTTGCAAAAGCGCTGAAGCTGCAGTGTTCAGACATTTAAAAACTTGTTTTCCGCTTGTCATCCAGAGGTTGTGAGTTGACTCGTCTTAACAGGTGCTTCATGTATAGTTGAACCTGCATCTGTATGTTTTCAGTGCATAGTGTTTTACTTCATGTGTATTCAGCCTCGAGTTTGGCAAGAATGGAGTGGCTCTCCCACTTCCCTCAACTCTTTATTTGTTCCACTAGGGTTTGCGGCTTACAGTTTGTGTTGGTTGTACCATTCTAAAGTATTAATATTCTGAAAGCATTCCAACACGGTTTACATTTAGGAAATCATCAATATAGGTAACTTTCCTGTGGTAGCTGGGCAAAACAAAAGGAAACATATTTTTTTCTTGATTTAAGCTGTGTAAAAAGCTTGTGTTTTTTTTTTGTTTTTCTTTTATGTAAAAGTATTTTAACAGAGTAGTGACTTCTTTAGCCGTAGAAACCTGAAAAACTCAAATTATGGTGACACCTTACTATGATCATTAAATTAATTTGTACTGGTATAAATAAACATGTAATTTTATCAGCAAGTGGATGACCTAAACTAGGGAGAGTACACAGGATAGTGGGAAAAGCCTCGGCTTGAGTAGCAGAAGGACCTAGTCCCAACCCAGGCTAGCCCATGCTGCCACAGTTAGCCAAGTGACATTGGACATAGTAATTCACCCGAGTTCAGTAAACATTAATGGAGTATCCACTCCATGCCAGGCACTGTGTCAGGGTACTGCATTGCTGTAATTCTTACCAAAAGATAAGGATTCTGATGGGTATTTTAAAATTCATTGACCCGTAAGTCTATCTTTTTGGTACAGTTATGAATAGACTGTCTCGAAGGAGGAGGGTTGGATATTTATTAACAGTCTTTGTTGGGTTGAATGACTTGGCTGCATTATTCTTTTTTAATTATTATTTATTTATTGAAGTGCAGTTGATTTACAATGTTGTGCGTATGCATTATTCTTTTTTTAAAAAAAATTATTTATTTATTTTTGGCTGCGTTGGGTCTTTGTTGCTGAGCGCGGGCTTTCTCTAGTTGTGGCGAGCGGGGGCTACTCTTTGTTGTAGTGCGTGAGCTTTTCATTGCGGTGGCTTCTGTTGTTGCAGAGCACGGGCTCTAGGCACGCAGGCTCAGTAGTTGTGGCTCGCAGGCTCTAGAGCGCAGGCTCAGTAGTTGTGGCGCACAGGCTTAGTTGCTCCGCGGCATGTGGGATCTTCGCGGACCAGGGCTTGAACCCGTGTCCCCTGCATTGGCAGGCAGATTCTTAACCACTGTGCCACCAGGGAAGCCCCTGCATTATTCTTTAATGACTTTTCACGTTAACCCTATAAGGTGGGTATTATTATTTATATTTTACAGATGGAGTTAAATAATTTGCCTCAAGTCACACAGCTAGCAAGTGGTATAGTGAGAATTCAAGTCTAACTCCTAAGCCTATTATTTCTTTATTAATCACATGGCTTCAAGCCAAGGAAAGAGCAGTTAATGTAACTGAGCATTTGTTTATTTCAGGCACTGTACTAGGCACTGTCATTTACGAGGTTTTATTTAATCTTCATGGGAAATCAGAGGTGGTAATATTTGAATTTTACAGTTTGACTTCAGGATCACTGGAAAAGTAACTTATGGTTGGACTTAATCTGAAGGTTATGTTTTGTTCTGCTTCTTGAAGGTGAGGGATATGCCCAGCCAAAATGATAATGTCAAATAAAGTATCCAGTAAACATTGGCTGTTGCTGGTTTCTTTATTTCATTATAGTGTGCTGTGTTTATGACTAAGATAAATCTTGGTGTGACGTTTAGATACAACTATTTAAACTTCCGATTGCAAATTCAGTTACTTTTGACATTTGATTTGAAGGACTTTCATGACAGAAAAAAAGATACCTCGCAAAGATTCATAGATCCAAATGGGAGAATCCTATTATTGACAACATTCCTAATGTTTCAATTCTCAGTCATCAATTATGCACAGGATTGTGTTGAAATCGCCTGTGAGATTCCCTTCTTCCTTGATCTCAGTCAGTTATTCTTGCTAATTAATTGGGAGATGTTGTATATATATATATATATATATATATATATATATATATATATATAAAGTTAACTTTAAAACTCCTTTTTAAAAACTTTTTTAAGAAGACTAAATTTACTGAGATAATTTTTCATGTTTTCAAACCTTTGTAACCTGTGTAGATAACGACTTAAAAAAAATAGTGTTTTTAATAGACATTTTTTCAGCAACAAAATCATGAAACAGTGGAAACATTTCCAAATATAATTTTTCAAAATGTCCTCTCCATAGTACAAAAATCCTTTGAAAAGCAGCTACTTTTCTCAGTCATTAATAAAGTGGTATCTTTACTTTGAAAAGACAGATTAAGTGTGTTTTGTGTTTTGGAGTATACCTGCTGGGTAGCATGTACTACTGATAGCCATTTGTCATCACATAAAAGGTAGGCATATTTAAAATTCTAATCTTTGTGAAGAAGAAAATTGCTTATTATCTTTAAATTCAACTCCTAAATGTTTGGTCATAAGAAAACCCAGGAAATCAGAAAGTTACTGTCATTTTCTGTCTCTCACAAAGATTCTACTGTTTAAAAGTCTGTTTTTCTTATGTAGACTGTATGCTCAAGTGTCAGTGCACTGAAATGGAACATCCAACCAAAGGTACCTCTCTTCACCCTTCCCACTGTGGAACTGCTAGTCTTCTCTTTGTTCCAGTCTGATGTATGGCCTGAGCGAGAGTGCCAATGCCCATTTGTACATTAAGTATAGTACAACTTTTAAATCTGTTTTATCTTTATTTGAATTCTTATGCCTGGGCTTAAACTAATAAGGATGTATTCTTTTCCTAGTTAGTCTTACGGTATCAAAAAGAAAGCGTATAACTTAATGTTTGCTTTTCTTCATCCTGCCAAGCACACCTTGAATTCCTAGTAGCGCTCATCATTGTACTAGGTAGGCACTGTGGAAGACAAAGAACAATAATCAGCATTTATAGAGTGTTTCCTTGGTACCAGGAACCATGTTGGTAGCTTTACACGTTATTTCGTTTACACTCACAATAACCTTAAACTGGTAGTATCGCTATTTTATGGATGAGGAAATTGTGACTCAAGTTAAAAACTTGTCCAAAGCCACCCAGCTAGTAAGTGACCGAGCTACTGTGTTTTAAAGGACTATGTTTTAGAAGACTATTCTTCAAACATGTTTGCCCAGTTTTCTTTAAAAAATTTTTGAAACACTAACATATTCCTTGTACATTTTAAAATTGACTTTAAAATTTTTTCATTATAAGTTTAAATAGTTGTAACGATAATGTAAATACTGATATAATAAAAATATAGTTTTTTTACCCAGTAAGATCTAAATACCTGCCATTATATATTTAAACATGCTTGAACAAGGTCACCATTAATAGTTGGAAATTTAACGTTGTATGTTTTCCCATTGAACTCATATGTCCATCCAACTTCCTCTGCAAAATTTTATTGTAATTTGTATATTTTATGCTTACATCTTTTATTGATCATGCTGTCATTTCTCTATAAAGCACTTTTCTTTTTTATAGCTACTTTATTTATTTATTTTATTTTATTTTTGGCTGTGTTGGGTCTTCGGTTCATGCGAGGGCTTTCTCTAGTTGAGGCAAGTGGGGGCCACTCTTCATCGCGGTGCGGGGACCGCTCTTCATCGCGGTGCGCGGGCCTTTCACTATCGCGGCCCCTCCCGTCGCGGGGCACAGGCTCCAGACGCGCAGGCTCAGTAGTTGTGGCTCACGAGCCCAGCTGCTCCGTGGCATGTGGGATCTTCCCAGACCAGGGCTCGAACCCGTGTCCCCTGCATTAGCAGGCGGATTCTCAACCACTGCGCCACCAGGGAAGCCCCTGTCATTTCTCTATAATAAAAACATGTAACTAAATTGAAATCGATCATACTAAAAATTTTTGTCACAATTCAACTTTCTTTTGCATTAAGTGAATATTTTCTAGTGTAACATTTTAATTTCCATAATGATTTCTTCACTATTCTTTTTTTTGAGTTTTTTAGTGGTTGCTCTAGGGCTTACCATATTGATCTTATCAGTGTCTCCTTCTCATAATCATTGGGTTTTAAGTGAATTTTTCCCCTGGATTGTTTTGTTATTACAATTTTAAGGGCAGTTGATCAAAACAATATAAATATATTATACATTTGAAAAACTAAACATAAAAACTTATTGGAAATATATTTTTTGATGTTATGGGTGTGTTTCCCCCTCTTCCCTGATTTGTTCATGTATCCATAGATGAATATACTTACAACTAGAATTTGATAGGGTTCAGCATAAATTTCACTCTAAATTTTTAAAATAGTTATAAGCTTGAGAAACACTGATGTCCTAAATAAGTAGATGAGAATTATAGGGATTTTGTAGTAGCAGTATCACTTAGTTCTTTGAATTTCTTTGAATGGCAATGCCAAAAATATGTATAAGGTGGGGAAAGACCAGAAAACTTATTGCTGGTCCTGCCTGAAGATTTTTATATCCTAGGCAGTGCATAAGGGAGGGTTCAGGAAGGGAAAAAGATATGCCTTTTTTGGCTCAGTGGGAGAAGGGAGACTGTACAAGGGAATATGGGAAAAGAGACCCAACATAATGCCAGTGCTTTAAGTACCCTTCTCAGGAAGGTCCATTTTAGGAAAGAATATATTTGGAGATTGGGGATCTGGAATTTTATACCTTAAAACCATCCATGCCCATGTACTCTTTAGGAAGTCTGTAGGATCACACAAACACCGTTGTGAAGAAAGCCTATTAAAATAGTAACTTCCAGTGACTTCCCTGGTGGTCCAGCGGTTAAGACTCTGCGCTTCCACTGCAGGGGGCACGGGTCCCTGGTCGGGGAACTAAGATCCTGCATGCTGTGGTGCAGCCAAAAAAAAAAAAAAAATCAAAGTAGTAACCTCCAGTGGTAGAACGTGAGCCAGTCTAGATCTCAATGTTCAGCGTTAGGTTTGTAGACAAAGAATTACAACATAGCATACAGGAAGCACATTACGTGTAGGCTGGCATTTAATAAATTTTTGTTATTTTAATTTAAAAAGTATATTGTCTGTCAAAAAAACCCATTTAATTATTCTACTAACTGTATTTACATCCGTCTTCCTTTTGTTGTAGTTAAAACTTCACTGAAATTGCTGTCAATGGGATCACCTATACCCTAAATGTCACTAAATTCAGTGGACATTTAAAAATCTTTGACTTCTTGTTAGTTCTTGTTGCAATGGACCACTCTTTATGTTGTCTTTCCACAATTTTCTGGGACAAGAGGCTCTCTTGATTTTCTTTCTACTTCTCTGTTTGCTTTTTTTTTTTTTTTACAGTTTACTTTGCAGGTTCCTCTTTCTTAACTTGTATCTTAAATGTTGGTGTTTATCAGGATTCTGTCCTAGGCCTCTTGTCTTTTTACTCTACATTAGTTCCCAAAGGCTGTCTCTCCTCACCCCTGTGGCTTCATTTACCCTCTGTGTTTATAAAGCCCTTCTGTATTATAAGCCCAGATGGCTCTCCTGAGCTCTAGACCTACTAGCCATCTCCACCTTGATGTCTGCTCAGATATACTCTTTGGACCTGAATTCTTCATCTTCCCCTTCCCCTGTCTCAGTAGATGGCACCCCTATCTAAGCCGTTGCCCAGGCCAGCAACCTGTGAGTCATTCTTCATTCCTTCTTGTCTTTACCCCTCATGATGCCAGTTAATTCTACTTCCTAATATATTTCAAAAATCCATCTTCCTCTAACTTTCCTCATTGTCACTATCCTTGCCAAACCAAACTTTAGTTTCTCTTACTTATAACGTCCTTTCTGCTTGAGTTTCACTTTCCTCCAATACATGCTGTACGTGACAGCAGGAGTGGCTCACTAAAAGTTCTTTCCTCATCATGGCGCCCTTGCTTAAAGTCTTTCACTGGCTTCACATTGCCCTTGAGATAAATTTCAGACTCTTTAACATTAATTACAAGGCTTTTTGGATCCCATTCACCCTTATCTATGTAGCCTTATCTCTAGTCGTCACCCTGGCATGCTACACGAAAGCCTAAAGCAGCTTTTTCCACACCTGCCCCCCACCCCGCCCAAAACTCTTGTATCTCAAATATGTGTGCTTGTACACTCTGACCTCTGCCTTCTTTGAATCCTACATGCTATTGTCTCTGTCTGGACCACTGTGTCCGATTAACTCCTCAGCCTTCTGGTCTCAGCTTTAGATAGCACTTCCTCAGGTGGCCTGCCTTGTATCTCTAGCTTAGGTTCTTTTACACGTTCAAATAGTACAGTGTATTTCCTCTGTCATGCAACTTATCACACTTTAGTTAAATGTGTCTTTTGTGGTAAGCTGTTTTGTCAGCTTAGTGAGGACCAGGAATCATCCTTATCTTGGTCTCTGCTTTCTTTATCCTTAGTGCCTGACACATGTATGAACTTATTTAGCATCTCTGAATAAGTTAACAATTTTAAGTTCTTGTTCTTGTGATTTCAAAATGCACTTTTTTTTTTCTCTTTAGTGTCTCAATGAGATCCTGGAGTCAGCAGATGCGCCTTTAGAAGTCACTGAGGGATTCATACAGTCAATTTCTCTGTCTGTTCCCTGGGGCTCCTTGCTGCAGGATAATTGTGCACTGGAAATGAAAGGGTTAGAACTGGTCTTCCGACCTAGACCTCGCCTAGGTAGGTGTATATTATGTGTTTCTGTTTGTTTCTATTTTTAATTTTCAGAGATTGGGAAAGTAACCTAATTGCGTTAAATTCAGTATTAATTTTGCATTGTATTTGTGAGATTTTCAGTAGATAAAATATTAGGGCGTGGTCCATGTGGGGGGCGTGTGATTGTATCTTCAGAGTTATTTCTGACTCTATTTACCTACAGGAACTTTAGCATATAGATGATTGGTTTAATTGTTACCAATTTTCTAAAGTGACTTATCCTTTTTTTTTTTTTACTTGAAGTATAGTTGATTTACAATGCTTCAGGTGTACAGCAAAGTGATTGTTATACATATTTATATGTTTATATGTATATATATTATGGTTCAAATTATTTTCCATTATCAATTATTACACAATACTGAATAAAAAGTGACTTATGTTTTAAAGATTCAAAGTACTGTGCCAGAAAGCAAGGAAGTGCTCAAAGATTGATGGAGAAATGTTAAAAGGACACAGGGTTGGGCTTGAAGGGGCTCCCGTTGGCCAAATCTGGAAAACTTGGGCATCAAAAAGGGTAATGACAATAATAGATTATAACACACTAAATTAAAAAAACCCCTAAGTCCATGTCAATACAAATAAGTAAATAAGTATGTAAGGGGGGCAAGGAGAAGGGAAAGCTCTTCATTGCTACTACTTATAAACATAAAAAAATGATAGGGCTTCCCTGGTGGCGCAGTGGTTGAGAATCTGCCTGCCAATGCAGGGGACACGGGTTCGAGCCCTGGTCTGGGAAGATCCCACATGCCACGGAGCAACTAGACCTGTGAGTCACAACTACTGAGCCTGTGCTCTAGAGCCCGTGAGCCACAACTACTGAGCCTGCGTGTCTGGAGCCTGTGCTTCGCAACAAGAGAGGCCGCGATAGTGAGAGGCCCGCGCACCGCGATGAAGAGTGGCCCCCGCTTGCCACAACTAGAGAAAGCCCTCGCACAGAAACGAAGAGCCAACACAGCCAAAAATAAATAATAAATAAATAATAAATAAATTTAAAAAAAAATGATAGAATATCCCCATGTTTTCAGCCACCATAGTAAAAATTAATGGTATCAAGATCATCAATGAACGCTGATACCATTCGGTGAAGGGTTGTTGAAAAACTGGGTATTTAGACAGTGTCAGAATATCTCCCACTGTTTACATATTATTTGCAGAGGGAAAAGTTTCTTTTACAGTGCAGAAAATTGACAATCACCACTGTAACTGAGTGATCAAGCTTAACCTCATCAATAATGGGTTAAACTGACATCATGTGTGTCCTGACTGAGGGACTGAGAAAGACGTGATCACTTATGTATTATTCCTGCTAAAAGTGCTTAATCTGAATCAAATCACGAGGAAGCAGTCAGACAAATCCAAAATAAGGGAAATTCTATAAACTAACTGGTTGGTACTGTTAAAAAAATGTCGGTGTCATGAAAGACAATGAAGGTAGAGGAACTGTTCAGATCAAAGGAGACTAAAGACACGAATAACTAATTGCACTACATAATTCTCTTTCTCTTTCTTTCCTATGAAGAGTGTTACTGAGGCAGCTGGGGAAATTTGGGTATTGAATGTATGTAAGATATTGTGTCAGTGTTACGTTGCTTGGGTGTGTTAATGGTATTGAGCTTTTGCAGGAGACTGGTCCTGTTCTTAGGAGTTACATGCTGATGTCATTAGGAGTGAGTGTTATGATGTCTGCAGTTTACCTTCAAGTAGTTCAGTGGAAGTTTGAGAGTGTGTATGTAATCTTTTTTTTTTTTTTTCCTGGCTGCACTGGGTCTTTGTTGCGGTGTGTGGGCTCTTCGTTGCGGCGCGCGGACTTCTCTAGGTGTGGCGTGCGGGCTCCAGAGCACGTGGGCTCAGTAGTTGCGGCGTACGGACTCTCTAGGTGCGGCACGTGGGCTTAGTTGCCCCGCAGCATATGGGATCTTAGTTCCCCGACCAGGGATTGAGCCCACGTCCCCCTGCATTGGAAGGCGGATTCTTAACCACTGGACCACCAGGGAAGTCTCAGTGTGTGTGTAATCTTGATGAATCTAGGTGTAGGGTATGCAGATGTTCATTGTACACCTCTTTCTTAGGATTGAAAATTTTCAGAAGAAAACTTTGGGAAGGAAAAGATTTAAAGTAGTAGCAAGTCATTGTTTACAAGTATATGCGTGTGGTAGCTTTAATTACACATATGATGTTTTCTGATTTATCAAACATGTATACTGTGCTTCTTGCATGCCAGATACTGTTCTGGGTGGTTTACAAGTACTGTCCTCACAGTAGCTCTTTGACATAGATACTTTTAATTATCTCCATTTTGCTGAATAGGAAATTGAAGCATAAATACTAGGTTTAATAACTTGTCCAAGGTTATAGCTAATTAAATGGAAAAGATGGAATCTGGACCTAGGCAGTCTAGTTCTGGAGCCCCTATTCTTAAGCACTGTGCTATGTTGTGTCTTGGATTGTCTACTGCAGAGAGTGTGTGTTTATGTATAAGCTAGTAAAGTCATGATGGTGAATCATCTTAAATTATGAACTTAAATTCTTTCAGTGACAAGTGATGTTTGTAAAGATATATTTGAAGAGTTATAATCCCAAGTGCTGCCTGAAACACCAGCGTTTAAGTTATGCCTAGTAAAATTTAGTATTTGTATTTTTAAAATTGGTAATCTATGCATGGAAATTCTTAATAATCTGGTATTTAATTAACAAGAATATTTTATATTTTAACCAAGCTGAGTAGATGTAGTAATACTTTACTAAGGAAAGTCAAATATTTTACCCTTATTTTAAAAATATTTCATTAAAAGGACTTTTAATTTTAGAAGACAATAGTTCTAGTCATCTCTGTCAGTTTGTTTTGAATAACATAAGGAAGTGTGGTGGAATTCTCTCATAAGGGAGGATCTGGAAAGGACTTCTCACAGTTCGTGTGTTCCTTCTCCAAGGATGCTCTTCTGTTTTATCTACATTTATAGTAACCTTCTAAAGCCTAGGTCAACTGCTATCTCTACTTTCCTGTGAATTCCCTCAGCTAGAAGATTTAGTCTCTTCTCTTAGCTATCATAATATTTTCTGTTGACACTCAGTAGTTGGCTATTAATTCTTCTTAATTTTATCTCATTTCTTCTACTATTTTGTAGTCTTTTTGAGGGCAGAATTAATAATTATTTTATTTTTCTTTCTTTTATAGAAGGGTCAGCTAACTATGGCCTGCACACCAAATCTGGTCTGTCATCTGTTTTTGTAAATAAATTTTTATTGGAACATCACCATATATACATATTCATTCATTCATTCATTCATTCTCTCTGGCTGCTTTTGTACTAGAGTGAGAGAGTTGAGTAGTTGTTATAGAGACCATATGGCCCACAAAGCCTAAAATATTTACTGTCTGATCCTTTGCAGGAATTTTGTTGACCCCTGCTCTACAGTATTTTGAACAATACCACTCATATAAAATATCCATTAAATACTTGAATGAATATGTGAATTAATATTTGTCAGATATATATCATGTAATGAGAACATGTGTCTCTGGACTTTTTTCTGTGATTTTTTTTTTTTTTTCCTTCTCAGTTATTATAAGGTGATGTTTAAATCTAAGGAGTAATTTCTAGACTATTGTATCCCTGGGTGACACCATGATGCTGAATATCTCTTGGAGGATTAAGAATTTATCTGTTTGAAATGTGTGATTTTAAGAAATGGCTTTGTTGTAACTGTGAGAAGTTATTTAGGATTAATCTATATTTTCTGCAGCAACTGGTTCTGAGCCTATGTATTGGTCAAGTTTCATGACCAGCAGTATGCAATTGGCAAAAGAATGTCTTAGCCAGAAACTAACAGATGAACAAGGAGAAGGATCCCAGCCTTTTGAAGGACTTGAAAAGTTTGCTGAAACCATTGAAACAGGTTTGGCATTATTGAGTATTTTCAAAAATTTTAGATTTTACTTAGTAGTAAGCCTTGTATAAGAAAAACTCATTTGAGTGATTTTAAAAGAATTGTTATTCTTACTTCAGAACTTTAGAACTGAGGTTATTTTAAAAATTGTACAGTAAATCCCCCACATACAAACCTTCAAGTTGCGAACTTGCAAAGATGTGAACGTGCGTTCACGTGTCCAATCACGTGTTAGTTCACATGTCTGGTGTACTTTGTCACGTGTGTGCATCCTCTTCAAGTGGTTATGCTTTTGTGTACTTTACTGCACAGTACTATATAGAGTACAGTCATACAGTATCTTTATTTCAAGCCCAGGATGTCTGGAAGCAAGCATAAAAACAGCAGTGCTGTAGCTGGTACTACTACCAGCCCCTGTATGCCAGCTGTTGTGCTGTACTACTGTACTTTTCAACGTACTGTACTGTAAGATTAACAATGTTTTATTTTTTATGTTTGTTTTTTTATGTATTATTTGTGTGAAAAGTATTATAAACCTATTACAGTACAGTACTATATAGCCAATTGTGTTAGTTGGGTACCTAGGCTAACTTTGTTGGACTTACGAAAAAATTGGACTCGCTCTCGGAACAGAACTCGTTCATATGTAGGGGACTTACTGTATTCAATTAAATTTCATGTTCTTTTTTACCCTAGTTTCTCCTCTGTTTATTTTATTATGCTTGCATAATGAAGGGATTAGAATTCAACAGATAGTGTTAGTCATTGCCCCAGGTTGAGATGTAACATGGGTAAGTGCTCAGCAAGGCAAAATATTTATGACAAAGCTCAAGATTTGGGGGTTTTTTTAAGGAAAGAAATTCAACTTTTATTTTGTAAGTTCTTATTAAACTAATTTAGTATTTATTCCTTTCATTAGAAGTTTTTATTTAGTATACACATGGTCTCATGTTGACGGTTACCTGTTTACTCTAGTACTAAGAAGAGTAAAAGTCACTTTTATAGACACTGTCTTGAGAATTGAACATGTGCCAGAAAATTCCAAAACTGGAACTGCACTTGAAATTCGAATAGAAAGGTAAGACTTCTTATATCTGAAAGCAAATTACCCTGTTCTTTCCTTTGTAAATAATAAAATCTGACTCTCATTAGATTTCAGGATGCTTTTGGAGTTTAGAGGTGCTTGTATTAAGTTAATATATTACATTATTTCTGAGTAAAGTGCTTGTCTCTAAGTTATGTTCTAATCCCATTATTGAAAACTGAAAGTACCAGTTGGGGTATAATTATATACAATATAATGCTCTGAATATTTGATTTCACAAAGCAAGTAATTCTCTTTTAGTTAATATCAAATCAAAATAATGACTATTTGAGTGGTACTAAATTTAAGGTACTCCTGTTGGAGAGTTTCAGTTTTTTCATATGAACAATGTACTATTTAGATGTGTCTCATTAATGTGATAAGCTTTTTTGCTTTGCTTTATTTGGTCTATGTGCTGCTTTAGGCTAAGACTGTTGTTTTCTTTGACGATTCTGTGAGGGTATTTTAAGGTCAATATGTACAACAGTGATTTACTTAAAAAGATATAAACACATCACTTTTCGTTTTCTGTGTTTGCCCACTTGGAGCGCCTATAAATAGCTCTAAAACAGGGATTGATTTACATACCCACTACTGAGTGTTGTTTTGAGGTAGTAACTCTTCACCTGTGTCTTAATGCCACATGAGCTGTCAGCAGAGATAAGCAGAAAGAAGTATGTACACCGAGCACCAAAGACACTGTGTATGTGGATCTGTTGGGGGCCTTTATTGAGCTCTGGTTTCTGTCTTTCACAAAACATAGCTATTAGTGAAACAGTTACTGTTAACAGATCTTTGAAATTAGGTTGCATTACCTTAAAATGGTATATTTAAAAAGTTTCTAAAGTCTCATGCATTTAGCACAACAATATTTTATTTAAGCTGAAGATGAGTCGTAAGGACTCATAGAATAGTTACAGGAATTCAAGAAATGTCATGTCAGGCTTGTGACTTGGAGCCAAATGCTGTCTCACTGTTAACCAAGAGATGTTTGTGAGGGAGCACAGGAGTTGTTTTCCTTGAAGCTAACTTTAGGAAGTTATTAATTTTTCCCCCCAAATTTAGGAGCCTCAAACGTTACCTTCTTGGGCTTAATGTCTCTTCATGAAAATACTTACTGTAGTAAAGCATGGTAATGCTGACCCACCTTTTAGGTATATTCTAAGAAGAGCTAACACTTGAAAAATTCCTTTAACTTCAACAGCTATGTGCATTTCTTATAATTGCAAGTAGGTTTTCCTAGGAGTTTTATGCAAATGCTCTTTTTGTTTTTAACTTTAAGAACCATGTACTGTGATGAAACTGCTGACGAGTCCTCAGGAATTAATGTACATCAGCCCACAGCTTTTGCTCACAAGTTACTTCAGCTCTCTGGAGTGTCTCTCTTCTGGGATGAGTTTTCTGCATCAGCAAAATCTTCCCCAGTTTGTTCAACTGCACCAGCGGTAAGGAAAACAAAACAAAAACCCAAAAAACCAAGATCATAGATTTTTGAAAGGTTTACATGAGAGTTATTAAAATTTCCTAGGGTATGTAATATGTACTAATAGGTTTCCATCTGATGTGAGAGTTAACACAAATATTCAGTAATGGGGGCATATATTTTGGAGATTTAAGAATACTCACATTTATAATTAATGCCATTTCTGCCAGTTTGCTATGTATTAACTTGATAGAGAAACAGTGGATTCTATGTCTTAGAGGGAAATGATATATTAACATCTAATACCCTTTTTACAGTAAAAACAGGAAATCAAGTAATGTTCACATTTACCTTACATGCTGAATGTATTGCTGAAGATGTATCTTACAAGTCATATCTTAAAGAAGTTTTATAATTAAGGAACTCTTTGTTAATCCCTTCTAAGAGTGGAGAGTCCTTTTATAAATTAATCACTCCATAATTTATCTTTTACTTTATTTCACAAATCTTATTTTCTTAATTATAGAATGTCTATTAAATTTTCTTATTATGGAACTTGAACAGAGACTGTGCTTTATTCATAAAGTCCTTTTCCATGATTTGCCTTTATTAAGGTCCTGTGCTGTTCCATGGTAGCTCTACAATACTGGTTTATCCATTGTCACATCATACAGTTTTCATGTCAAATACTTCATTCTTCTTAAACTGACAATTGTATTTTGCATTTCAATTTATTTACATTAAGGTATTTTAAAGAATTGCTTTTCTTCTTATTGCCTTACTGTAGGAAGCTGAGCCAAAGCTATCCCCTAGCTGGAGTCCCAGAATTGTTTATGAGCCACACCCACAACTAACTAGGAGTTTGCCAGAGGCAGCACCCTCTGACCCCGTGCAGATTGGAGGGCTAGTCGGTAGCTTGGGGTTGAGTCTCACATTGAAACAGAATGAGGTACTTCCTGGAGCTAAGGTAAGTATTTGTTTTATTTTCTGTAGATAAAAACAATAAAGCCACAGGCATCCTTTACTGTATGCGGGGACCCACTGATTGGTTGCTGTAAATTACCCTGTGACGAGGGGGCCACGGTCTTGGAGTCAGCGTTTTTACTCTCAGCTGGTGCTTCTGTCTGTAGGTGACAGAGTTCGGGTGAAGACGGGCCTTCTGCCCATCTGGTGCAGCTCAGGATTTGAAGCTGTCTCCTACGCTTACTTTCCTCCACTTTCAGAAACATTCACTAGTTCAGATAACTAGGAATGTCTTAAAGAATCTCTATCATCATCAAATGATAAAGTTAAAGGAAGGAGAGATTGGGAAAGCAAGTTGACTGAAGGGGATGTTTAATTACGTGTTTGTAAAACTATCCACCTATGTGTATTTTGAATGGAATGTCCGTTTTTATAATATTTATGAAAAGAGATTGATTTTTTTCATGATGTCTTATAGCTTTTTGAAGACAGTGTAAAGACAACTGTACTCATTTCTTAGGGAACAATATTGAACAGCCTGGAGAATCAGGCTGAATACAGCCTTGCATGTATTTAGTCAGTTAACAATGTGTCTGTCAGGTATTATTTTCAGACTCCGAAAACTAATCTTTCATATAATCTGTGTAAAATGTAGTTTGAGAAGATATCAGGGTTTATTCATTTGTATATTCACTTATCTAACTAGCTCTAGACATTTGAGTGACTACTGTATGCCAGACCCCATACAAGTTCTTGGGACAGATGCAGAGATGAACGGAATGCAATCTTTGTCTTAATAAAAGATAAAATAAGGGCATAGACATGGCTGTGGGAATGTGGAAGAGGGAGCCACAGAGTACATGTGAACATACATAGAAAGGTTTTAAGTTCAGCATATAATCAGAAAGAGATCTTCCCACTGTCCCCAGCCTCAACTCCTTGTTGATTTATGGCCTGGGATGTCAGCAGTCAGTAAGGAGCCCCATGAAACCAGCACTCCACGGGTCAGCTTAGCTTAAAATCCTGGCTCTGGGTCTGTTAGATGGCCTTGCGCAAATCACTTAATCTTTGTGAACTGTTTTCTCATCTGTAAGACAGGAACAGTACTAAGAATTAGAGGAAATAAAAGCATCTAACACAGTGCCCCAGTACTCAAAAAACAAAGTTGGTAATAATGATTATTATTGTTATTGGAGAATGTATTATTTTATTAGTTAGATCATGGAAATTTCTCAAAGTCACTATGTAATTTATTTTATTTTTTGTTCTTACAATCAGAAGAAATTTGTTTTTCGCCTGGGAAGGGTGCCATTTCCCAAATATAAGTGTTTTCTTAATTGAATTATTTTTAAATTGTAAAATGGCATAAAGATAATAGGAGTCCGTGTTAACATTAGAAATAAGAGGAGGTGAATGAAAAGTAAGGCGAGCATATTCAACTTTCCAGAATGTGATGTAGAGAACAGGGTAATTGCTTTTGTCAGAGTATACTCCAAAAGAATCAGGGTGAGAGTGGGATCGGGCTTTTATTTCTAGAAGGAAAAATGGACAGGGAGTTGGAAAAGAGAAGGGAATTCCACACGAGCACCCTCTTTCTGCTGTGGCTCCGTGCCCAGTGGAGAGTGGGCTTTGTGGGGCACAGAGGGCATTCACAGGGACACACTGTTGATAGAGAAGGTCCTTGCATGTTCTACAAAGGAGTGTGATTTGTGGGCAAACTTATGAAAGCCAACTTTATTTGCTCTTGGTTTGAATCAAGCTTTAAAAATTATGATTTGAGTCTTTTGAAATCATGATGGGAATGACTACTCGGTTACTGCTATAGATAGTCCTTCTTGGAGACTGTATCTTAAGGCCTCCTCAAATACCTTAAATACTCAGAAAACTCAGAGAGACACAAAGTATGACATTGGACTTGCCAACATGGAATTTCTCAGGAGGATTTTCCCTCTTAAAACAACAGTTGTTGGCCTTATATCTTTTCATTTAGGTTGTGTGGATTAGTAGAGAGAATCTTAGGTAAAGGAATCCAAGGCTAAATGATCAGTATTCCTCTTAGTGCATTAAAATATACTGGGATTTGTCATGATGAGTTTATAGAGTATTCATCCTGAGTAGTTTTCTTTCTTGCTTTCTTTCTTTTTTTTTTCAAGTTGGATATTGATGGACAGATAGACTCTATACATCTATTCCTGTCGCCAAGGCAGGTGCACTTGCTTTTGGATATGTTAGCAGCTATTGCTGGACCAGGCAAGTATAATTCTGTTATTATTTCTAATTCTTTAAAACTTTTTAGCTAAAATATATAGCATACAAATAGGAAATTGTATTATTATATAGGAAATGTGTGAACTTAAAGCTGTATTGTAGGGACTTTCCTGGTGGCACAGTGGTTAAGAGTCCACCTGCCAATGCAGGGGACACGGGTTCGATCCCTGGTCTAGGAAGATCCCACAAGCACGGAGCAACTAAGCCTGTGCACCGCAACTGCTGAGCCTGCGTGCTGCAACTACTGAAGCCCACGCACTCTAGGGCCTTCATGCTGAAACTACTGAGCCCGTGTGCTGCAACTATTGAAGCCCACATGCCTGGAGCCTGTGCTCCGCAACAAAAGAAGCCACCGCAATGAGAAGCCCACGCACTGCAATGAAGAGTAGCCCCTGCTCGCTGCAACTAGAGAAAGCCCGTGCACGGCAACGAAGACCCAATGCAGCCAAAAAAAAAAAAAAAAAGCTGTATTGTATTGTAAATAAGAATCCTCAATAGTTAAATTTGATCGGATCTTTCAAATTGTATTATCATGGCACAAATTGGAGTTCAGATTGTTTGTATCACATACATAACACTTTCAGAACTGACTGGCTTACTTCCTTGGTTGGGGGTAGTACTTCATACAACTGAGAAGGTGTAATTCTTAAACACATTAAATAGCACGCACTTAAAATTTTTAATGACTTATCTATCAGAGATCAGATCTTCTGATTCCTAGCTAGCTGCTTAGAGCTATTGCTTAGATCTCCAGTTAATATTAAACAGTGGTGGTTTTGCACTGACTGTGGTACTAAGTTGCCATTGATATTGGATAAGTGGGTTGGGAGAGAAATGATTAATTAACTCCAAATTTAATTACTGTTTTGCTTTCCTTTTGTATACGTGTAGAAAATTCAAGCAAAATCGGGTTAGCTAATAAAGACAGAAAAAATCGACCCATGCAGCAAGAAGATGAATATCGAATTCAAATGGAATTAAACCGGTATTATTTGAGGAAGGATTCCCTCTCTGCGGGTATATCCTCAGAGCAAAGCTTTTATGAGACAGAAGCGGCTCGTACACCTTCTAGCCGGGGTAAGCAACTCAAAAAGTTGACTTCAGAATCATACATTCTCATCATAGAGCAAGGTAAACTTAATTTTGGCTGCTGTAAAATGGAGTTCAGCAATGAAAAGACTGAAGATCCAAGAAAGTTTAAATTTATCAGTCGATCTAAGCACAGCCTTACAGTGATGCGCTGGCACACACGTGCTGCAGTGTCCCTTTTGATTGTATAGTTTTGTTTTGTAAATCATGATTTATTCTAAGGAAAGTCAATTAAAAATGTGGATTTACACAGAAGATAAATTGGGGGTAATTATTCATTTTGTCAAATTCTTATGTGCTCTCATAATAACTTACAGTAGTTTTCTTTACATAGGAACCTTTGTCCATTAATCTTTCTATCAATTAAATGTAAATATAATCTTTACCCGGTTTACTTTGCATTTCAGAATGTGTAAGCACTAACTAAAACCATGAATAATACGAATCAATTTAAGTATGGAATGTTGAACTAAATAAAAAATTAAAGTCTACTCAAGAAATTCTGGCCATAAGAAACTTCATTTGCATGAGGGTAAAACAGTCTCTAGAAAGAAGTAAAACATAAATAGAATTCTAAATAAAATATTCAACTCTTTTTTTTTTTTTTTAAAGAAATAGCTGTATCCATATGAAACCAGAGATTGCAAGATATTTATACTATTTAAAAATCTGGATTATTTTAAAATCATATGACAGTTAATGACATTACATTATACCATGTAATGCAGCTTATCATATATTTTTTTAAAAAGTTCACCAGTGGGCTAGCTTAACCTTTTGTTAATCTATATTCAGTTGAGTTTTTACTATGACATTAATATCTTGGTTCCAAAGAAATTACCCCATTTGAAGTAACATAAAATTTAGGACATCACTATATCTCAGATAACCTGAGGGAAGAATATGATATTAATATATATGAACTTATTTAAAGATGTGAATTGGAATTATAATAAAACTGACAAAGTTTAATTCTGTCTAGAAGAAGAAGTTTTTTTCTCCATGGCTGATATGGACATGTCCCATAGTCTCTCTTCTCTTCCACCTCTTGGGGAACCCCCAAATATGGACCTTGAGTTATCATTAACTAGTACATATACAAACACCCCAGCAGGATCTCCGTTAAGTACTACTGTGGTAAAGTATTAATTAATTTTTGTTCTGTTCTTGAAAAGTTGCTTCTAAAATTTTGCACTTTATTCATGTGCTTTGAAATAATTATTTTATAGCTTCAGCCAACTTGGGGAGATTTCCTTGATCATCATAAAGAACAGCCAGTAAGAGGGTCAGCATTACCATCCAACCTAGTTCACCCAACATCTTTACAGAAGACTGGTAAGTAAAAAAAAAGACATTTGTTGATAGTTTCCCCTGGAATTTTTAAAAACTTAAAAATTAAAAAAAAATTGTTTTTAAAAAATGCCATTCTATTGATTCTTTTCTTTTTCATAAAATTTTCTTTGGTCTAGGCTATTTAACAAAATTTAGAAACAAAATGAAGCATTGTTGAACAATTCACTATGAAGCGTTTCAGAATAGGTGCCTATTTATTGTATTCTTTGTGTATTTAAATACTTAAATATTTTTAGTAAAAAGTACACAGTAAGTTTCATATTATTATTGCAGTTTAGGGGTCTCAGTCAACTATCTGATTTTTGTTTCACATTTACACTTTCCTTGAAAGAGAACCTCAGGTTTCTTTTCTGCAAAATTTAATTGAAATAGACACAGACTTAAAGGAAAATTTGAAGAGCAGCTTTTGGTTAATCTCTGACTTTTTCCAATACAGTTTTATTAATGCAAAAGTTTTGTTCGTATGTTTCCTATTGTAACAATTTTTTTTTTGTACTTCAAGTATCAAGGATCTTGGATGTAAAATGCAGAAAGATTAGTTTATTTTACTTGTTTAATATCACTCAAAATGTGTGATCACATGTTTTTTGAGACTAAAACCTCAGGTTTAGTTTTAAAATTAACACACGAGTAAATGTTTTATAATTTTGATATAATGGATTGTTTTAAGTATTAACTTTTTTATGAATATAATTTTAACACATGTATTTCAGCTCTCCCCTCTAGATCTGTTTCAGTGGATGAATCCAGGCCTGAATTTATTTTTAGACTAGCTGTGGGAACGTTTTCAATCTCTGTGCTTCACATCGATCCTTTATCTCCACCTGAAACGTCACTGAACCTTAATCCATTGACACCTATGGCGATGGCTTTCTTTACTTGTATAGAAAAGATTGATCCAGCAAGATTTGCAACAGAAGATTTTAAGTCTTTCCGAGCAGTATTTGCAGAAGCTTGCTCACATGATCACCTTAGGTAAACTCTTATATTTATTAATGATCCTTGAAAAAGAACCAAATGTTGACTTTTCATTTATCTGCAATACCTACCTATCTCCATGTGTTTTTCCAATTCACATTTTAAATATTTGTAAGTGAGTAGAGTGAGTGTGGTTTTCTTGAAGTGCTGCAAAGATGTTTACCATAGAATCTCTCATTCAGGTTATTTGGCATGTGAAACATTCAGATATAAGATCTATATAATTTGGAGTTGTCTAAATTATCTTTTCTTTAGTTCCCTGCCCTGCGCTTGTCAAGTTTCTTTGCCCACATTTTGCCTTCATTCCCCACTGACACCATTATGATCATAAAAATAGTTCTTACTGTCACAGGTTTAGTAGAGATGGCAGTGGTGGTGAGCGTAGAATGGGCTAATGCAAAGGGACTTGAAAGTGATTCATATGCCGCTGGCCATGGGGTGGGAAATGATACCAAGGCTCATCCTGAGCATGGACGCTACATTTTCAACTTCTCCTTAAAAAAAAAAAAAATCAAAGCTGTTCAAATAGCCACTGATCTTTTTATGGGTTGAGTCGTAATAGATGAGGAGATAATTAAGTTTATAAGTACATATAATATTGTTAATGTGCAAATACTATTTATTTTAACATGAGAGTGACCTATAAATTGTCCATTCATATGTTATTTTATGTAATGGCTTAGGCACATATATTACTATTTTTAGAAAACGCCTTGGGCTTTCATTTTAACTTTAACTTTTTTGAAGTATTAAAATTAATATACAAAGTAGTTTTTATATCTAGCAACAGAAACTCTACAGGTTAGGACCATAATATTTATAATAAAACTGCAAAAACATTTTTTCTTCCTATTTTTGATAAGGTTTCAAATATCTGCCAGTAGGAAATACAATAAACGCAACAAAAACTAGAGGTAGACCTTCATTTGAGTTCCACTGACTAAAGTTTTAAAAATATTGCATGATCCTTCTAGATAAGTTTAAGAAACTATGTACATATATTTTACAGATTTGAAAGATTTTATCCACTGCAGTGTAAATTTTGAAATGTAGAAGAGGGAAGGGCAGTGTTGGGAAATATGTCCTGGGTGATTTCTTATCAGCAGATCTGATTTCTTTATCTTATGTCAGGGAATGGAGAATTTGAAGCAGTCTTTCTGGTTAATATCCTTAAGAATATTAGTTATTACTATATATATATATATATTACTATAATATTTGAGCTTGTCAGAACAGGTAGGTATTAACAGTTGTGTACTGTTGTTTGACACATTGTTTAATCTAGCAGTATATGGGTACTCTTAAATGATGCATTTTTTTATAACAGATTTATAGGTACTGGCATCAAAGTATCCTATGAACAAAGACAAAGATCAGCTTCTAGATATTTCAGTACTGATATGTCCATAGGGCAAATGGAACTTTTGGAATGCCTGTTTCCGACTGATTTTCATTCTGTTCCTCCTCACTATACAGAGGTAAATGCTGATACTTTTCCTTTAGGATTAGTCTTTAAATGTCTTGCTTGTTAAGAATTGTGTGAACAACAATGATTTTCTTTAAAAAGGCATAGGAAGTTGTATAGGAAGAAGTTTTTTGTGGTGTTTGCATTTATATTTTGTTGAAACAGATTTTAAAAAAAAAATTTATTTATTTATTTGGTTGCAGCAGGTTTTAGTTGTGGCAAGTGGGCTCCTTAGTTGCAGCTCCAGGGCTCCTTAGTTGCAGCACGTGGCTTCCTTAGTTGCGACAGGCGGGCTCCTTAGTTGTGGCATGCGAACTTTTAGTTGCAGCATGCATGTGGGATCTAGTTCCCTGACCAGGGATGGAACCTGGGCCCCCTGCATTGGGAGCACAGAGTCTTACCCGCTGCACCACCAGGGAAGTCCTGAAACAGATTTTTAAGTGTGGCCTTTAAGGCCATTATAAGAGTGTGTTACATTTTTAGAGTTGACTTGTTTTAGAGTCAGACAGGTTATGGGACAAATGACTTAATTTCACTCATTTTCCAAGCACTCTTAATTTCAGAAGAATTCTATTATTCAACAAATAGTTATTGAATGCCTACTATGTGCTAAGCACTGTTCAAGATAAGTGAAATGTCTTGTGCTCATTTATAGTTAATCTGATTTTTTTCCTATCCTAAAAGCATGTCCTAGAGAAACTTTTAAAAGCTATCAAAATGACATTTTTATTGCTGTTACTTTGCCCTTGTGACTTATTTTATTTTCAAAGCGCTTTATTTGAATCCTCACATACATTTTGCAGATGTGATACTAAGTATTTCAGAAGTTAACTAATTTTGTCTAAAAGTCACATTGCTAGTAAGTGACAAAACTAAAGCTTAAACCAGCCTTTCTGACTTCAAAAAGCTCTTTCCACTATTATATTAGCTCCTCTATTAATTCATGTGATTAATTATAGCTTAATATTGTACATTTCATTTATTTTCATCTTTGTTTTTAAGCTTTTAATGTTCCATTCCAAAGAACAAACTGATTCTCACCCCCCTGTGTGTCTTCAGCTTCATTATAAGCATTCTGAGAATAAAGGACCCCAGGTAAGAGATCTGTTTGTGTGATTAGCACCTGTAAATTTTCATTTGATGTATATTTTATCACAATCACAAGGTTTTAATTTAATTTTATAGACTCGTTACTGATCATATTAATGCTTTCTTTTTCTTTTTTTTTTTTTAGGGTAGTCAGGCAAGACTTAGTTCTGTTCCTCAGAAGGCAGAATTACAAGTTAAGTTAAATCCAGTGTTTTGTGAGCTGGATATCAGTATTGTGGACAGGTTAAATTCTTTGCTTCAACCACAGAAGCTCACTACAGTAGAGATGATGGCATCACACATGTATACTTCATATAATAAGCATATTAGTCTGGTAAGTATTTAAAAAGTTGCAAATACACATCATGATCATAGCTAGCTAATAGGCTTATTGGGATGATTTCTGAGCTTAAGTATTCTTAATAGGTTAAATAGCATATGTTATTAAAACGGCATTATTTGTAATAATGAAAAAAGGAGGCATCTTTAATGTCTAGATAGTAGACTAGCTAAATAAGTTGTGCTAATGTACTGAGTGCAATTTTATGCTGCCACTTTAAATGATGGCTATAAAGAGGGTACAACAACATGAAGAAGGCTCATGAAGAAGTATGAAGTGAGAAAGTAGAATATATTATTCCACATAAACTTTTATTACAACTGTGTAAATAAAATTGTATAGAAAAAGACTGGATGGAAATAGACCATTTGGTAGCATTGATTATGTTAGAGTAGTAAAATTAGATTTCCTTTTCTGTGTTTATCTGAATTTTATAAACTGTGACTATAATATCTCGATAAAACTTTATTCACACGTATAATGAACTAGTTCAATCTCATGTAAAATGCAGCCCATATAATGTAGAATATACTCTTGAAATTGGGAACATAGTTTATCATATTGTGTAATGGAGCATCACATTGTATCACTTTTACTTAGATCTGGTGCCTGGAGTCTTTTCTAAGCTCATCAAGTAAGTCAGGTTTGTAAGGTGTCTGTTAGGAATTTTAGGATTAGGCAGACAGAGACAACTTAGTCTAAAAAGAAAAGGGAAAAGATATTTTTCTGCATATTTGCCTCTCCCTTAATTAGTGGTGAGTATTCACATTAAATCAAGATTCTTTAATTTTTATTGTCAACAATTGCTATTTTAAGTTCTGTGGGGCAAGTGTTTATATTTGCTGTTAGCCATAGATGTACTGGGATGATGATTTTATCTCTTGAGCAATTTTTGCTGAGAGTGGGGGTTAGTATTAGAAAGTCAAATAAGGGAGAGAAAAAATAGGATCCAAGTCTTAGCATAAAAACGGAACTTTCTAATCTAGGTGGTTAGAGACTGATCCGTGAAACTGAGGATTGTTACCACCTACACTGTACTCTGGACTAAAGCTTCATAAGTTTTAATTCATTTTAGAGAAAAAATAGAAATAGACTTTTATCTGAAGGGCATGTTCTTTGACCCCTTTATTATAATGTGGCTTTAAGTAAATGGTGCATACGTGTTTTGGTTTCTAAGGGTCATTTGATGGCATCATACCCTTGGGTTGGATGGGAGCTCGGAGTGAGCCATTTAGGGGGAACTCAGAGTGAGTCATTTAGGGAATATTTATTTAGAACCTGTGATATGCCAGGCCTGGGCTTAGCCCTGGAAATACAAAGATGAGTCAGGGATGGGCCTTTGCATTTGGTATAATTCATCGGATTTCACACTGAAGTCTTTAAAGTAGCATATTGGTGGATAAATCCTTCAAATTGAATGCTGGGTACTATAGTGATTTTTACCCATATTGAGTTTGTTGATAAGCTAATTTACACATTATTCTTTAGAGTCTGTTGTAAGATACATATACATCTATAGCACCTGTGTCTTCACTTTGGTTCAGTTTTTATTTTAATTAATTTTTTTATGTGAGGATTTAACTTTTGCCAGTAGTTTTGACTTTTGTCAGTAGCTGTTGCATTATAAAATTTCATTACACTAAATTAATATGATAGTAGTTAATATGAATTGTGTGTTAATACATTATCCTGAATGAGGAAATAGTGATTATGTATATTGTAATGTTGAATACTAGTGTCATTTATGTTTATTTGCTTAATTTAACATTTTGGCATATTTTTGATGTTTTGTGTTTTAGCACAAAGCTTTCACTGAAGTATTTCTAGATGATTCACATAATCCTGCAAATTGTCGGATATCAGTACAAGTTGCCACGCCAGTATTAAACCTTTCTGTTCGCTTCCCAATACCTGATCTTCGATCAGATCAAGAGAGAGGACCATGGTTTAAGAAGTCACTTCAGAAGGAGATTCTTCATTTAGCATTCACAGATCTAGAGTTTAAGACTGAATTCCTAGGAGGATCAACCCCTGAACAAGTTAAATTGGAACTTACCTTTAGAGAACTAGTTGGTAAGATTGACCATGCCTGTAAAAGAGCCAGACTAGAAACTAACAACTGCTACTGAAACTTACATTAAGAAAAGTATATGACAGCCCCCCAATACAATAAAATTAAAGAACATATGTTAGAAAGCAGGTTTAACAGCTTTTTTCTAATATTGTATACAAACGTGGTATCTGTCAGTTTTTGAAAAGAAACTACAATGCACGATGATTTATTCACTTTGAGAATATAGTGCTTTAGCCTACATTTTAATACCACCTACTACTTACTTGTTGTAGGGCTAATAGTAGCCAAAATTTATTGAGTGCCACTCTATGTTTGCTGTGTGCTAAGCACTTCACACACATTATCTTGTTTCCTTTAATCATCATAGTTACGGTAGGCTTATTATTTCCAATTATTTTTATCATTTATAAGTGAGGAAGCTGTCGACTTCTGAAGGGGTACCTCCCAAGGCCAATGTAGTAGTAAATGGCGGAATCAAGATTCAAACCCAAGTCTGACACTAGAGCTTGAGCTTTCAGCCATCGTACTAATAGTGACTTTTCCTTGTAAATCTGTTTTAAGTTCCCCTCTCCTCCTCTTTCTGCTCGCCTCCTTCTCTGTAGGCTGCAGTTTTCCTTCCCTTGTTTTCTCTGAGTTTTACGTATCATTAGAGATATTTAAAATTGACTTGCCAGTTATGATTTCATGAAAAGGCCTTTAGGGGTTATCTGGAATCTTCCCTTATCTCTAGTGATAAGAAACTCATTATTCTGGTGGAAAGTCATTCTTTGTAAAATAGAATGAAAAAATATATATGGGGTTATTGTGAAGTAACTCTTACAGTGCTTGGTACAAAATAGACATTTAAGGGCTTCCCTGGTGGCGCAGTGGTTGAGAATCCGCCTGCCAATGCAGAGGACACGGGTTCGAGCCCTGGTCTGGGAAGATCCCACATGCCGGGGAGCAACTGGGTCCGTGAGCCACAACTACTGAGCCTGCGCGTCTGGAGCCTGTGCTCCGCAACAAGAGAGGCCGCGATAGTGAGAGGCCCGCGCACCGCGATGAAGAGGGGCCCCCACTTGCCGCAACTAGAGAAAAGCCCTTGCACAGAAACAAAGACCCAACACAGCCAAAAATAAATAAATAAATAAATAATTAAAAAAAACAAAAAGACATTTAAGAAATGTAGTTATTTCTTAAAATAACTACATTAAAAAAAAAATCTGTTCCTAGACTAACTGCATAAACTTTTATGAAGAATAATCACTAAGTGGCACTCAGTAAGTGGTAACTACTATATTTAATATGTTATGCTTATTTATTTATTTATTTTTTTGGCCGTGCCACGCGGGATCTTAGTTCCCTGACCAGGGATTGAACCTTGCCCCCTGCATTGGGAGCACAGAGTCTTAACCACTGGACGCCAGGGAAGTCCCTTATATTTAATATGTTATGATTATGCACCTTACATGTTAAACATTCATACTTAAGAATTTGCGTTTGAGCAGAAAACAGCATCTTTAATTTATCTGCTCATCCTGTCTCCCCACATGTAGACGTGCAGCAGGAATAAATGAATAAATGTTGTAGAACTTAACACTGCATTATGTCCCTGATTTAGAGGATATTTGCTCCTCGAAGGAGGAAAGTATCTTTTCTCTTAGTATTTGAGAAGAAATGCATCTCCATGAATCAGTCTTGTTTTATTAGGGTCATTCCAGGAGGATAAAGGAGAACCATCCATTAATTTTTTCCACGTGACTAGTGGAGGAGATGGAGATACAGCGTCGTCAGATGACTTTGACTGGCCGCGGTGAGTAAGCAAATGGACATGATACATACATTTAATGAGACTTTCCTTTCAGAAACAAGTTGCTGTAGCTTTTTTGACTGACATTTTGGCTATTAAATTTAAGCTAAAAATATCCAGCCTTGATGAGAAAACCCCGAGGAAGATGGAAAAATTAAATTAAAAATATGTACTACTTTATCAAAGGTGCCTATGAGATACTGACAGAGATGGACATATAAAATGTGTTCTTTGGCCTCAAGTTACTTAGCCTAATTAGATGGACAAAAGAATCATACCCATTCTAAAAATAGTTCATTTGTGAAAAGGACTTTAGTAGAAGAGGTATCATACAGCACCATTTGGTTAATTATCAGATGAATTTTATAGCCAGTGATTATTTTAGGAAAGTATTTTCAAATCTGGGGAGCTTTTACAGAACACTGATTCTTGCGCCCCACGTTGAGATTCTGAGATAGAACCTGGGCATCAGTATAGTTTAAAAATACACCAGGTGATATATTCATAGCAGCACTATTCACAATAGCCAAGACATGGAAACAACCTCAATGTACATTGACAGATGAATGGATAAAGAAGATGTGGTGCATATATACAATGGAATACTACCCAGCCATAAAAAAGAATGAAATAATGCCATTTGTAGCAACATGGGTGGATCTAGAGATGATCATACTAAGTGAAGTAAGTCAGAAAGAGAAGGACATAACATATGATATCATTTATATGTGGAATCTAAAATATGACACAAATGAACTTAACTAAGAAACAGAAACAGACTCACAGACATAGAGAACAGACTTGTGGTTGATAAGCGGGAGGTGGGATCGGGGAGGGATGGAATGGGAGTTTGGGATTAGCGGATGCAAACTATTATATATAGAATGAATAAGCAACAAGGTCCTACTGTATAGCACAGGGAACTATATTCAATATCCTGTGATAAACCATAGTGGAAAAGAATATGAACAAGAATATATATATACATATATATGTATAACTGAATCACTTTGCTGTAAATTAACACAACATTGTAAATCAACTATACTGCAATTAAAAAAATGAAACTACAGTAGGTGATACCAATGTGCAGTTGGATTTAGAGAACCACTGCTTCAGGATTTCTTAGGCAAGAGAAATCATTCTTTAAATTAGCCTGATAGTGGGCTTGGATTACATTTTTTTTTTCTTTTTTTAAAAATTTATTTATGTGTTTTTTGGCTGCGTTGGGTTTTCGTTGCTGCGTGCAGGCTTTCTCTAGCTGCGGCGAGTGAGGGCTACTCTTTGTTGCGGTGCACAGGCTTCTCATTGCGGTGGCTTCTCTTGTGGAGCACGGGCTGTAGGTGCGTGGGCTTCAGTAGTTGTGGCACGTGGGCTCAGTAGTTGTGGCTCACAGGCTCAGTAGTTGCGGCACACGGGCTTAGTTGCTCCACGGCATGTGGGATCTTCCCAGACCAGGGCTCTAAACCCGTGTCCCCTGCATTGTCAGACAAATTCTTAACCACTGCGCCACCAGGGAAGTCCCTTGGATTACATTTAAAAGAACTTAGTTCACCCAGAATAATGATCCTTTATTATATTGAAAACTGAGTACATGAAGCCTCTCTTAAGAATTAAAGTGATCTTTCTTGTGCCACTTTTCTACCTGCCTTCTTTTACACCCCCGTACCCTGTGTGTCAGACCTATCAGACTCCTAGGACAGGCATTGTCAGTGCACAGCTGATCATGAGCAGGAGTTTTCATCATAAGAAACGAATCTACTTCAATTAGGTAATTTGAAAGCACAGTTTACATTAGGATATCTGTAAATTAGGAAACAGTTGTTTTAGTTTATAACTAGAACCAACTGGCAATACCTTCTTAGGAAAAAAAAAAGCTATTACAGATGCAACACAGCTGTTTTGTTTGAGCGTGCCATGCCTCATCATGACGGCAGGCTGGTGGGATAAAAAGGAGACTACAAAGCCTTGTGCTAGTGACATGCTGCAGAGAATTAGGAAAGGACTGGCATTACTCTGGGGCAGAAGCTAATGTCATCAAAGGCTGTTAGCTCTTGATATTTTGGGTTTGTAGCTACAGAACACCACCAATAACACAAGCCTTTTATTACTGAAATTCCTAAAGGAAAAGATTACTTTGTTGTTGCAGTTCTGAAAATATTCTGTAATCAAACTCTGCTTCTTCCATTTGAACAATTTATATAACATGAGGTTTCTCAGGTATGCAAGTATTCCATAATAGCCGAACAGCTGGAATGTAGAAGGATTTGGTTTAATGATAATAAATAGAATTCTTAGGTAAAATTTGCTAGCTGTTAATGAAATTAAAAAAAAAATTTTGTTTAACTGATGTATAGTTGATTTACAGTACTGTGTTAGTCTCTGGTGTATGGCAAAGTGATTCAGAGAGATATATATATATATGTATGTGTGTATATATATATATATATATATATATATATATTACACACACACACACACAGAGACACATATTCTTTATCATGTTCTTTTCCATTATGGTTTATTACAGGCTATTGAATATAGTTGCCTTTGCTATACAGTAGGATCTTGTTGTTTATCTACTTTATATATAGTAGTGTGTATCTGCTACTCCTCATTTCTCTCTCCCCCACCACCTTACCCCTTTGGTAACCATAAATTTGTTTTCTATGTCTGTGAGTCTGTTTCTGTTTTGTAAATAAGTTTGGTAATGAAATTTTAAAATGACCCTTTTGTTCTCAAAAGATCAGATTTTCTAGTTATCCAAGTATAAAATGTTAATGTCCTTCTTTTATTTGCTTGTTTCATCAATTCCACGCTTTTAAGTTTACAGCATGCTCAGGAGTGGGTTGCGTTAGATATAATTAGACTTTGTAGAGAAGTTGACGCCTATCAGTAATGACTTAATCAGTGGGCTTTGTATTAGTTTGTATACACGTTAGTTTTGCAGTTTACACTTAGATCTTGATTTTTAAAATGGTCTTTGCTATCAGAATTGTACTGAAAGTAAACCCACCAGCCATGCATTCCATTTTGGAGAGAATAGCAGCTGAGGAAGCAGAAGAGAGTGATGGCCACTATCAGGAAGAAGAGGAAGGAGGCGCTCATTCCCTGAAAGACGTTTGTGATCTGAGAAGACCAGCCCCGTCTCCCTTCTCTTCTCGTAGAGTAATGTTTGAAAATGAACAGGTAAAATAAAAGTGTGAGCAAGCAACAAAGGAATTACCCTCTATCAGATAGCTTTTAATGCTTTATCTTTAAAAAAATACTTAGTATACTGTTTTTTGCCATATTTTTAGCTCCAAGATTGAATAATATCTATTTTTTTCCCTTGGTTAAAAGTTGCATGCTTATTTATTTGCCCACATACAAGTCGTATGGGTCGGATAAGAAGATGCTACTACTATTTTAAATATAAAATGATTATTTGATGCTTTTTTTTTTCTTTTTTTTGCACTAAACTGTTATGTTTTAGATGGTGATGCCAGGAGACCCTGTAGAAATGACAGAGTTTCAAGATAAAGCAATCAGCAATTCTCACTATGTGCTGGAACTTACATTACCCAATATTCATATAACACTGCCTAATAAAAGCTTTTATGAGAAGCTTTATAATAGGTGAGTTTAAACACATTTAGTTGAATCTTTGGGATCGAACTTTCCTGTCTAACTGTCTCTCTACCATCCTACCTCCTTGTTTTCCCTCTTCCCCCTTTACTTTCCTTGTTTTAATATTATCAACTATTTCAGTGTACTTTGTATGGTGTTGATTATAGAACTATTACCGTTATGATGAGCTATTGTCATAGCAGAGTTTCCTAACCAGTGTGTCTGGTAACTGGGTTTCTTGTGTGTGAGATGTATTCTCTCCATCCTAGGTTGGCTGGTTGCCCTCTGTCACCTTACCACAGATTACTGAGAAAATATCTCTTTGTGTATAATGACATGAAAAGAGGTGGGATATACTTGTAGAGAGGGCCAAAAGATACTGGTGTAAAGTCAGAGTCCTAGAGTCTTTGTACAAGGAACATCCCTTCTCAGAGTCTAAAAAAAAGCACCTTGTTAGAATTAGAAACTCTAACTTATAAACTTGTCTATAAAAACTTAAATTTATTACATTTAAATACCCTTAAACGTATATACCAAGCAAATATGTTGAAACAAATGGCATTCTAGAGTAGAAAGGTCATAGACTCTGAAGATCTTGGACGATTTACCTAGTCCCCATGAGCTCCATTTCCTCACATATAAATTGGAGATGATACTTGTACAGGCCTCAGTGGGTTGTTTGGAGCATTAAATGATACAACATTTGGGAAAGTTCTGAGAACAGTGCCTGGCGAATAGTAAGTAAGAATGTTATCATTCCCACCCACTCTGGCATAGCTGAAAGGTGGTCATGTGGGTTTCTGGAAAAAGACACGTCCTTAGTGTCTGTCATCACTAGCTTCCCACATGTAAACAAGTCATCCAAATTTTTGTTAATCTTCAGAAACTGCAGACCGTTGTTTCTGCTGTAGATTTACTTGGTACCAAATAGGATTTGGATTTATACAGGATCTGACGTTTGGAAACCACTGATCTCTAGACTACTGTCCTTATTTTATAGTTGGGGTATCTCCCAAGAGCTAACGAATGTGCAAGGCTAAGATTGAGCAAAATGAAACAGCTAGTTCAAGGTCCATCCCAGAGGTCAGAAGGGCTTCATCCATTTCTTTCTCCTTCTGCATTGATTGAACAGGTGGCTATTGGTTAGATTGCAGCATCAGAATAGTAAAACATACCTTAAACATTCCATTTATGAATATATGTTCATTTACCACTTCTTTTTAAAATATAGGACAGGGCCTCTTTTTGATTACAAGCTACTGGTTAGAATTTTTGCTTAATGTATACCCAGAAGGCTTTGTCTACAATTCTCAGTTTCAGTTTCTTTGAAGTGGAGTGAAAAAATAGTTTCAAAGCAGTCTGAGTGCAGAATCCTTTCAGGTTTTTAAGATTTTTTTCTCACTTCAGTCTATATACTTAAAAGTCATCAGGTAGCACAAGATTGAATTAAACTATGCTTACAATAACATACAGCTGAGATGAGCAGATTTGGGGCCAAGCACGATTTACCCGTGGTGACTATGCAAAACGTATAATTCAGCTGGTGGGAGCAGAAGTTCTCAGGTGGGCTAGGGAGTTGTCTGCCAGCAGCAAGCAGGTAGCGTGTGGGGGACGTCAGTCAGTATGGCGGGCGGGTAGCTTAAGTCAGGGACCTGGAGAGCATCTGCGCATCTGGGGAGCTGGTTCAGGGGGTGTTGCCCATGAGAGTTTCTGTTCTCCCTCACCTGCCCACTTCTCTGTCTCTCAGGCCCCTAGACTTATACAAATACTGCAGTGTTCCCTGCTGTGGATCATATACATCATATATCTAAGTTAGCATGTGAATTCTTTGCCCTCTGTTTGGCTTTGTCTATATATACATTTTTTTTCCTTTTAATTTTCAGACATTCTAAAACTTATAGGTAAGTTGCAAGTACAGTACAAAGAGCGTTTTTTTCCCTGAACCATTTGAGAGTAAGTTGCTGACTTGATGTCCCTTCAGCCTTGAGCAGTTGAATGTGTATTTCTCACAAACAGGGACATTCTTCTACATGACCATAACTCAGCCATTAAAACGAAAAAATTAATATTATACATTAGCATCTAATCGTCAGACCCCATTCATGTTTTGCTAAATGTCTTAATAATGCCCTTTATTATACATAAAATTTAAAAGTATCTTTCTGAGCAGGAATTATAACCAATTCTGCCTTTACTTCATACATTTGAAATATTGGTTTATTCCTTCATCAGCTGGGTCTTTTCAGAAAGATAGTCTCAGGTACAGGTAGATTTTTTTTCTATGTCAAAAACCCTTTAGAATAGAATATAAAAAATATTCTACCTGGTTTTATTAAATCAGATATTTTTGAGCTTCTATAATGTTTCAAGCTCATCGCCACGGAATCATGGTGATGTGTCCTTAAACATCTTGTTTTTTTTTTCTTGATATTAGAAACATCATTCAGTGTTTTATAGTATTATGGTATCAAGACGGTGTTTAGACCAAAATGTAAATAAGGAAAAATAGTAAAATCATATGAAACATATTTGCAGGTCATATACCATGAACTCCAGGTTTTATTTAAAGTAATAGTTTCTCTTTAACCTGTGAAGATAAGAGAATGGTTGTAGGGAATAAGGTAAAGAAAAATTTCCTGAGAAAATTCTTCATTTTATACTTTCACTATTTATTCATGTAGGAATTTAGACTAAGATCTGGATTTAGACTCTTGTTTCTTTTTTTTCAATAAATTTATTTATTTATTTTTGGCTGTGTTGGGTCTCCATTGCTGCGCGCGGGCTTTTTCTAGTTGCGGCGAGCGGGGGCTACTCTTCGTTGCGGAGCACGGGCTTCTCATTGCGGTGGCTTCTCTTGTTGCAGAGCACGGGCTCTAGGCACGCGGGCTTAGTAGTTGTAGCACGTGGGCTTGAGAGCGCAGGCTCAGTAGCTGTGGCTCGCGGGCTCAGTAGCTGTGGCTCGCGGGCTTAGTTGCTCCGCGGCATGTGGGATCTTCCCAGACCAGGGCTTGAACTTGTCCCCTGCATTGGCAGGCGGATTCTTAACCACTGCGCCACCAGGGAAGCCCTAGACTCTTGTTTCTTTGTTCTGTGAGCGACACGCCCAGGGGGCAGCGAGCCAAGTGAGTACCACGCAGCTCTGGGCATCGCTGTCAGTGTGTCTGAGGCGAGACACGCTTCTGCCCTGTGTCCCTGGTATTCTTCATCCAGTGATGCTTCCAGAAAGAGACCTTTTGGGTGGGGATTACAGTCTACTGAGAGTGACAGTACTCAGTCCTCGTTTATACTTTCTAGGGCCTCAGAAGCTCAGGAATTGGCCCAGGAAGTTCCTAGACAAGTGGCTTCTCACAGGAAGGGCCCAGGGCTACATCATCGCTTGGCACCTTGATTGGTATTCACACTAGGCTTTATGACGAGTCTGTGCTTTTGGCAGTCCTTCCATGTGAGTCATCCACTGGTCCTTTCTTCAAACCTTCAGTGCCTGCCGTGTGACAGCCACTGTGCTAGGCACATACAAAGATGACTAAGACACAAGTCTTAGTCTAGGAAAGGGAAACAAGAAAATGGAGTAGAGTGTTACAGGTGCAGTGATTGCATTATGCACGTGAAGGATATGCTATGGGTCCAAGCCTAACAAAAATCTTTGTAGAGAACATTGTAAAGTCTCAGTTTTCATGACAACATAGAGGTGAGTGGTGGGGGTGGAGGTATCTGAGAAGTGACAAATATTTCTTTGAAAAAATAGGATGCGGTGGTAGCCTAGCTCGACATGTATCACCCCAGTAGTCACCAGTGTTGACTTGGCTGTTCGTCTGTTCCGTTAGTTAGAAGGGTTTCCTCTCTTTATTCCCTGTTCTGTATGCTTCTTCATCTCATGCAAACTTCCCAGCGAAGCTGTGCTTTCTGTGGAAGAAAGAAAAAGCAGATATCCCTAGAGAAAGTGAGTAATGGAAGAGAACTGAATTGGGAGCTGGACGTAATCTGGTCTCTGGTTCCACTTCTCCCACTAATTAGCTGTGTAACCTTGGGCGGGTCACTTAACCTTTATGACGCAGTTTCTTCAAGTGTAAAGTGAGAATAATAATTCTGCCTTGGCTGCCCCAGAGGATTGAGGGGAGTCAAATGAGACAGTGCCTAATCTGTTATAGTTTATAGAGTGTTCTCATATACGTGAACAGTCCTTTTGTTCTTTATGGGTTTCATTTTTAATAAACCTCCTCCTTTAAGTGCATTTAGATGTATGTAATTTGATGCATATAACACTGGTGAAACTGGGTGGATATCTAATTAGGTATCTAATTGTCCAGATTCCTTTCTCACTGCCCTGACAGCCATAGCAGTTATTTTTCCATTGAAAAGAAATTCCGTTTCACCATTTGGAAAATGTATTATTCATGTGACTTCTTAAAGGGATATTCTTTAGTTTGCCTTTGGTTGAAGTAGGAGTTATGTATTTATTTTTCAACTTTTGTCTTTATAGGATCTTTAATGATTTGCTGCTATGGGAACCAACAGCTCCTTCACCAGTAGAGACATTGGAAAATATTTCATATGGTGTTGGGCTTTCAGTAGCCAGTCAGCTGATTAATACCTTCAACAAAGATGGTCTTAGTCCGCTTAAATCTGCAGTTCCCTGTGGTAATATGTTTTAAATTTCTTCTGAATTAAAATGCCTGGTTTATCAATAAACAAAGTAGTAACCTTTTAAATTGATGGATTTAAAAATGTGTTTGGCGTTTTCTATTTATAACTATTTTATAATATCTTTTAGTAATTTACAGTATTTCCCCACTTCTAGCTATTTATTAAGAATGTTATTAATTATCACCATAGTGATAGTATATTCATTGTCTGAAGTTCAGTGGTAAAGAGAAAGACAGTACATTTTTATTGTCATACCAGATTCTTTGTAAAAATAAACGGGTTGTAAAATAAGCAAATATTCTGGTGATAAAGTTCAAGTTTGAATGCTGTTTTGTGTTAATAAGCTGTTAGAACAGCTGTAATTGTGCAATTTATTTCTCACAGATGAGGAAAGTGGATCTGAGGAGGAGACTTTGCAGTATTTTTCCACTGTTGATCCCAATTATCGTTCTCGTAGGAAGAAAAAACTAGACTCTCAGAACAAGAACTCGCAGAGTTTTCTGTCAGTTCTTCTGTGCATTAATCATGGATTAATGGCAGTGTTTACAGATGTAAAGGTAAGGATTTACAAATCCAAAGTGATTTTTCAAGTGTATCTTATTATAAATCTAGCATGATATACGCATTCAATAATTGAGGTAGTTTGAGGTTGTTTCAATGACTGATGAAGGTCAGTTTTCTGAGGCACACCACGATGACAGCAGCTTTGGAAATTTAGCTTTCGTTGCAGATCAAAAGACAAACATATGGACCTTCTTTTGGAAAACGTGCTGGTCCTGCTCCTGAGGTGGTAACAGTAATTTATCTATTCTAAAGGGTGATGAAGTACCGAGGTTCATTTGGCAGAAGAGGCCCGGCCTAGTGTTTAATTATTCAGTTTTTAATACCACCATGTTGGATGGTTCAAGAATCAGACCACTTTGCTGCAGTGTGGGAGATCCTCCTAACCTGAATCAAGGAGGAGCATCTCAAGAGTCGTTCTTACTTTTCTGCATTTAATTAATGACTTCTCTGTTTTTTCTGATCTTATTAGCAAGATAATGGAGATCTGCTGGAAAACAAGCATGGTGAATTCTGGTTAGAATTCAACAATGGTTCGTTATTTTGTGTGACAAAATATGAAGGTTTTGATGACAAGCACTATATCTGCCTTCATTGTAGCAGTTTCAGTCTCTATCACAAAGGTAGGACAAATGTTAAATATGTGTGTTTTGTTCACTTCTGGTTAGACATGTTTAAATTTTGCTTGATAAAGAAAGTCTACTGAGAACAGAACTCTTAACATTAGAAATTATTTTCTGTAGGGTGTTCTGATTCCACTGGCAAAGTAATAATTATTGTAAATTAGAAGTTGACTTTATGTTCTTTTTTTGAAACAACTTATAGTGTGATATAATTCACATACCATGTAATTCACCCGTTTAAAATATACATTTCAGTGGTTTTTAGTATTCCATAGAGTTGTGTAACCATCATCATAGTCAACTTTAGAGCATTTTCATCAACCCCCCAGAAGAAGTCTGCACCTTTGAGCTATAAACCCCCAGTCCTGCAGTCCCCTCTAGCCTCAAGAAACCACTGATTTACTCTCTCCGTCTCTATGGATTTGCATATTCTGGCTGTTTCATATAAATGGTATCATACAATAGAAGGTCTTTTGTGATTGGCATCCTGACATGATGTTTTCAAAGTTAATCCAAATGTGTCAGTGTTTTATTCGTTTTTATTGCCAAGGAATATCCCATTTTATGGATATACCATATCTAATTATACATTGATCAGTTGATGGGACTTTACATTCTTTATTTTCTCTTAAGTGGTATTTCCTTTTGGTAACAAATACAGAATTTGCTCTTCTTTGAGCACATTCCTTGTGTTACTTTGTGAATAGAAATGAGATACTTGCACATTCTTAATGTTTATTAGATTTTCCTATTTAAATTTAACTTTTCTAGCATTTCGGATCTCAAATTTTTTTTTCTAACTTGGATAGTCACTTATACCAACATTACTAGAGGAGAATGAATTATTAATGTCAAGCTGGTTCTTGGTCATTTTGCCTCCAGGGTTATGTTATATTCAATGGAAGTACATGGATTTTTGTTTTGAGTTACAGAAGCTCGTGAATTAATTTCAGATAATCATTTTGTTATCTTGTCACCTCATTGTGGATATAGGCATAGTGGATGGAGCAACTCCTTCTGCAGAAACACGACTGCCCAGTTCAACCCGACCGCATTGGTTAGAACCTACTATTTATTCCTCTGAAGAAGATGGCCTCAGTCGAGCTTCTTCAGATGGTGTTGGAGGAGACACTTTGAATATGCTCTCTGTTGCAGTTAAAATATTGTCTGATAAATCAGAGTCCAATACAAAGGTGTGTGTTTTGTACTTTTATACCATTAAATACTTGCTGCTGATTTGATTACTAGTTAATAAAAATGATGGCATAAATGCAACACATTTATTTTCTTCGAAAAACTTTTCAAGTTTTGAACCAGAGGGTTATGCAGGTGATAAATGTAATTCTTCGTGTTGCTCTGTAGGAATTTCTCATTGCTGTGGGACTGAAAGGAGCCACTCTCCAGCATAGAATGCTTCCTTCCGGGCTTAGCTGGCATGAGCAGGTAAGAGAGCTGTGATGTATATGTATTGATTTATTTTTTACTTTATGTTGATATATAATACACATACTGAAAAGTTCACAAATCATAAATATTCAGTGCTCATCGAATTTTCATGAAATAAATACTCCTATATAAATACCACCTCTTATGTTAGGAAATAGAACATTATCACTACCCCAGAATGTAATTGATTTTTTACCTTAAAGTTTGGTCCTTAAACATCTCAAAGACAAAGTTATGTTTTGTCATTAAAGGGAAGGGACCTATAGAGTGCCTGGCATAGAGGAGAATAAATGAGTGTTGACTTGCACTTATAACTGTATATTCTTTAAGTGCCATAATTTCAGAATTATCCCCTAGGCCAACAGTATACACTGAGGCATTTATAAGGAATTCTGTAATTAATTTCCAGTGTAATAACTGTATTTGGTTAATTACATTTTTTCAAAGGAAACTTTGGGTAAGAAGTTAACTCTTCTTTATATGAGAATGAAAACTAGCACACTATGATTCTTGTTCATTTTCCTTACAAAGAGAAACCTTTTCTTTGTGCTTGGAAAATAATAAATTATTTTAAACTTGAATGCTTTCAGAAACATTTTGAAACATAAAATATATATATAGAGAGAGAATAAATAGAGCAGGGGTAGAGAGATGGTTAGTCAACTGGCTGGCTGTAAGAGAGAGATTTAGCCTGACTTTTTTATTTAGATAGAAATATAAGTCAATGTTGGTGAGAAGGACTGGTTTTCAGACTGATCTGGGTATAAATTAAGGAACAGGAACTTCTCCCAACAATGGGTTTTATAGAAAACCAGATGGAGAGTTTTAAACAGTCTTTGGCAAAATTTGTTTTTTTCAAAAGAATAATTCCAAGCAAAGTAATGTTGAAAGTATATTATACATACTTGGTTAGTTTCATAGGATATGATTTTTCCAAGATCTCTGTAGCATTGCAATTGTTCGATGGGCCTCTTCATTTCAAATTCTAGTTTGGCAAATACTTTTTGAAATGAATTCCTTCAAATGATGATTTTCTTTTAACATTATGATTTTCCACTAAATGGTTGTTTTTTTTGTGAGCTGTTTTATTTCATGTTGGTATTAAGGATATCATATCAAAAATTTTTTTTCTAAAACAGGGCATTTTATATTTTTGTGATTATAGATTTTATACTTCTTGAATATTGCTGATGAACCTGTTCTGGGATACAGTCCTCCCACTTCATTTACGACCTTTCATGTTCATCTCTGGAGCTGTGCACTTGATTATAGGTTAGTTCATAAATGGAGCACAACAAAGTTTTAGTCTTTAAAATATGTACTAAGTTGTGAGAAACATACGTAATTCAGTAGAGTTAAGGTTCAAAATGCTCTTTAAAGGGAGTTTCTCTTTTTGCAGCAGACTAATGTTCTCTTGTTTCTTTGTGGTAATAGGCCTCTTTATTTGCCAATCCGATCTCTTCTTACTGTTGAAACATTCAGCGTTTCAAGTAGTGTTGCCTTGGATAAATCATCTTCTACTCTCAGGTACCGTGTAAACCTCGCTGTCTACTAAATGCAGCTGTTCAGAACATACTGGCAGAGCTTTATCTCAACCCTTTGATTAAAGTCTCAATCTTTGTTAAAAGCAACATTCTTTTACTATTAGTCATGTTCCTTTATCCAAGTTTTCAGTTTTTCTTTCTCAGATGATTCGTCCCACCTCTTCAATTCATTACTGTATTTCATTTTTAGGGAGAAAATTAATTCTTGAGATTGTTGGTTAACTTTTTAAAACATTTATATGTAAACTTCCCGTAATACCTGATACACTTTATTTTCCTAATTTAAACCTTATGAATTTGGGCATCTGTTAAAATTGCTGAAAATTTAAAATTGATTGAGCAGATGATTTAATCTCATTTATGCCATTTAAATGTTTCTAGTACTCATAAACAGTGAGTTTTAAAGAAATGCTAGGGACTTCCCTGGTGGTCCAGTGGTTAAGAATCCGCCTTCCAATGCAGGGGACATGGGTTCGATCCCTGGTCGGGGAACTAGGATCCCACATGCTGCGGGGCAACGAAGCCCCCACCACAGCTAGCGAGTCCGTACGCCGCAACTACTGAGCCCGCGCGCTCTGGAGCCTGTGCGCCACAACTAGAGAGAAGCCCGCACACCGCAACCAAAGACCCCGCATTTTGCAGATCCCGTGTGCCGCGACTAAGACCCAACACAGCCAAAGATAGATAAAAAAATAAAGAAATATTAAAAAAATAAAGAAATGTTAGGCGACATTTGTAAGTTAGAAACTGCATATGACTTTGATCATATTTTTATCAGAAAGAATGGTACAGCTAAGTATACAGTGATCATGCAGCCATATATTCAAGGTTAGTTTTTTTTTTGTTTTTTTTTTAAATTATTAGCACCTTTAATTATTATTTATTTATTTATTTTGGCTGTGTTGGGTCTTCGTTTCTGTACGAGGGCTTCCTCTAGTTGCGGCAAGTGGGGGCCACTCTTCATCACAGTGCGCGGGCCTCTCACTATCGCGGCCTCTCTTGTTGCGGAGCACAGGCTCCAGACGCGCAGGCTCAGTAGTTGTGGCTCACGGGCCCAGTTGCTCCGCGGCATGTGGGATCCTCCCAGACCAGGGCTCGAACCCGTGTCCCCTGCATTGGCAGGCAGACTCTCAACCACTGCGCCACCAGGGAAGCCCCTAAGGTTAGTTTTTTAGATCTTGATTTTATCTTTTTTTGGCCCAGAATAATCTTGGATGAAGCTGCTTTACACCTGTCTGACAAGTGTAATACTGTCACTATAAATCTGAATAGAGGTAAGAGTTAAAAAACAAAATCTGGGATAGATGAATCCTCTTTTATTTTTTGCATCTGAATATTTTTAAGCATTTTAACTCTAGAATAATGCCAGTGAACTAAGGATCTTGTCAGTCTGAATATTGTAATACCAGTTTGTAATATCAATAACATTGGTGAAATGCATCAAATTATATATACTCTTGTTTATTTAATAGAAGGCAGATTTTGTTTCTAACTAAAAATAAAGTGAACTGTAGGATTTTTGTAGGATGAAACTATGTTTCCATTACATTATATGTATTTGTAGTGCTACCTGCCATGAATTTTAAAGAAACGCTAGTTTTATTAGGTGTTTGTTGGATAAGCATTTTTTGAAAGTTATACTCAGATATTTTATTAATTACTTAAAAAAATTTTAGATTATGTTCGTGTGATGGATATGGGGCTTTTGGAATTAACCATAACTGCAGTGAAGTCTGATTCTGATGGAGAGCAAGTAAGTTATTAAAATAAATGGATACTTTTATTTAAGTCCTTTGTTTTATAGAAGAGACTATAAACAACCTGAACTTACTGTAAAATTATTTTTCCACTTACCTAATTTTAGTCAGAAATAGATAAAATATTTTAAAGTTAAGATTGAGTTATTATAAATGCATGTTTCCTATGGCAAGACAAATTATCATATTACATTTTATTTAATGTAAACCTATGCAAACATTTTTTTCTCTTGTTTTGGTAGACATTTTTATCCTTTTTTCCGTGTCCTGTCCAGACTGAGCCACACTTTGAATTACACTGTTCGAGTGACGTTGTCCATATTAGAACGTGCTCGGACTCTTGTGCTGCATTAATGAATCTCATTCAGTACATTGCAAGCTACGGGGACTTACATGCGGCTAACAAGGCGGACGTGAAGCCCGGAGCCCCACAAAGAAAGATGAAGGTACAGCTGCCAGCCTCATTCATTAGAACTCACTCACCCCCACCTCATTCCAGACATGCGAGTGACCTGTACATCGGCGAGGTCTTCTTGACAGTCATAGGGTAGAAAGGAAACTTTGAATAATCATCTATCTATTCTTACTTTCAGGGTAATGGGGTCTAGAAAGGTGATTCCATGGGCCTTTTTGGAAAACCATTCTACTGTTTGATGCTCTGTTTCAGAACATTAATCTTCTCAACCAACATACATTTTCCCAGACTTAAGTTATTTTCATATGTCCTCAGGGAAGAAAGAAAACATTTATCATGTGAGAGTCTGTCATATGCAAGTTGTATGTTAAAATGCTATGAGAAGGTAGATGGCAGGAATTAGTATTATTACCAGAAGACTTATTTATATGATATTATCTTTCATATTTGTTATCTACAGTTCTATCCAGTTTTCAGTATACTTTCTCATACGTGATTTCCTCTTACCCAGTGCAGCTGAGAGGTTAAAGATTATCATCTCTGTTTAGTAGATGAATAAGTTAAGACCCAGAGAACTTAGGTAATTTGCCCTAATTAGTAGCAGACACAGCAACAATATGCAGATATTTGGATTCCCAGTTCATTGCTTTCTTATGCCCCCAGCTGTCACCTCTCTGCCCTCTCATATGTCCAGATAGAACAATGTCCAGTTTGTTTAGCATTTACTTTTTTTCAGTCTTTTTATTCTTCTTCATGGCCTCTTCTGTGAACAGAATTCTCAGTCCCCTTAGGTCAATAGATCCTTCAGTAAGGGTCTGACAGGCCTTGCATTATCTTTCGTTCACGCTGATCTTACACCTCATTTGTGTTACGCTTCTGTTTTTGTTTCCTTGCTCCTGCTGTATTCTCCCTGATACAAAAGTGATTTATGATACTCTGTCTCTACTGTTTCTTCTCTTTTGTTCTCCAGTTTATTAAAAGTTATTTTAAATTATCCCTTTCAAATGAGATCTTTCCATTTTAGAGTCATGCTGACATTTTAAAAGCATGGTTTGGATTTAATGAATCCACTATTCACTAACAAAAATGGTTAAGCATCAGTGTTGGAATTGAACTCCACAAATCACCTTTTAGTAGATTTCCCCTCTCATGTATACCCCCTACTGTCTTTAGGTGTCTATTTGTTCAAGAAATGAGGCTCTACCTACAGTGGCTTTGTCTCAGAGGGTGAAGGTCATGGCAGCCATCAGGTTTGAGCAGATCAGACTCTCTACAGAGAGACCCCCCCCTCTCCCCCAGCTTCACTGCAATGTTTTTCACCTTCCATCTCTTCGAATGTATTACCTCTTCAAGATTCAGTTCACTGTGCCGGCTTTGAGATGATAACACATTTATTTCTATTTGCCAGTAGTTGTTGGGGTGAAAATGCTGATACTAAAGACTTAAAATGAAAATGTAACACCTGCTGAGAGAATATAGAAAAATGATGTGTTCCTGTTTTTGGTGTTTTTGTGAAATGTAGTATATTTCTAGGACAAAATAAACGTTGAGTAATTTGCTTTTTAGAGCATTTTCAAGTTGATTTTAATTAGGGTTTTTGGCTGTAGGTAGATTCCGCTGGTCGGTCATCCTCACGTGGTCCAGTACTTCCTGAAGCAGATCAACAAATACTACGAGATTTGATGAGTGACGCTATGGAGGAAATTGACATGCAAGAGGCTGCTGCATCTGTAAAACCACAGTCTAATGGTGAGACAGACCAGGACTTCTTCCTGGGAGCTGTGATGCTGTAGTTGAGGCTGCCATTGTTTGTGTTCTTACAAGTCCTTAATAAGTAGCTCACTAAAGAAAAGACAGGTCTGAGTGTTGGTGGATATCTATTAGTCAGTCAGCTTGTGTTTATTGAATGTTTAGTAGATAAATAATACTGGCCAGAGTGTTGCGGGGGGCGGTGACAGATAAAGTGGAAGACAAGGCTTATGTTCCCTGGTAGCTCATGGTCTAGTGCAGCAAACTGGCACTGAACCAGACTGAGGCTAGTGCTTAGAACCATCGAGAGGTGATGTAAGAAAACACTTCAGAATGTAGTGTACACTCTAATCACTGGTTGGAAAGGATCTGGAATCCCTTCATTAGACTTCAGTGAAGATGAGATGAGTTGGCTTTTAAAAAGTGTGTAGGACCTAGGCATGTAGAGGGGAGAGAGAAGATAATCTTGGCAAGGTCACTAACATCAGCAGAGACCCAGAGGCGTGTATGAGCCTTAATGATCTAGTAACTCAGGCTATTAATACTGGAACAAAAGTTCCCTTCTTGTCGAAAAGAATTAGGCAGTAATGTTAGATAAGCAGGGAGGAACCAGACAGAGAGCTTTAAAGCCAAGTGGAAGCATCTAAATATTTTGAAGTATCTATCTAAAAATATATTTTTTTCTAATTGGCTGAACATAGCTATTTCTATATGTTGTGAGATCTTAATTTTTAAAAATTATTTCATAGTGTTATAGAAGTTTAGCATTCAGTGTTGCTTTCATTCTAATTTAGAATAAATTAGAGCTAAGGAAGCAAATGGGAACTTTTAGCTCCCTATGTACTAACATTATTTGTAATAATGTCAGCAGCTGACCTCCTCATGTGGGAAAGAATGTTTAATGAATATTTACCGAGCAGCTTCCACACACAAGACCCTGTACTGGACACTGAGCACTTACAAGGATGAGTGGGTTCAAAGTGCTGCCGTAGGAGAATTTAAAGTCTAGTCTGTGAGCTTTCCGAGGCTAAGATGTCGCTGTACTCATCTTAGTGTTCTTAGTTCATATCACAGGGTTTGGTTTGAATGAATGAATGGAGAAAGAATTAGTGAATCTATGGAATTCCCTGGCAGTCCAGTGGTTAGGACTCCATGCTTCCAGCGCAGGGGGCATGGGTTTGATCCCTGGTCGGGGGAACTAAGATCCCACATACTATGCAGTGCGGCCACAAAAAAAAAAAAAAAAAGAAAAGAATTAGTGAATCTAATATATAATATAAATGTATAAAAAATATATGTTCACATACAGATTTTTGCACACATGCAGCCTTTTGTGAACTTCATATTGTGAGAGCTACCTGAGAACAGGTGTCCCATTTGGGTATCCAGCGCCCCCAAGGAGTCTTTTTATTGCTTGGAATCATTCCCTGGCCTAAGACATGCTTGGCAACTGTTTCCCCCACCCCTTCCCTGAGCAGAGACTTCCTATAGTTTTAGGTGAGACGCTGCTAGATGTAACTGTTTCCCCTCCCCTTGCTATATTGTCCAAGGAGTTTCTTCCAGAACTCCACCTACAGCACATAATTGTCAGTATGAAATTCTGGCTAAAATGGAACTCCAGTCCCCACTAACTAGCTGCTGTTGAATTCCTGAACTTCTCTGACACAAAATAACTAAGAGGAGACTGTCTGTAACTTTATGAGTCCATCATTTACTGTTTCTTAGAAAACTTCATACTTACTAGTCTTTTTATTAGTAGTCAGAAGGTTATTGTGAGAAATAAGCGAGATACTGTTTTTTAAAAATTTTTGGCTGCGTTGGGTCTTTGTTGCTGCGTGCAGGCTTTCTCTGGTTGCGGCGAGCGGAGGCTACTCTTTGCTGCGGTGCACAGGCTTCTCATTGCAGTGGCTTCTCTTATTGTGAAGCACGGGCTCTAGGTGCACAGGCTTCCTTGGTTGCAGCACATGGGCTCAGTAGTTGCAGCACGTGGGCTCAGTAGTTGTGGCACGTGGGCCCTAGTGTGCACGGGCTTCAGTAGTTGCAGTGCAGGGACTCAGTAGTTGTGGCGCACGGGCTTAGTTGCTCCATGCCATGTGGGATCTTCCCAGACCACGGATTGAACCTGTGTCCCCTGCATTGGTAGGCGGATTTTTACCACTGCGCCACGAGGGAAGTCCTAAAATGCTTAATAAATGTTATTGTTGTTGATGTTTAAAATATGCCAAAATTGAATGTTGTAATCTTTTCACCTAGGTGTTTTGGATGAAAAATCTCAAATTCAGGAGCCGTGTTGTTCAGACCTCTTCCTGTTTCCTGATGAGAGTGGAAACGTGTCCCAGGAGACTGGGCCCACTTACACCTCATTCACACACCACTTGATGAGCGATGCGGTGACAGGCGTGCCCACAGAAAATGACGACTTTTGCATTCTTTTTGCACCAAGAGCAACCATTCAGGTAATAAATTGATGATATAATTAATGTCTTAAAATAATGTTGTAAATTGAATTGACCAAAGGGCACCTGAAAAGATTCTTTAGGTTTTGTTAACTCTTTACAGTTCAGAATTACTTCCTTTTGTAATTTACTCTTGAGACTTTGTAAATGTTTGTTATACTTTACTCTTTTTATGAACATCTCTCAGAGACTCTCTACTTGCAAAATCCCCTGCGTTGTTTATTGAACTGCAGAGGAAGTACGTAGTAAGATACCTCTTCAGGGTTGTGAAATTAAATGGCAGAAAGGAGTTCTGTACAGAGTTGTTAACACAAGAATTGGGAACGATAAGATGTGATTTGTGAGAAGGCTAATGCTTGGTTAATGTATGTAATTTCCTTTTTAGAATCATGCTCACATTGAAAAAGCATGGTCTGGATTTAATGAATCCACAGTTCACTAAACAAAATGGTAAAGCATTGAATCTGTACCTTTTTATTGTCAAACAAGTAGTAAAAGCCAGATCGTAGACTATAAAAAATTCTTATGGAGTGATTCACATAGAAGGGAGAGTTCATTTTATTGTTAATTAAGCAGAGTATCTTATGTGATGATTATCGTCAGTATTTATTATTCCACTTTATATACTGAAATTATTAGAAAGAATGCAGAATCAAGAAATCCCCTTGAGATGCGCACCATAATCATTGGTTTCTACTTAAATAAGAGAGTATGTGTTACCTGTTCCTTTGTCTTAGGAGAAGGAAGAAGAACCAGTTGTAAAAATAATGGTTGATGATGCAATTGTGATAAGAGATAATTATTTTAGTCTGCCTGTTAAGAAGACAGATACGAGCAAAGCCCCTTTACACTTTCCTATTCCTGTAATTCGGTACCTGGTTAAAGAAGTCTCTCTTGTTTGGCATCTTTTTGGAGGAAAAGATTTTGGAACAGCCCCTCCTGCTTCTCCAGCTAAAAGTTATATGTAAGTTAATTTCTACATAAGTTTATTTGGCAGACCAATATACTCTCTTTGTTGCGGCGCACGGGCTTCTCTAGTTGTGGCACATGGGCTCAGTAGTTGTGGCGCGAGGGCTTGGTTGCCCCGCAGCATGTGGGATCTTCCCCGACCAGGGATCGAACCCGCGTCCCCTGCGTTGCAAGGCGGATTCTTAACCACTGGACCACCAGGCCAATATATTCTTTTCACTAAAAATACAAAGAATTTATCCTTTTAAGAATTATTAATAAGCAATATTAAAAACTGTAATTTAAATGTTACTCTTTTAATGTTAAAGTTTTGCATTTGAAAACTTGTTTGCATTCTTTGTATTTTTTTCCTAAAATACGATGACTTAAGCCATTTCCATTCAGCAAAATTTTTCGGGTACCTACCATGTGCCAGAGCCTGTGTTAGAGGCACATTCATTAAAATGAATACGACCCAGACCCTGTCCTAAGTTCAGAAGGGAGAGAGAGTTACGTGAGCCAATGAGGGCAACGAAGTGAAGTGTGTGCGTCAGGAGGTGGGGACCATGCGTGCCCCTGATTCTCTAGCACCCAGCGGGGTGCCCAGCACAGAGTGGACGCTGCTGAAGTACCTGTTAGTGAGAGCGTTATTCCGTGGTTCTAGAAGGGAACTGGGTGGAAAGACGAGGCAGAGACTAAGGGCAGACACTCTCAGCGGGGTGGGGAGGGTCAAGAGAGGCTTCACGGGGTGGGAGCCTTTGGCACAGCATGGTAATGACTTTTTCTATTTAAAAGTGCTTTTAAAAAAACTTACAACTTTACTATAATTCTTTTCCGTGTTAATTGGAATTTCTAGGACTTGTCCTCTGACTCTCAGGGGTTTCTGAAGTAATAAGGAACTTACAGGGAGGTCTCATTTCTAAGTCTTATCTTGTGATATGCACACCAGCATCATAGTTAACGTTTTCTGTAGTTTTAAATATTTAGCAAGTAGATGATTGCTGTAAAGGCAGTAATAACATTTATGTTCTCAATGTCTCCAAGGGATAAAAGATGCGGTTTTGATTTATAGCAATACAATTTGTGGCAGTGTTTTGCTAGTTCTGTAATCTTATTTCCTTTCTTCATCCTGTTATTTTTTCTAGTGTCATTCATTGCCTTTCTCCGACTATTCCTTTAACAAAAGGTTTTATTTTTCATTTATAGTAGTCCCCACAGCTCACCTTCTCACACACCTGCAAGACATGGACGTAATGTGGTATGTGGGGGAAAAGGAAGAAACCATGACTTTTTAATGGAAATACAGTTAAGCAAGGTAATGTGACATTTTGAAAGGAAAAATCCACCGAAGTGGGAGCATTAGTGGGCGTTCTTTGGTTACTCCCTGTCCCCTCCCCCATGTGGTCTTGGGGCGTAAGTGGAAAAGTGCAGGGGTCTTGTATAAAAACTCTTGCCTCTTTTTCTTTCTCAAATATTCTGAGAAAATTCAGGGTTTTTGTTTTTGTTTTCCCGGGCTACCCCTAGAGCAGTGTCTCTCAGAGTTGAACAAGCATCAGAATCCCCTTGAGGGCTTGTTAAAACACAGGTTGCTGGGCCCCAGAGTTTTTGATTCAGTAGGTCTGAGGTAGGGCCCATGAATTTGCATTTTTAATGAGTTCCCAGGTGATTGTGATACCACTTTACCCAGGACCGCGCTTGGGGAACCACTGTGCTGGAGTATGTCTCTGGGAAGGCCTGCCATTGGATAGCACGCAGGTCTCAGGTCCTTTGTGAGCATCTAGAGACCAGCAGCCCAGGCTGCCAGTGCCACTGATGCAGTTAATTCTGTCAGCTTGTCTGGGATTGTGCCAAGGGTCGAATATTAGGGTGCTTAGCATAGAAATAGTGTAGTGATGACAGCTCCATATACTTAATTGTATCCTTGCGCCCTTTTGGAACTTGAACCTTGCCTCCAAGCAGTTTCATAGGTATGCAAGATAATAATTTTATGACTTATGCCTGTTGAGCGTTTTGCTTGAAAAGGATAGGGATTTTACCAAAGTCAAATAAGAAATGTCAGTCAGGCTTTTCCTTGTATGGTCCTGTACACGTGGATTAATAAATAAATACATGAACAAACGTAGGAATGTTATGCTGTTCTCTGAAAGTGGAATCAAAAGCTGAGAATTCAAAGAAAATGAGTGATGTTTTACATTTTAAAGAGAAAATCTGATTTAAATAAAATGTAGAGGTTGTTCTGTGTTCTTTCTCTTCTGTAAAGGTGAAGTTTCAGCACGAGGTTTACCCCCCATGCAAACCAGAATGCAAGTCTAGCCTCTTGGAGCACCCGGTCTCCCGGCAGGTGTTCATCGTGCAGGATCTTGAAATTCGAGATCGTCTGGCAACATCACAAATGAATAAGTTTTTGTACCTGTATTGCAGTAAAGAAATGCCTCGAAAAGCTCATTCCAACATGGTAAGATTTAAAACTTCATATATTTTGTTGTTGTATTAATTTCAGAAAAGTATTTTTATTTTATCTAACTGCAGAAGATTTATTTTAGATTAGGGAAAATTATGGGATTTTTTTCCCTCATTTTTATATGAAAATCCCTTTTAAATACGCGGCTTAAAGTTTTGTTTTAAAAATTATCTTGCATGTTGTTTCTATAATTGCCAGTATATCAATACCTGAGGAAAACCAGAAGTCCATAGTGATCTACACAAAACACTTACACAAGGAATTCCCTGGCGGTCCAGTGGTTAGGACTCTCACTGCCGAGGGCCCTGGTTCGATCCCTGGTCGGGGAGCTAAGATCCCACAAGCCACATGGCATGGCCAAAAAAACAAAACACTTAACACAAAATATTTAAACGAAATTGTTGGCAGTATTCCACATTTCTAACTTTTAAATGTTATTAGAATAGAAATGATCAGCTCAGGACTTCCAGAAGAAAACGTCATAGAAGTTGTCTTTGGAATATGGGTCTATGGATTAGCTTCTGGGGCTTAGCAGACTTCTTTGAGAGTGCGAGTACAACATTATCATTTGCGTTTTTTCCTCTAAAGAGAATTCATATCTTTCATCAGATTCTTGAAAGAGTGTGTGACCCAAAAAAGTTAGATTCAGGATTCTAAGGAAAGAGGGTAAACAGTTCCACTTTTTGTTCTGATATAGGGACTAGATATAGGATTTTTTTTCCTCGTTTTTGCTTTTCTTTTTTTAATGAAAACAAGGTCATATTATCACTAGGGAAAAAATGTGTTTGTCTGTCTCATCTTGTAGCTGACAGTGAAAGCATTACATGTGCGCCCGGAGTCTGGCAGGTCACCACAGGAATGCTGCCTCAGAGTGTCACTAATGCCACTTCGCCTCAATATTGACCAGGTTTGTATTACAAGCATAATGCATGGAATTATGATTAAATATATATCCCACATTCAGGATGAGAGATTTAATTTAGTAGAATTATGTTTATTATGATTTAACTTTTATGGAAGTTGCATAATTAAAACAGACTTCTGCTGGTAAAGAATAGGGCAAATTCATTAGCTGTTTGGAATCTGAATTATTAGTGAATAAACGTTATTAGATTTTGTCCTCCAGTTTCCTACTCACTGTCTACGTGACATAGCGCTTAATACCTGCTTCTCACGTTCTCTGATCTTTACATACGTACTCCTAATGCAGATATACAGGTATTTTCAGAGGATGAAAGGACTCCTCGATATATGCTATTGAAAGATATAGGGGATTGTAATCACAGCATCTGGAAGAGAATTCCTTCTGCCCTGGGCACAATGACAGATTAGTAAATTGGCCCTTGAACAGGTCACAAACAAAGCAGAGATTTATGGAAAGAGGTAAAGAAGTCCACTTTCCTATATTCTAGCAAGCACCGCATCAAATGATCCTGGGTTTTGCCTTCCCAGAGAGCTGTTTAAAGCATAGTTGGTGTTTTACAAGCTTTGTTCGGTGTATGAAGATGTGATACTTGGTAGTAGTGCAGTGTAGTGAAGAGTGTGGGTTTAGAGTCAGACCTGGGCTTAAATCTCAGTTCTCTTTTACTAACTGTGTGGCTTTTGGTAGGTGACTTAATTTCCCCAAGCCTCAGTTTCTTCACTGATAAAATGGAAAAAGTAATAGTACATGTAGCGTCATTTTGTTAAAAATGAGGATTAAAGGAGACTGGTGTATGTAAAACATTTAGCTTGGTGCCTGGCACACACTGTTAATGATCAGAAGTGTTAGCTGTTATTATTAACTGAAGCATATAACAACTACAGAAAATAAATGGAGTTTTTATAATAATCTGCTTTTGAAATAACAAAACCCTCCCCTTATACCTTATATATTGGTGTGAGCTCAGATTTGGAAGTAGAGTATGTGTGGGGTGGTATTATTTGTTTGATTAAATAACATTGAATAATGTCGATTCATTATTTAAATAAGTAATAGATGTATCAGGAATAATCTATAGTAATATTTATATTATAAACAAAATATAGGCATATCTCAGAGAAAATGTATTGTGAAGCACAGAAGTTTAGCACAACTTTATGTTAATATTTGTAGCTTCTGAGCTGGGTCAGTCTTGCCAGTGAGTATTTTAGATTTATGTTTTCTCATTATGAGAAGAATATCTTTTGAAACCCATATTTTAATTTAATTTATCCGTATTGGCCTAGTAGGAATATGATGAAGTATTTATGGGAAATTTGATCTGTGAAAATCACCAGTGTGAGCAAGAATTTGAGTGAGATTTATCTTTATGGCATGACTTTACCAGACTTAGCAAGCCCAGTTTTCTTTAATAGACCTTTTCTTTAATGTTGAGCTTAATTTCTTCTGTAGAACTATAAAGCAATATGATTTTAAAATGGAGAAATATTAACCTTAGCAAAAACAATCACGGAAATAAATGTTATGACTAAACTGAGGAGGAATGGGAAATAATTCCCCAAGATATGGGATCGAGGGAAACAAAGCCATGCTACAAATATATTTGCCTTAACTAGGAATATTATGATACAAAAGAGTCCTTTATAGTTTGCGTCTTCTAAGATTGACATACCATACCAAATGGTCATCTGAATAGAAAGCCAAATATTTGTGTTCTTTAGTTTTTCTTTTGAAAACATATCAGTTGATGAATGAGAATGCTTTGAGTAATATTTTTCTTACCAAGCATATCTCTGACTTTATCTTCACTGGATCATAGACAGTAAGTATGAAAGCAACGTGTAGTTTTCTCTTGTTTCTAAGAAGCTAGCTGCATTGCTGTTGAAACTCGGTGCAGTTGCTTGCGAAGCGCAGCGTACCTGTAGGGCAGGCAGGACACTAGGCAGATCGAGTGATTGCCATGTAGGGAGCTAAGTAGATGATGGAGGTTGTGTAACTAGGCGATTTGAGATCCGAAATCTGAAGGGGCCGGATTTCCTGGTCTGGTGTTCATTGTAGTATTGAACTGCCTGGAAATCTGTGTAGGGAAGATATGTTAATTCCAAATCATTTGCTGAATGCCAGCCTTGTCCCAGGTCTGAAGTAGGATGCTGGGAATACAAAGAAGAAACATCCCATCCTCAGAGATCTCTGTTTAGTGGGGAGACAAAAAGACAAATGACTTTAACACCCAGGGATGAAGATAGGCATAAAGATGTGTCCCACCAGGAGAGGGCTCCTAAGCCGGGCTGGGAGTTTGGAAGATGAGGGGTGAGCAGTAAAGGCTTTCTGGAGGAGGTGACAATCAAGCTGGGTCTTAAGGAATGTAAAATTATGAATTTTTATAAAGGCGTTGAGAGCCTAATTCAGGTTGTGAGATGCAGTGTTGGGGGACAGGTGCTTGGCTGAGGCTGGAAATGATGAAGTAGTGCCAGTTGGCATGTTTATGATTTTTTTTCAGCATCACCTGAGCATGACATTGAAAGCATTTCTTTCAACACCTTAAGTCATATCGCACCGTTAATATCCTTTACCATAGGACCTTAAAGCTAGAAATAACTATTTTAGAGTGAAGGTTTAACATAAATAATAAACCATATTTTTTAAAGTTTAAAAATTGATTTTATTGAAGTATTATTTGCATATAATAAAATGCAGAGATTTTAGGTGTACAGTTTGAGCTTGACAAATATTTCTTGTTTTGGCTCTTAATGAATAAAGCTGCTATGAAATTTGTGTACAAGTCTTTTATGGACATAAGTTTTCAGTTTTCTTGGGTAATTATAAACCGCATGTCTGGGTCATAGAGTGGATGTGGTGTGTTTACCATCATAAGAAGCTGCCGAATAGTTTTCCACAGTGGTTGTACCACTGTAGGTTCCCATCAGTAACAGATGAGAGCAGCAGCTGCTTCACGCTCTGACCAAACTTGGTGTTGTCTTTTTAATTTTAGCTGTCTTACTTGGTGTTCATTTTGGTTTTAATTTGGATTTCCCTGATGACTAATGATGCTGAGCATCTTTTCGTGAGCTTGTTTGACATTTGTATATCTTCTTTTTTGAAGTGTCTGTGTCTTTCTAGTTTTTTTTTTTTTAAGTGATTTTTTTAAATTTTATTTTTTATCTATTTATCTTTGGCTCTGTTGGGTCTTCGTTGCTGCGTGTGGGCTTTCTAGTTGCGGCGAGCGGGGGCTACTCTTTGTTGCCGTGCGCGGGCTTCTCATTGCAGTGGCTTCTCTTGTTGCGGAGCACGGGCTCTAGGCGCGCGGGCTTCAGCATTTGTGGCTTGCGGGCTCTGGAGCGCAGGCTCAGTAGTTGTGGCGTACTGGCTTAGTTGCTCCGTGGCACGTGGGATCTTCCCGGACCAGGGATCAACTCGTGTCCCCTGCATTGGCAGGCAGATTCTTAACCACTGCACCACCAGGGAAGTCCCTGTGTCTTTCTAGTTTTAGAGTTAGGTTGTTTGTCTCATTGAGCTGTAAAGAGTTCAGCATAAATACCAAAATCAAAAATTTGGAGAACATTTTGAAAAGCTGATGATTAGTATCCCTTTGTCTGTTTGTAGTAAAAATGTGTAAAAACCACTGTCTCTTTAGTCTTCCCTTTTTTGTTTTTGTTTTTTAAATAAGAGCACATTTATACCTGGAATTTTCTCTTTGTTTTTTTTTGGAGGCAAAACATTCATAGCATTAAAATATCGCCATCTGGTGGCCAAAGGATAACATTTTATATACTATTAACTGTCAACGTGTAATATTTGATATATGTAAATATACACATATATAGTGATTTATAATAAATGTATGTAGTGTAAATAATATATAAATATATACTTAAATACGTATGTGTAAAGCATAGTAATATAATGAACGGTTCATGAACTTACTCCCCAACTGCAGAACCAGAATATTTCTAATACTGTTGAAACCGCCTGTTTGTTCTTCAGTCCTAGCCCTCAGTCTCCCATATGCCATGTTATCTAGAAAAATACCTTTCTAACTTCCATCATTTATACTTCTGACGAGTGTGATCAGTACTAGATCGGATCCTTTGGAATTGCCAGTCAGGCACTTGGTGTGCTACCACTTATTGTGACCCTGTATTTCACTTTCACATTGCGGTTTGGTACAATATTAATGTTTTATATTAATTTAAGTTTTTTAAAATGGGAGGGAAGAGTAAGAAAGAACAGGCTCAGCTATTTAATTTTCATATTCTCCAAAATGGATTTGTCAGTCTCAGTAAGGCCTAATGAAGCTGCTAATAATGGGCAAATGTGGCTTGCATACACATCACCAAGAACGGTCCATACCATAGAATTTCAGAAAAGACCACACTGACTGGGTGATTTTATTTATTTTCAATTTTTATTTTGAATATCATGTCTAATGAAGAAAATGTTTAAGGCAATATAACATAGTGGTAAAAGCAGAAATAAGACATTAAGAACTTTTAAGGCACATCTGAGTATCCAGTACATGCTAGCTGCTGTTATTGTTTAGTAATATCACCGCTACAAATTCAGAGTGAGAACTAATGCCAAAAGAATGAGACTACTATATTTCTAAGAAAACCAAAATGTACTTTGATTTAGAAATAGCAGTTTAATTTCTAACTTATCTGTCTTAATTTCTGCATCTATAAATTAATTTTCTCAGAGTTGTGAGAATTAGCAAGGAAGTGTGTGTGTGTGTGTGTGTGTGTGTGTGTGTGTGTATGTGTGAGAGAGAGGGAGAGATTGAGAATAGGAACAATGACACAGAGTAGGGACTGAATAAATTATAGCTGTATATGAACAATGAGTGAAATATAAGACTTCAAGACACTTCGTTTCATAGTTTTAGAACCCTTTTAGTTATAATTACATCTGTCAATTTTAGGATGCCTTGTTCTTCCTGAAGGATTTCTTCACAAGTGTTTCTACAGAAGTAGAGCTTCTCATGGCTCCAGATCCAGAAGGTATTAAATATGTAGAGTTTGAAAAAGTCTATAACAAGTGCTTGGATTGATTTTGATTGTTATGAGGCCTTTTTGAGAATGTACTTACAAATCTTTATTCTCATTTATATAAATGTGTTCTGTGCTCATTTTTGTTAAGTTGTACAAATGTAGTTTATGTAAAAGTACAGGAGTCCCCCCTTATCCTCCAGAAGTACCTTCCAAGACCCCGAGTGGCTGCCTGAAACTGCAGATAGTACCAAACCCTAAATATACTAAGTTTTTTCTTTCTATACATACATGCCTATGATAAAGTTTAATTTATAAATTAGGCGCAGTAAGAGATTAACAACAGTAACTAGTAATAAAATAAAACAATTATAACAATATACTGTAATAAAAGTTAGGTGAGCATGATCTTTCTCTCTCTCAAAATATCTTGTACAAATTTAATGCCTTTTGCATCTTAACTAAGCACGTATCATGCACTGTGGCTGTAACCTTTGAGGTACGACAGCAAAATGAGCGCGAATTTCTTTTTCCTTCATCACAATTTTACAGATTTGTTCTTACTGTAGATCTTAGCGGCCTGAGCATACAATTTTTTTTTTTCCTTATTAAGTCAAGAGCTTTCACCTTTTCACTTAGAGGAAGCATGCTGCGGCTTCTCTTTGGTGTATCCGAATTGCCAACATCGCTGTTCTTGTACTTTGGGGCCATTATTAATAAAATAAGGGTTACTTAACACAAACACTGCAATACCCGAACAGTCGACCTGATAACTGAGACGGCCACTCAGTGACTCACTGGTGGGATATGCTGGACAAAGGGATGACTCGCATTCCGGTGGGATAGAGTATGACGATGCAAGATTTCATCATGCTACTCAGAATGGTGTGCAGTTTAAAACTTAGGAATTGTTTATTTCTGGAATTTTCCATTTCATATTTTTGGACCGCAGTTGATCTTGGAAAGTGAAACTGAAGATAAGAAGGGACTACTGTAATAATTTAAAAGGTGAAAGATTTCTCTAGCAGTAGTTGTATTTATTAAATGAAATGTAGCAAAACAAGTTAAGTGTAGATTGATTTAAATTGTTGCTTTAAAGAAGTATACCTCATTTTTCAAATGTGCACTTTCAGTTAAAAAGTCTCCTGGAGCTGATGTCACCTGCAGTTTGCCAAGGCATTTAAGCACCTCAAAGGAGCCAAATCTACTTATTTCTTTCCCTGGGCCAAAGCAGCCTTCCCCAAATGGCAGTGCCAATTCAGTGCAAGTGGTCAATGGGGAAGAAGAGAAGGACTTCTCTGCTGAAGAAGCGTCGTTTAGTGATCAGCCTGTGTTTTTTAGGTAAATCATTTAATTTTGATAACAAATGAAGTTATTTTAGAGTATGAAGGTTGTTCTATAATGTGTTTGTGTGCCAGAAATCATGAGGTCGCATCAGCGTTTCTGTGCACTGGCAAATACTCACCCGGTGTATTTATTTATATGTGGGCCCCACCTACTCGCACCTCTCATTTCCAGGGTTACTCTCATAACCCTGGCTCAGGATTCATCCTCCGATTGATTGTGTAGCAGGAATTTCTCTTCCCTTTAGATTCTTCCTTCTTTTTTCCTCCACCTGTCCCTCGCTTTCCAGTCACTTATTATGGCCTGTTTGTGTGTCCTTGAACGTGATGCTGTCCTTTTCCCTCACACACCTCACCTTCAGCATTCCTCCCTTTTCCCTTATGGGGATTTTCTGTCTGCTTTCTCTGCCCTTCTCTGTCACTGTTGTGTCCTTCCTGACCCGCCGCTAACTGGCTGGGTTGGAATCATCAGGAAACCCATGTCCCTGTTGACTACAGCCAAAAACTAGCTGGTTGTACATTGGAGTTTATCCTCGTTTCCAGATCCATTCATTCTTCCCATCTTCTTTCTTTCCCAGCCCTTGATGGTAGGGATGGAGCCTTGGCTCTATTGGAAGGAGAGAGGTTGAAGATCGAAACCACCTGTGTTGTGAGGGACAGTTAGCTCCTTTCCCTGGTTTTCTATAGTCCTCTCTTGTTGACATCAGTGGTCCCCAAGTTCTGTCTTTCTAAGTTCTGAGTTTAGAATATGGCCCAAAGTAGGCAGTATAACTGTTTTAAAGTGTTTTCATGTTTTAAATATCTTATATATTGATGAAAATAGTTAGAAAATAGAATGTGAGAATTGGTAAGATCCTGGGAGAGAGGATCTCTGGTGGTTCTAAACTTTTCTACCATAAAAGAAGACTCTCTTTTATTATTTTCCTACATTTCTTTTTTAATTTAAAATTTTTTTTCTACCAAAAGCATTGTGTATCTTAAGTAATAATTTGAATTCTCATTTCATATAAGCTGCCAATTTGGTTTTTGTGAACACTGGATAATCAGTATAAAAGAAATTGAATTGTTATAATTCTGGCCTGAGCACGGAAATTTGACACTCTTTAGTCAGACTGTGTGTGTAACCTCACTTACGTAGGTAAATATTTGTTTTTTTCCATTTAGACTACTTAAAATAGCTTGTGGATTTCTGTTTCTACTCTCAAAAGCTCCTAGTGTATCTAGGACCCTGGGGTGGTACTTGGTGACATAGTTCAAATTACTCACTTTACAGATGAAGAAGTTAATGCACAGAGAGAAGAGATGACTTATGACTTGCTCAAGGCCACACAGTTAGTTAGTGGCCAAGCCAGGACTAGAACAGAGGTCTTCTGAATCCCAAATCCAGTGCGTTTTCCAAGTAATAGCATAATAGTCCCCTCTCCTGCAGACATTTATTCATCCCACAGATATTTATTGAACATTTATTATAAATATGTCAGATTTTGTTCTAGGTGAACAAAGTAGAGAAAAATCCCTATTTAATTGAGCTTATAGATAATAAAAATATATGATTTGGCCTATTACGTACATGCCATGGAGGAAAGAGTGAGAATGGAGGAGGCAGGCGTACATGCCATGGAGGAAAGAGTGAGAATGGAGGAGGCAGGTGTCGAGGGGCTGTCGCCCAGAGAACCCAGTGCAGATGAGTGTTCGGAAGATGAGGGATGACTTGGGATCCCAGACTTCCTGTACTGATTGATATAAATACAGCATTTCCATTTTACTGTAGGTTAAATGGACTTTTGTAGGATGACTTGGGATGACTTAGTATATAACCACCACCATTAATTCTGTAGTAAAAATGTGTTTCAGCTTCCAATTTACAGTCCAACTTTTGGAAGCCAGCTGCTTTTGTTTGATGTGTACCATCAATGTATAATTATAATTTCATTCAGAATTCCCAATATTTGTGTGTCAGTATCCTATTTGCAAGCGTTAATTTCATGACTGTCCACTAAAATTCACCAATGTAGGTGGCATTTAAAAATTTACTGATGAAGACGTTTAGGCTCAGAGAGTTTAAGTTACTTGCCTCGACTGCATCCCATGTAACTGATAAAACTAGGGTTCATGTCTAGGTCTTCTGGATCTTTCTGCTTTATCACAGAGCTAAAATGAATACCTTAGCCCTTTTTTACTTTTTGGTAATGATTATGTTATTTGACTTAATCTTGAAAGTTGTTTTTATTAGTTCGTTCTCTGTATGAATTGAATATGTGCCAGAATAAATTTTCCTAAGATAAACATTGTTTAGTAAACCAGGAAAAGGTTTTTGTGAGAAATTTAATATATAATGAAATAAATAAGATTTATAAGATGATTAACATCTGTTTAGTTGTTACATTGCGTTAAGAAAAGGTAGAGCTAAAAGACATTCTCTTTTATTTAGGCGTTAATATATTCACATTATTTATTTTGTGGTTTTGTTTTTATTCTCCAGTTGAACAAATTCATTTATATCTAATTTCAGCTCTTAGTAATTTTGAACATAAATAACTCCCCTCCTTTATTTATCTTCAGAGAATTTAGGTTCACATCAGAAGTTCCTATTCGACTTGATTATCATGGCAAACACGTATCAATGGATCAGGTCTGTAAACTTTGCACAAATATACTCTACAAAATTATCTCATTTGTTTTTCTAGTGGACTCAATTTTTTAACAACTTTTTTCCATTATAGCTTGTATATTTGAAATGCAGTGCAAGATTTTAAAATTTAATTCTGTTTTTTTTTTTTGTTTTTAAATTTACTTATTTATTTATTTTTGGCTGTGTTGGGTCTTCGTTTCTGTGCGAGGGCTTTCTCTAGTTGTGGTGAGCGGGGGCCACTCTTCATCGCGGTGCGCAGGCCTCTCACTATCGTGGCCTCTCTTGTTGGGAGCACAGGCTCCAGACGCGCAGGCTCAGCAGTTGTGGCTCACGGGCCCAGTTGCTCCACGGCATGTGGGATCTTCCCAGACCAGGGCTCGAACCCGTGTCCGCTGCATTGGCAGGCAGACTCTCAACCACTGCACCACCAGGGAAGCCCCTAATTCTGTTTTTAAAGTAAATTAAGTGTAATTTTACTTAAGAACCCATGAGTAAAATTTGATATAAATTGGGTCATATAAAATACATGTACTTTTTTGCTGTTAAGTATTTTAGGTGTTTTACCTTTAATAGTGATTTTTTTTTTTTTTTTTTTTAATTTTAAAGGGTACATTAGCTGGGATTTTGATTGGTCTGGCCCAGTTAAACTGCTCTGAACTAAAGCTGAAGAGGCTTTTCTATCGGCATGGGTAAGTTGATTTATTACATGAGACTTTAAGATGTAGTTACTAAAGTTAGTTTACAACAAACTAAAAATTGAGTTTTCTTAGCTAGCGTACCTAATTTAATTATTTTACAGTGTTGTTTGCAGAGAGCTCATTTTTAGAGGATTTTTACTGGCTAGGGGCTAATTTTTATTCTGAGAGAATAGAAGTAGTTTGAAGAGAGTAGTATTTTTCAAAAAACAGCTATAGTTAGGATTTTTTAAAATAATTTCCCTAAGTTGTAAATTAGCCTATTTAGTGAAAAGACTGGAAATTCACAAGGTAATGGTTCTTAGTAGCTAAGAACTGTCTGGCAATTTATAGACACTGAGTTAACCCTATGCCAGAGCTTTAGATGTTGAAGAAGTTAGAACAGTGGAAAAGCACACTTATATATACTACCTAAGCCTTATATAGAAATTATTAGCATTAGAGTTGGGTTAAATGTATGTGTATACATAGATGTATGGATATACTTAAATTGAAAATCTGTAAAATTTTGTCTTTATTATTTGTACATTTTCTTTTTTGTCTTTTTTTTAAATAAACTTATTTATTTATCTATTTATTTATTTTTGGCTGCGTTGGGTCTTTGTTGCTGCACACGGGCTTTCTTTAGCTGCGGTGTGCGGGGGCTACTCTTCGTTGCGGTGCGCGGGCTTCTCATTGCGGTGGCTTCTCTTGTTGAGGAGCACGGGCTCTAGGCGCACGGGCTTCAGTAGTTGTGACTCACGGGCTCTAGAGCGGAGGGTCAGTAGTTGTGGCGTGTGGGCTTCATTGCTCCACGGCATGTGGGATCTTCCCGGACCAGGGCTGGAACCCGTGACCCTTGCATTGGCAGGCGGATTCTTAACCACTGTGCCACCAGGGAAGCCCTCTTTTTTTGTCTTAAGTAAAAAAAAATCCCCAAACTTGTCTAAACCTATAAATTTCATTTTCCTTCCTATATACTTACAGTCATTTACTCTAGTTTGCTAGGTGTTGACAAATTATTCTCATATGCAATCACTGAATGGCTTACTGACATTAAGAAGAACCAGCTGCCAGGAATTCTGGGAGGCGTTGGGCCTATGCATTCACTAGTGCAATTAGGTGAGTGTTCTTTTTTAATTAGAAGATAATTTATTTTGCCTGATCAGTGATTCTTAACTCTTTTGGGGTTATGGATGCCTTTGAGAATCTACGTGAGGATCATCTTTCTAGAAAAACCTACATGTTAGTCGTACAAAATTTTGCCTCCCGTTTTAGGAGTTAAAAACCCGAGGGTTGGAATGATAGCAGAGATCTAAGCTCCAGCACGCCTCTTGATTTCTGTGTGTTGGCTGCTGTTCTAGTGCAAGGCCTGAAGGACTTGGTCTGGTTGCCAGTTGAGCAGTACCGGAAGGGCGGCCGCATCGTCAGAGGGTTTCAGAGAGGCGCTGCCTCCTTTGGCACCTCGACAGCGATGGCTGCTCTAGAACTCACGAACAGAATGGTTCAAACCATACAGGTATCTTTTCAAAGACTAGCTTGATCTATACAACGAGGAAGGGCTGTTGTAAGCAGTTCGGTTATTCTGTTCTCAGAATGTGCTGTGAAAGTATATAAAAGAGTGAGAATATTTTATTTGCAATGATTTCATATCATTAACTTTTTTTTTTTGATTAGCTGTCCAGTGTTAAATAAGTAGTTAAATAATAAAGCAGTGGGCTACAGTGTCAAATTTGTTTGCCTCTTTCAGGTAAATTATAACTATTAAGTTAGCCAAGGATTTATTTCACCACATTTATATGAAAAGATCATAGCTGAATGTAAAGCAGGCATTAGAGATCTGATACTAGTCGTATTAAGGTTTGTTATGTTAAGTATTAAGCTCCGTTTGGCCGTATCCAGTTGTTCACAGACCATGCATTCTTGGCTAGCCTGGTAACACGGAGAGTGTTCTCAGAAGGCAGAGGAGGGGCCGAAAAATTCAGCTCAATCCAGATATGAGTTATTAATGTACACTTTAACGTTCTTGTTATAAAAGTGATACGTTCTTGCTGTAAAGCATTCACGTGCTGCAGAAGAGCCGGTCTGAGGGTGCCTGCGTCCCTCTGCTCTTCCTCTCGCCCCGTACGAAGTGCACTGTTGGAGCTGAACCCTCCAGACTTTCTTCCGATGCACTTTTTTTGTTTTCTGATTCACTTTTCACTCTCTGATAAAATGATCCAGGCGGCGGCAGAGACTGCTTATGACATGGTGTCTCCTGGTACCCTTTCTATCGAACCCAAGAAGATCAAAAGGTTCCCTCATCACCGCTTAGCCCACCAGCCAGTGGACCTGAGGGAAGGTGTGGCCAAGGCCTACAGCGTCGTGAAGGAGGTGAGTGGGCACCCGAGGGGACAGGCCAGGAGCAGTTTGCGTGCTTTCCTGACGTTCATCTAAAGAGCATCTGGCGCTTGGGCTTTGTTCCAAAGAAACCCCTGGGGTGGATTTGGGACTGTTCTGTCGCTGGTGAGTGCAGATATCTGTGTGAGGTAAGAGAGGAGGCTGTGTCCTGACCTGCAGGCTCACGAGAAGAGTAGCGATCTAGTGGGAAGACTGATCTCTTTACATACAGAAGCAAACAAGGAGTAGTAGAAACACGCCATGGACTCACCAGTGGACTTAACATATGTTTATATTTTGCTGTATTTTCCGCAGATTTGTTTAAAAAATAAAATTTTTCAGGTTAATCACAAATGCTGACCCCATTCCCATGCCTTCACTATCCTGAAGATGGTACATATTTTTTCTATGCATGTTTTTATAGTTTCATATAAGTATGTATTCATAAGCAAATACTTAATTGCTTATATTTTAAAAGTTAACATAAATGGTATCATCTGTACCATTCTGTAACTTTTTGTCTTTCAAGATATATCCATGTTGATATATGTAGATCTAATTTAAACTTTTATAGTATTTCTCTGTATGAATATAGCATAATTTATTTATCTTCCTATTGGTGGACAGTTTCCTTTTTAAAAAAATTAATTAATTTATTTATTTATTGTTGGCTGCATTGGGTCTTCGTTGCTACGTGCGGGCTTTCTCTAGTTGCGGCGAGTGGAGGCTACTCTTCGTTGCGGTGCGTGGGCTTCTCACTGCAGTGGCTTCTCTTGTTGCAGAGCACGGGTTCTAGGTGTGCGGGCTTCAGTAGTTAAGGCGTGTGGGCTCAGTAGTTGTGGCACACAGGCTTAGTTGCTCCATGACATGTGGGATCTTCCTGGACCAGGGATCGAACCCATGTCCCCTGCATTGGCAGGCGGATTCTTAACCACTGCGCCACCAGGGAAGTCCCAAGTTCCATTTTTTCCCTGAAATACAGCTATTGGAATGTTCATATAAATGCCCCTTTGTTTGTATGTGCAAGAAGTTGTTAAGGGTGGAATTGGTGATTTGTAACTATTTCAATCTTGACACTTATTAAGCATTAACAAATTGTAATTTAGTTGCACCAGTGAATCCTGGTTCTTTATGGGTGTTGACAGGAGCATTCCTTGTCTTTTTTTTTTCTTTTTTTTTCTTATTCAAACAGAAAATCACAAAAATTATAATCATCCTCATCAGTTCACTCAGTCCCATGTAATTAATTTGATTTTCATCTTAATCTTTTGTTAGCACTTTTGTGAATTCATCAGTTTTCCATTAGAGTTCTGAGAATACTTATTCATTCAGTTCATCAGTATAGTCAGTTACCAGAAACCTGTACTTGTCAGAGTCTTTTCCATGAATTCCTTGAAGATGAAACCCTTTTATAGGAACATTTTTGCAAAAGCATCAGAGTACACCCAGAACTGTCTGTAAATGACAAAAGACTTAAAAATGACCACGGTTAAAGATTTGATGAAAGTTCATAATAATGCAACTGACAAGGAAATTTAGTTATTTCTGAGTTATACATTTTAAAATAATAACTAGAATTATGACTGATAACATTATACCAGAACATATAAGATTTTTAGCAATTTCATGTAATGTCTGAAACATTTATATTAACATATTTCCATACAAATAACCCAAAGAAAGTTTAGTATTATTTTTTTTTCCTTTTTTTAGCATTCCTTGTCTTAATCTTTTTTTTTTTTTTTTTTTTGACATAGGTCATGAAGTTTGAGGTCATTTTACTTATGATTTGTGTATTAAGATTTCATTAATGATCTTTTTCCCTGTCATATTCTGACAGGCAGAAGTGTGTTAGGACAGTCTTTTACGTGACAAAAGAAGCCCACATGGTCCCAAATGGTGGGAAGAAGACTGAAGTGAGGCCCCCAAGAAATATGTTAGTGGATAAATAAAGGCAAGACCACAGATCACCTCTCTTAAAAAGAGATTTAGTCGGGAGAATAAAGAGAGATAATTACCAGTCACACCTATTCCTATAGATGTCAGGATTGGGCCAGAAATCAGCAGACATGTTAGAAATCAGGTTTGTAAAAATGATCCTGGGCTTCAAGGTGTAGCAGGGCCAGTTTGCAGCAGGATATAATAGCACTTGGGTACATAGCACTTTGCAGTTCACAAAATGCTTCCCTAATTTAATCTATGCTCATTTAAATAAAAGTATTTGTGTGCTTACTCTGTGCCAAGAGTATAGTAACCCTTAAAAGATAGGTGGTTTTCCTGACTTAGAGATGAGGAAACGGGGTCTGCAAGAATGGCTTCCCCACTGTACCGTGGTGAGATGGTAGTGGAGCCTGGATCGGAGCCCAGGTATTTGGGTCTAATGTTTAGTTCTCTAAAACCATCTGTGTGAAGAAGGGAGGAAGGAAGGTGAGCATGATTTGATGTGGTAGGTGTGCTTGATTAGACGGAGTCTGAATTCTGTATTAGAAAACTTTTAAAATAGACGTTCCTAAGTGGTGATAAATACTATCTCTTTTCCTATTATATGTTGGTAACTCAAAGATCAAGAGGAAACATCCCATGTGCTTCACAAGATCAGGGGTTGGCAAATGATAGGTCTCAGGTCAGATCTGGGCCATGCCTGTTTTTATATGGACCTTCTAGTAAGAATGATTTTTACAGTCTTAAAGGATTGTAAAAAGAAAACAAGAAGGAAGAAGAAGAATATATGACAGAGACTGTGTGGCCCGCAAATACTTACCACCTGGCCCTTTGCAGGGACAGTTTGCCGAGCCCCGCTCTGCATGATCAGGTCTCGTGGTGGTTGGGGAGCAGTGGTGAGGGAAGTAGTAGTTTATCTAGGAGCTATTCAGTGTGCACTTAGTACCTGCTGAGTTGTACCGGGCTCTTTAGGTGCATTATTTCATTTAACTCTAACAATCCCTACAGCATTTTCATTCCCCTCTTAAAGCACTTGTGTAAGGTCACACAGCTAAGTGATGGAGCTGAGGTTTGAATTTGCTTGGTGGTGTTCATCGTCACGTTATGATACACTAATACCTATTGTTTGTGGGTTAGGGAGGGGAGCTGGGAGCAGGCAGGAGGAGGATATGGGCAAATGTATAAATTGTAAGCATCTTCTTCATTGTAGTGACGGTTTTACTTATTGGCTGTTATTCTGTAGATAGTTTTAAAAATAGCACTTACATTTTTTTTTTAGTTCTTCTGTAACCCCCTCCCCGCCACAGTATTACATGTTTTTTGCCTGCTGTGCTGTGTAAAAATGATACTCCTATCAGGTTGTCAAAGTGAGGGCTAGACTTTGGACTAGAACAAAGCTCCTTGATTTCCCTGGAGAGCCCAGAGTTCCTCTCGTCGTGCCCATCACTGAAATGGTCACAGTGGAATAGTGCCTCGTGGCCCCTAAGGGATTTTGAATTAGACAAATGGTGGAGATTTGAAAGTCATGTGTGACATTTTACCACTCTGGCTTGACCTACTCATTTACATATTCAGCTCTAAAGCTCAGCAATCATGATTATTTTATTGTTACACAGTTATAAGAAAGATGAAAAATGCTACAGAAGCTTTGTTTCTAATTATTAAACATGTTCCTGCTTTATGTTCTCAGAATTTTCTCTGTTTAATCCAGTAAAATGTTCTATTTAGCCTTTTATCTTAATTGAATGTTCCACAGTTACCTCTTCTAGTACATAGCCAGTAATTTAAAACAAATTAAATTATTTTCTGGAGCTTAGTCAAATTAGGTTTTTTTGTTACAGTTGAATCGAAGGAGCTATCACCATATTCATTTAGTGATTATATTTATTCAAGAAGCTTTGTTTGCTAAGTTTGATTTAACTAGAGTGATGACTAGTGTCAGAAAAGCTGCTCTTGGATTATTAACTATTTCTATAAGCTTCCCCATGTGAAATTGTAGTTTACAATTGTAGTTTACACAACTGTCACAACAAAATGCTAAATCATAATAATTGCATCTTACTTTCCCTTATAATTAGAATTGTCATAAAAATAATTATCCTGGCTTATCTCAAAAGTACAGGTTCTGTTTTGTTTTGGTTTTTGTCTAGTTACAAACCTGCTGTTGATTAACTCTACTAAAGTGTGTATTATGAGATAATTTAGAGAGTTTTCTGACCAGTGATTTACTCCCCTTCTCTCCCCTCCCCCCTTTCAGGGAATTGCAGACACGGCTCAGACCATTTACGAAACCGCAGCCCGGGAACACGAGAGCAGGGGAGTGACTGGCGCCGTGGGTGAAGTCCTGCGCCAGATCCCTCCAGCCGTGGTGAAACCTCTGATCGTTGCCACAGAAGCAACATCAAACGTCTTAGGTGGCATGAGAAACCAAATTAGACCAGACGTTCGGCAAGACGAGTCACAGAAATGGCGCCATGGAGAAGACTGACATTTCAGACGTGATTCTTTATGAAGATAATGAGGGTGGAAATAAGGAACAGAGTATCCCACTGGCAGCTGTAGAGGGAACTCGTTTAATTTTATTGTGCTCATCTCAGGAACAAAACCATTTCTTAGTGACATAATTTAGTATCAAAACAACATGCAACCAAAACCTTTTGACATTTTAGGGCTAGTTTGGTACTTGCCTGTAGAATAGAAATGTTTGGTGGCTGGTGTCAAAAGTCCATAAAGCATTTGCTGCCCAGTTAGTGGAATGCTTGCTTTTATTAAAATGGCTGTAATTTTCCTGGTTACAGACAGTGTCAGTGGGAACCTCCTTTACAGTACAGGGTGCTCAGGAACGTTTGAGCACCTTGAAAGCACTATTTATGTTGCTCTAAGGAGTTGGTTTTTCTCCAGGTTTGAAGAGAATCACAGCTTCGAAACTCTCATTGAAAATGAGAGACAGAAGCCACAGGGAAAGTAAAACAAATAGGATTTTCAATATAAATACCCGTGAGGAAAAAATAACCTAGTCTGTTGGGTTTAGTGTTCCCGCACTCGAGAACAACATCGTTTCCATTTGCTCAGAAGAGCCTTCTGCGGGAGTCTGAGAGCGTGAATGTCGCAGACTTGTTCTGTTGTGTTGCACTTTATTGTGTGTGTGTGTCTGTGTGTGTGTGTGTTTAGATTAATCCAAGTCATGTGCTATATTCTACGTGTAATTTATAGAGTTACACAAATTATAAAGAGGGGTAAGTCTGAAGGTTTTTGGCAAAGGAAGGTAACTCAAATGTAATAACTTTCATTCATTCTAAATGTTAATGAAAATGTGCATTCTGTAATGAACTGGGGCCCATCTAATTGTTTATATATTCAATTTTAAGCAGGTATAGTGCAAGGTTATTAGGAATGTGTGGAAAGGGAGATTGAAAGTGGTTTTCACTCTTTTGAAATTAACCAAAAATCCTCCAAATATGCCCTAGTCAGCTATTTCAAAATACCATTTTTACTTGGTTAACAATGTACATTTTGATAATCTGTCAGGAATGAATAAAGTATTTTTATTTAAAGGTAAAATTGTTTTATGCTTCCATGAATATTTTGCTTCTCTTAGAGCATATTCATAGATGCAATTCTAGAATTTATTCCAAGATCCTTGGGAACAGTTTCTCAAAATTGATTTTGGTTAATATCAAGTAAATCATTACCTAGGAGTGAGAGGGAAATTGTTCTCAAGAACTCAGCCTCTAACTTTAGATTAACCTAGCAGAAAGAAAAAAGAGGACTTTGTATCCATCCACTGTTTAAAGTTGCATGATGTACATTCTCATTTTCTAGAGTCGGGGGATGTCATCGCGGTGAATTTGGATTTCAGAACTGCTTTCACTTTGGGGTTTGGAAAATGACGTTGAATCAATTTCATTCTCTAAACTTTCTAAACAAGAAAGCAAATGTAAACCAAAAATCTGAACATTTAAAATTTATAAAATTATGTTAAATAACATTTAATTTAATTTTGTTTTCTATTTACTGCTGAAAAACTTAAAAGGATAGTGCTCAGAAAACCACCTGTTTAAGCATCACAGGACCGTTTATTACACGGCCCCAATTAGATGGAGTCCACCTAGAATGTGGTCCTGAGTAAACACTAGCCATGGCTGTTTATTGTATGACGCTTCAGCCTGTTTCCGGGGTGCTTTCCAGGCACCCTCGCGTTGACACCAGTATTTTTCCTTATAAGGGAACGTGCTGTGTGTGATATCTCTGATGACTAATCAGACTGGAAAACACTTGCTCAAACTTAAAACTATAAAATCTCTTTATTAAATGTATTTTCCATACTATATCTAATTGAACTTAAATAATTAGTATAGGGAGAAATAATCATCCTCTTCTTTGTACTCTGAGTTGCAAATGGACCTGTTTTTTTGACAAATAGGGTTTATAAGTCCCATTTAAACCTATGTCTTTATAGTGTAATTTCCATGGCTCTCTGTTCTGCCCTCCTGCACCTGCTTTTAATAGAATCCATGTTTGGGAACAGAAACCTTGTGTCTCAGAAAGATTCAGCATCAAGGGTCTAGTCATTGTCAGCTTAACTAGGATGCTCTTTACTTGAGATGTTTACATAGAGGTCCTTTCTATATTTGAATACTTAGGCATTGTTAAATATCCTTAATTTTTTCAGTAGTGTCTTTTCGAATTTTTACGTCACCACAACGCAGTAAAGTGTTGGCAGGATCCTCGTGTTGCCAGACCTGTGACTTACCAAGTGGATGCCTTTGCCAAGACACTGAGTTTCTTTGAGCTTCTGTGTCCCTCTCTGTAAACGAAGGGGTTTCTTACGACAAAGCCCAACAGAGATTTTCGGATGAGTAGAGCGTGCGTGTGTATGCATGTGAATGATGGCGTGGGAGGTGGCACTCCGTTGAGTGCCCCAGGCCTCTGACACCTGGGACGGGTGGTGGTGTCGAACTGTCGAACGACAGCACTGGCCGCATCACACCCACAGTAGCCACGGCTCCTTCAGAGCGCTGATCTCTTAGACTAACGTGTCTCTGAACGGCCATGGTGCCTTCAAGGCTGACTTCTGAATGGAGTAAACTGAGCATGTCCACGTATTGCTGCATTGAGCCCACGTACGTTTCTCCCCGAGGGGTCCAGGTCAGGAGCTTGATCAGGATACGTTTGTGAGTTTCAGAACCTCACAGTGTTGCAGGAACACGTTAAGACCACTTTACGTTATAAAGGCAGCAGAGGCCATGGTGACATCTTCTCTTGATTAGGATCCCCCAGTTTCCCTTCCTGTCTGTCCACAGATTGCTATTATTTACAAGTAGAATGTCTGCTCAGCATTTGCCTTTTAGGACAGATAGGATGCAATGTTTTTTTCTAGATATCATAGCGAAGACTTTCATTTTAGTAAAGCTTGGGTCCAATTTGGATTCCCACTTAAGCACATATATTTAACATCCATATTTTTATATTGCAGAACTCACTTTAAGAAGAAAAAAAAAAATCTTCCCAAATAGCAATGTGCCTAAAATGGGAAAAAGACTAAAAACCAGTATTTCCTGCGTCCTGCTATGCGTCACTTCCATCTCCTTTAAAAACTGTGTTTTGTAGGTTTGATGCCTTTGTTCAGTTCCCAAACAGTCCAAACAACTACGTCTGCTCCTCAGGGGGCCGCTCGCCACCCTCGGGGACCGTTGATTCAGGTTCTGTGCACCGTGTGTGCTCTCACCAGAGATGAGAGACAGAGGGCGGAGGCGAAGTTAAGCAGCTTTAAACGAGGAATCCACACTTGCACTAAGTAGTTTTAGGATTAACAATTAATTATCTTACCATTAATTTGGATCTTGTATACGTAAAAAGCTGCATGACTCAGCTTAAGAGAAATCATTTACCTTTGCCCCGCCTCAGTTTTCTCACACCTGAATGGGGTGTAAATGAACCCCTCAGCCTTGTGGCAGTGTGGCAGGGCTAGTGGCCCGTGGTGAGCAGTCAGTTCCCTGTTTCCCTTCATATCCTCTTGACCTACTTAAGACACGAGAGAAAATGTCTATAAAGCTCTTTAAGCGTCGTGAAAGTAAGGGCCTGTGCATCTAGATGCAAAGCGATACTTTGCATCTGCAAATGCATCAACTGAACATACCCATTGGTACTAAATTGAATAACTCAAATATTAATATAAATTTGTGAGTCTTAGGTTAAAAAGGAAGGTTATTTGGGTAGTGTATAGATAATGAAGGAAAGAAAAATTTTTTTCCATTACCAAGAAATCTTATTTCTGTGTCCTGGAAGGTATAGTCAGTCTTTTCATTGAGAATAACTGAGTGCTTTAATGCCAATTTATTTTTATCTCAAAAGTTTCAGGATCATGCTAGGCCCTGCTCCCTGTAGTAGACTTTACATGCACAGTTGCAAGTCAGCTAGTTTTAATCAGAAGTATTTTCCTTTCATTGTAGTGTCTGCAAATCAGAGATAGAGAAGGCATTCTAACACACCATGATCGGCTTCTTTGGGGATGAGAAACTTGAGTTTCAACAATTCATAATTTGAAATGTCAGCAATTTTTAAAAACAGAGGTGTTAGACATTTTTGCTTCCTGTAACCAGTGTTGGCCCCTTGGTTTCAAGCATGTTGCTTCATAAAAAGCACCAGATGGCTATCTGATGTATTTCAAGAGATTGTAGATGTGATGTTGGCTGACTCAGTGACATCTCTGATGCTCTGGGGGTGTTGAGATAGCAGCCCCTCCTTTAAGAAACATGTTTACTTTGCTGTTTCACATGTATTTTGTGTATATGAAATGGCAGCTTCCAATTTCTAGTTGGATTTGTCTTACATTGTTTGTGTAACTTGCCAGTCACACAGGACTGTTTGCTTTTTCTCATTGCGAAATTTGGTAGGGACGCCAATTCAGCTCTTATGTTAATCCATCCTGATTTATTTTAGACATTGAATTGATCTCACCAGAAGTAAAAAGCATATGTTGTATATGTTGACTGTCATTGCTAAGTTTCCTAATTGAGGTAATTATGGATATGAATACTTTAAGAATACTGATGCTATATGAGTATTTTTGTGGAAATGTCAACTTGTTAGTGTGACTAAAGTATTATGAATTTAAGAATATTCTTGAAGAAAATTAAAATATTTACTCTTTGGAGTTTGCTTTAAACACTATTGTCTTTCACCAAGAAATGTTCCCTGTATAAAAAGCCTGTATAAAATAGTTTTTGAGGCAGAGGGTAGGTCTGTGTCAGATCCTGTTATTGGGAAATGGTGTTCCTATGATCCTGTACTGATAAGTACTTCTAATAGCAAATCTAGTAGCTACCTGCTGCTGATTTCTTGAGATATATAGGGCATATAATGTTAGAATTTGCCACTCCTTCCCCTTTTGGGATATCAATCACTGCATTAGTTATCTTATCTCCACAATGTAGACTTGCCGCAAACACATCTTATAGTTTTGGGCTTAGGGACCTAGATAAATACTTGAAAAACCTGTTCTTTTTTGGAGGAATATTATTATTTATAAAAGGAATATTTAAAAGAACTATTTATTCTTAAAGACAGTACTGTAAAAGAAGTTTTGATGTGACAGATGTCATCGTATGACCATCCACTTTGAGCAATCATGGAAAAATCGTAAGTCACAACACACTTCACACATGACTCTCGTGAGCGAGGGAAGGGAACCTTTGTGAGGCGCTTGCTGTGAGCCAGGTTCTTTACGTAACCTCAACAGCCCCTCTGAGGGGTGCTTATAATAGTCCCTCCTCTCCAGGGGAGGAGACCGAGCTTCAGAGAGGTCAGGGAAGTTGCTTAAGGTCACATGGTTTGACTCCCAAAGCCTGTGCTCATTCTAGGACTTTAAATAAAGAGGAACTTGTACAGTTGTCTAAATTAGTGAAAACTCTTCAGTAATTAGGAAAGCAAGAAAGGAATTTTGCTAGAAAATGGAGATTAAAGGCTCTTAGAGTACTTGAGTCAGACAGACTTGCTTGTCTTGCGTCTCCACCCCTCTCCCCTCTCCTGGCTGGGCTCCAGCCACAGTCCTTAAGTCTGGGAGTAGGGCTAAATTACATTCTCTCCACTTTAGAAATCTTGCCCTTGGGGCTGGATACGTTTTTGCTGTGCGGCTGTCCTGTGCATTGTAGGGTGTTTAGCGGCATCCTTGGCCTTACCCAATGCATGCAAGTAGCACCCCATCCCCACTTGTGCAAACCAAAAATGTCTTCAGACATGGTCAAATGTCCCCTGAGTGGCAAATGTCCCCTGGGTGGCAAAAGCCCCCTGGTGCAAACCACTGGGCCGAAAGCTCCCCTGGTGAAAATCATGTGCAGCCTGGAGTGAGCACAGTGCCAAAGAGCCTCCCCACATTCCTTTCTGGAATATTCTGCCCGGTTCCTCCTTATCTCAGCTTAAAGATCACCCTTCTCAGACAGGCCCAGCCACCCTCACCTCTTTATTACATCATTATTCATTACAGCAAACACTCCTCTCAACAACCTTTGTGGCATTTCTCTCATTTTAAATTCAACATTTGTTAAGTATTTACTGTGTGATTACTACTTTGTTCAAACCTCAACAACATGGCATTCACATTCTGTATCGGCCAGGGTCCTGGCAGGAAGCAGAGGGCCACTGGGGCGACTGCAGGAGGTGTAAGGAAGGGACTTCCTTTAGCATAGGTGGGCAGGAGCAAGGGAGATCCACTGGCACCTCGGGAGCCGACCCTGGGCCTCAGCTCTGTGAGTCAGTGGTGGGGTCTGACTTTCTCCTGCTCTCCTTGGACGCAGGAACATGAGGCCGCTGCTCCTTCCCCGTCCCATCTATCAGGAGACTGAAGCAGTGCTCAGCCTCATCACAGGCCTGAGGGGACAAAGGGAGAGAGTGATTCACAGAACCTGCAGCTGAAGCAGAGGGCTGCCTGATGGCAGCTGTGGCCTTGGTGGAGCCAAGTAGCCAGAGGGACCCAGACCACTAAATCCCCACCCTCAGGCTCCTGCTTTCCCATCTCCTGCTGGAGTGTCCCATAGGTTGAGCCTAACTTACTGCAGTATCTCAGGCTCAGCCTCCCCAGCAGAGCAGGGGAGAGGGGGGGAGAGTGGATCTGGAGGGGCCAATGAAAGCTGTCCAGCACTCAGACATGATTTGTGTTTGTCCTATTGTCTTCATTCTGCAGATGACAACACTGAGGCTTAGGATAAGTGACCTTAGGAAAAGCCACACAATGTACTAGTTAAGGAACACTAGTCACTGATGACAGATAACCCCCCGAATCCCAGCAGCTTAACAAAAAAATTATTTCTCATTTACATCAAGTCCAGTCAATGCTCCTGAATATCCGGCAGCTCTCCCCTAAGTGGTGCTGGAAGATCCCAGGCCCCTTCCATCTTGTGGCTCTGCCTCCCCATTCAGAATCGGCCTCACAGGAAAGAGAGGACAGCCTAGTGCTGGAGACACCTGCCCACATTCTATTGGTCAGAATCCTGTCACGTGATCACACTTAGCTTCAAGGGAAGCTGGGTAATGTAGTCTTGCTGTGTGCCTAGGCAGGAAGGAAATGGGGGTTGGTGGGCACGTAGCCAGACTCTTGTCGACTGGAAAAAAAAAAAATACACAACCTCAACGTTGAGAATTATGTTTTATTTGGCAATCTTTCTGAGGACTTCAAGCCCAGAAGACAGCCTCTCAGTCAGCTCTGAGGGACTGCTCTGAAGAGGTAAGGGAGGAGCCAGGATACATAGGAGTTCTTGCAACGAAGACCAGGTAGTTGGACTTCAAAAGATTACCGTTAATTAAAGAAAATCAGGTATCTCAAGTTAAGGACTTTAGCACTTTTCTGTGTATGGGAAGATGCAAGAGTCTGGGTTCCTTGAAAGCATTCCTTTGATGTGCACCTTAGCTATCTGGGGCCAGTATCCCGTGGTTTCCCATCCTGATTCCCCTCAGGGTACAGCACTGGGGGCAGCTGCCATGGCTGAGGGGGTGGCAGCGAGGTCATTTGTCTCCATCCTGGGTTCCCTCAGGGCTCACCATCAGGGCATCTCCATACTGAGTTCCCTCAGGGCTCACCATCAGGGCAGCTGTAGTGGCTTGATGGCTGCAACATCCTTTGTTTACTAATGTGGCAGGCAACATTTTCCACTCACACTCTGCTACGTGCAGAGATGTTAATCCAAGGATGTCTTGACTGCAGACCCATGCTCTCAGCACAGACTCTGTTGGAATTACGATCAGTTACACTCCGGGGTAATTTGATACAACCAAAGTTTGGATATTATTTTTTCCTCCTTGTTTGTTTACATTCCTGAAAGCAGTTCCTCCTGTAGCAAACACATTAAATTCAGCAAACATTGCTGAGTAATGAGGCAGGATAGTATAATGTAGCGGTTCTCAAAATGTGTCCGTGTATGGGAATCAGCTGAGGAACTTTTAAAAATTCCAAAACCCATGCCACACCTGAGACCAATTAAATCACAATATAATGTATTAAATGTACTTTTTGAAGGTGTACTTTTGAAGCTCCCTAGGTGACTAATTGCGGACAAGTTGGGGAACCGCTGGTATAGTGGCTAAGAATATATATTTTTGAGTCAGACTGCCTGGGTGTGAACCCAGGCTGCATTACTTGTTAGCTGTGCGGCCTTGGGGAAGTTGCTTAACTTTTCTGTGCTTCAGTTTCCTCCTCTATAAAATGGAGCTAATAATTGTTGTTATGAGGGTTGTTATGAGGATTACATGAGTTAATCAGAACAGTGTCTGACACAGAGTAAGTACCATCTAAGTAGATGTTAGATTTTGTTACTGTTTCCCGAATGCCTACTATGAGCAATGCCCTGGGCCAGAGATGAAAGATATGGTCCTCGATTTGGGGGAACTCAGAACCCGGAGGGAATACATCAAACTCTAATATAAAACAGCTTAGACACAGCTAATCATTCCAGCCATTTGTTCCTTATAAATGGAAATCAATTTGTTTTGCTTCTGAGAAATTGAATGGCGTTTTACGAAGCCAAGGAAAGCAGCAGAAGCCGCTCAGAGCAGTTTTAGAATTGGAATTCCTGGCTTTGAAGACGCCACCTGGTCTCCTCTTTCACTGCCATCCAGACATCTGCTTCCCTGGCGTTAAACACAGATCCGGGGCAGCCTTGGGAAAGCTGGGGGAGCCGCTTCCCTTTTTAGCCTGATGTTCAGGATTGACTGGTTACAGGGAAATTTGAGTTGAAGGGGACATCTTGGGTAGCATCTGGAAATAAAAGTCAAGGAGGGTGCTGGAGGCAAAGTCTTTTGGGTTTTGGGTTTGCTGAGAAAAATGAGCATTAGCACAGCCTTACAGTAGGAATTTCTAAGGCTGTCAGAAGAGGGTAAAACATTCTTTTAAATTGAGATTTCACTGAGGTATAAAGGAAAACACGACTGCTCGTTGCCAAGTACTACCGTTGCTTCCAAAACCTAATGTGAGCATTTGTCAGACCAGATGTGGCCCATTTATTTTTAGAGTGATGGAGACCTCAAGGCTACAACTCAAAAAACACTTAACATTTAGTAAAAGTTAAGCACAATACCGCCCCTCCCCAAATATGCTATTTAAAAATCAATATCAATATCATAGCTCTATAGTTAGAAATCCTCTTTTCATTTACGATAAGCACTTCTAAGGCCAAATAAATACCTCCCTTTCTTCTCTATTTCAGTTTAAACTGAAGTTTTACTTACTTCCCCTCACCCCACCCCCATTTTCTTTCAAATATTATTTTCTTCAAAACCCTCATTAATCCTTCATACCAGATTTCATTTTGAAAGCCATCTTCTTAGTCTTTATGTCTTATTTGCTGAGCTGGGGTTTCAGCTGACTCTCTACCCCAAGGATTGACCTTGAGCAAATCACTTAACTTGGCTGCACCTCAGTTTCTCAGTGGTTTTGATACCAATCAGGGTTCTTGGTCTTCCCCAATCAATAGAAATTGACTAGAGGCCAGACAAGCAACTGGGCAAGGCTTATTGGGGCCCCTATGGTCACAGGAGGGATTGAGAACTAGTAACAGGTTCCCTTGTTTGCTCCCTGAGCGGGGGCAAGCTGATTCCTTATGTGGGGTGAGGGTAGGGTTGTGTCCAAGGGTCAGGCTAGAGGGTGGCTTAGGTGGGTTGCCCACCCCTTTGGTGGTGTTGAGTGCAGGGGGCATGCACAGTACCCTGATTTTGCTCCCAGTTCTTCAGAAGTGGCAGTTGGGTTTTTTTGGTCTTTTTTTGTATCTTTTGTCCAGAATTTGCCCCAACTGTGCATACCCACAGTTATTTTTTAGTCTCTTATAGATTCTTTGTATTTTGTAGCTCGAGGAGATGTTTGTCCAGGTGCAAGCATTGCAGCACTGCAGCAAAGGGTCCCAGGTTCCAGCCTTGAGGAAGGAGATAGATGGGCCCCTGGGGCAAACAGTTTGAGTTTGGGCCTGTGGACCAATACTCCGAGACAAGAATAACAGGACAATTGAGAGAGGAGGCTGGGCCCTGCCCAGAAGATAGAAGATAAGAGACCACATATTTCTCATTCTCAAAGTCAGGAGACCTCCCCAACTACACATGCACAGAAAGGCTCCTTGGAGGTCAAAAGGGAAGTGATACTAAGTGGCTAAATCTACCCATAGTCCTCTTCGGTAGAATCCATCTTGGCTAAGAGATGCACATGCACACGTGGGAAGATACTGAGATACACCAAATATGGACTTTTTGAACCAGGCCAATCAAAATGATTGGCCAAAGGAAACCCGGAAGAAATGCCCCATAAAAGTGATTCAAACCGCCACGAGGGCACGACTCTCTCTTGGAGGCTGCCTGTGTGTCTATCCACATGTACTGTACTTTTTTTTTCCTAATAAATAATTTACTTGTTTCACTACTTTCCTTCTTTGTGGGAATTCTTTTTCTGCAAAGCCGTAGGGCCAGGGCCTTCTCACTGACCACTGGTCTAGTGGCTGGGATACGGTGCTCTCACTGCCGTGACCCGACCTCAAGCACTGGCTGGGAACCGAGACCCTGCTTCAAGCCACTGCTGGCCGAGGCCACCCAAGGTCAGCCTGTCTCAGTTTATCTGTTCGATGGATCGCTACGAGGGGAAACACTGAATCAATGACATGTGACACCCATTTAAAATTTGAGTGGCTCTTGCCAATTGCCCTCTTACAGAAGTTGTACCTACTGACCTACCCACCAACAGGGCTCAAGAGCGTTTGTTGCCTTTTCACGTTTCCATGTTTTGTTAAGCTTTGTAACCTATCTGTTGTAACCCATTCAAGGACTTGCTTTGAAAATGTGTGCAGAAACGGTTCTGGGGAAAGAGCACTCCTCCTTCGAGGCCAGCAGGGGGCGCCCGCTCCCCTCCTGAGTGGGAACTTTGGTTTCCAGCATTTGCCCCCTACAAAGCCTCTGCAGCCCATCTGAGCCTGCGCAAATTCTGACCCCGCACACGGTGGGAAGGTTTTGGAAAAATCCTAACTATCCCTACCCTTTCACAAGGCTAGTCTGTGGCAGCGTCCTCTCGGTCGAGGAAATGGCTTAAATTTAAAATAAAAATGTCATTTGATTTCACAATTAATTTCTCCCTGTAAATACTGGGTTGAGGGGTAAAGCAGACCCAGCCCCTCTCTCAATCCCAGAGGCTTGTGAAAGTTGCCCTGGTGCAGTTTTCACAACAGGTTGATAAGGGAATATTTGGGGCCTGAGACAACAGAAATGTGCTTTATATTCAGATAAAGATTTTTGTTGTGTTTTCCCAGCAGGGGGTATGTAAAGGTGAGTCTGAAACAGAAGCCTATTTAAGCTTCTCTGCTAATTCATTCCTCTACTGGGAATGCAGCCCCAGCCCTGAATCCTGCCACTCAGGGCTGGGACTAGGTTGAGGCGGCTGAGGCCCTTGCCTTGGGCACAAAGTTTAAGGAAGGGGAGGTGAGTACAGGAGCACAGCAGTCATCAAGATAATAATTCAATGCAATGTCTTTCAAAACTCAAAATGAATGCAAAACACCCATGATGAACAAAAGAGTGACATTTTAAATAAAGACAGGATGACCCGTGCACCTCCATGCTCATCTCAGTGGCCTCCCTCTCAGCCAGGTCTGCTGGATCCTGTCTTTCCTTAAAAATGTGATATTTTGCTCATTATGACTGAATCACATTCTTCCCTTTGCTCCCTCTTTCCCAGTCTTACCCGCTCCCTCCACCCCCATCACAAGGTTGGCCATAGTATGATGCGGGGAAAATAACATTGGGAGAAGCCACAGGGAGTAGGTGAGAGGTATTTATTGTTAAACACTGGGAACGATGCCAAAATCAATGATGGCTAGTTGCTATAAACGGATGTCACTGTTTGGACTGGAGGAGAGCTTCTGCTGTGACGATATTAGCAAACATTTGTTGCATGTACAATGCTGAGTGATTCTCTATGTTTGGCTATTTAATCATTCCAACTGTTGTTTGTGCAGTACCTGCTCCCCACCCCCCCCATCGCCAAGCGTGCTGGCCTCCAAGCCTCCCTTTGCTCACACTTTCCTAGTGCCATGGCTTCTCCCCTTCCCTTTGTTAAGTTCAGTCCTTCAAGGGCTGAAATTCTACCACCTCCAAGAAGTCCCCCCAGATCACTAGCCTTTCCTAGAGGTCTTTGTTGAGTAACTGGATCAGATCAGCCAAAATGTGGTTCTCAGCTGGGGAGGGGGGATGATTTTGCTGCCAGAGGACATTTGGTCGTATCTGGAGACATTTTGGTTGTCACACTGGGGGAGGGCGGATGCTCCTGGCATCTAGCGGGTAGAGTCCTGAGACGCTGCTAAACATCCTACAATGCCCAGGCCAGCCCTCACAGCAAAGAGCTATCTGGGCCCAAAGGTCCTTAGTGCCAAGAACCCTGCATCAACCTTGCTAAGGTATTTTGTGAAAACTCTCAAGAATCAGATTTGCATTTCACCAACAGGCTTTCATGTTTTTATGCAAGATGTTTGGAACTTGAGTCCCGTGGAGTAAGGGATGGGCAAGGTAATAGGAGCTGGGGCTGGAGGACACTCCTGTTTTCCTGCCTCAGTTCTGAACTAAAGGAGGCAACAGGAGTCAGCAGATGGGGCCGCCATGTTATCTTTGTTACTGAGAAGAACTTGGTTGGGCAGTGTCACTCAGGCGTGTGGCAACAATGGGCTTCTTAGTTCTGAATCCCAGAATCAGGCTGACTTACCCACACAGGCCCAGACAGCGCTGCCAGCTTCCCGCCTCTGAGGAAGAACCTCGTGGCTGAGAGAAGCCCGGGGTCTGCAGATAGCACTTCCCAAAGAGCGAGTACGGAGGAAACTGCGCTCTGTAGGTTCAGTTCTTTTTTTTTTTTTTTTTTTTGAAACTGATCAATCAGATAAATCACTTTTCTTCCTTGGAGAGGAGTAAGGGGTGGGCAAGAGGCCCAGAGTTTAGGGAGCAGTCCCTCTTCATTGAAACCTGGTGAATCAGTGAGGATGAGCTAGGTTCTGCTGCGGTAAAAAACATCCCCCAACTCTGTAGCTTAAGAGCAACAAAGGTTGGTTTCTCACTCATGCTGCATGTTTCACACAGGGGCCCTGCTCTTCTAGTCCTTCAGGGGTCCAGGCTGATGGGCTCTACATCTTAATGACACCACTGTCTTGACACAAGTCCCCAGGGTTTGCTATGGCAGAGGAAAGGAGGGCATGGAGAACTGTGCTCTTAAATGCTCCTGCCTAGAAGTGACACATGGGTGCCCTCACATTGGCCAAAGAAGTGCGAAGGCCACTCTTAGCTTCAACAGGGTGAGGAAGTTCAATCCTCCCACTGCCCAGAAGGACAGGGAACTAGAATCGTTAGAGAGCAGCAGTCATGTCTCACATAGAAGAGCGAGGAAGGGTTTCCTGCCCCTCCCACTGCCTCCATCAACACTGGGCAAAGGCACTTCCATTGGAAAGACAAGGTTATCTCAGGAAGTGTTTTCCAGGGAGCCACTCGACAGAGCTGGAGGGCTAGACATGGCAGGAGAAGAACTGGCCCTGATCCCAGACCCCACATGGCTGGTGTCACCATGGGACGGGCAAAGCATTCTGGGCCTCAGTTTTTCCATCAGTAAATTGAACAGGCTGCACTGGCTGATCTCTTCCACATCCTGTGAACTCTCTGAAGGTATGAAAAGTCTTATTTACTCTGCACCCCTATGCCTCGCACAATACCCGGCCTGGATTGAACACTCGACATGTGTAGTCAAAGCACTGAATGAATTAGCTGCTCTGATTCCATCTGAGTTTGGGAAGGTCATGGTTGGGGTGCTCCCCAGCCCACCATCATTACGCCTATCCCATCGTGGTTTTTAACTCTATCTGAAGTCAGCTCTGTGCCTACTGCACCCCCCTGCTCAACCCCCAGAAGCAGAGCCACTAGCTGACTGGCTGCTTATCACAGGTGGGTTGGTGAACCCAGCCAAGACCAGTGGAAGAACCACCCAGCTGAACCCAGCCCAAGTGGTCAACTACGGAACTGTGAGCTAAGGTTCTTGTTTTAAATCATTAAGTTTGGGGGTGTTTGTTATGCAGCAATAGATGACCAATACGCTCTTCAGGCCATCGTCCATGTTCTAGTGAAGTGATCTCTCTGAAACGCAGGCCTGAATATGACACTCCCCTGCTCAGAGTCTCCATTGACTGGCATGGCCTTCTGATACTTTTCTGTCTCCCGAAACTCCTGGAAAGTAAGCCTGGCCTCCTGCTCACTGCCTTAAGTCCGACCCCAGACACAGGGAGCTCTGCCACCATCAAGGCAACTCAAATGGTGGCATCCCTGGCACTCAGGTCTCTTCTCTGAACTCCCAGCCTCGTGGGCATCCCTGGTCTGGACAGAGCCCTGCCCCAGGAGTCCAGCTCACTGGGTAACCTTGGGTAATTCTCCACCCATCTCCGGGCCTTGGTGTCCTTGTCTGTGAAATGGAGGGGCTGAGCTTGATGCTATTTTCTTTTTAAAACTTGTTGTTAGCTTCATAGATCCCTCGTACTCTTTACTCAGTATCCCTCAGTGGTAACGTCTTACCTCAGTATGGTACAGTATCACAGCCAGGAAGCTGACGTTGATATAATTGTTCTGCTTTTATTCAGATGGCACCAGTTTGACATGCACTCATTGTGATGATATTTAAAGCCCCTTCTAGGTCACAGGAGGGAGCTTCCCACCTGCTCCTCATCAAACTTGTGACTCACCTCCAGAGAACAAGAAACTGCCCGTGTCCCCTGTGACACCCGGGAGTCTCCCCAGGCTGTGATTTAGGGGGGCTTAGCGCTGCTCAGTGCCCGTGATGGATGGGATGGTGGATGCGGCGGGGGAGGGAGGCCAGCAGCCGTGGACCCACATGACAGGCCCAAAGCTGGAAGTGGATGGGAGAAGAAACTCCATGTCTGTACTCAGCCCTTCAGAGAGAGAGAGAGAGTGGGAGCTGGGGCGCTGGAGCTGGGGATGCTAGCAGACCCTTTGCTAACCCGCCATGCCAGGTGTTAGTTAGCCCTACAAGGTGAGGCCTGGGCCTGGACCCAGGTGTGAAATATTCCAGGCAGGCACGTCAACTCATGGGAACTCAAAAATATTAATGTCTCCCTCAGCATTGATCCTCTTAACCAAGGCAGGAATTTCCTCATCTGCAAATGAATAATTGACCTTCCCAGTAGAAGAACAACGGAATCCTAATTGTGGGGTTTGCCAATTTCTGTCCTGCTGTAGGACCGTGCTCTATGCTTTGGTAAATGTGATGGGCATTCCATAAGTCAGGTGTTTGCTTATCAGAGCCCGTGTTGACACTCTACTGTTGAACTTCAGGCCAATGAGCAATGTTCTGATTTCTCAGGCCAGCACACTCTTCTAGAACGTGGGATTGTTCTTTGCAAGCCCTATAAGGATTGTTGTAAGCTACAGCTTTAAAGCAGGGGCTGAGAAAGAAGGAAAGAGGGCATATTGGGGTCACTGCACAAGAGACTGGATGTTATTTTCTCTTTCCAGCTCTCTCTTCTTGCCTGATACTTCTGCCTATTCTGGCCACTTTGCTACGGGGCTTTGCTCACTGGATTCCTGTGCAGGGGCTCAGAAATTGCATTGCGTTGGAGGCAAGCAAGCCAAGTGAGTCCAGCCTCCACCCCTGGGGAAGAGGCCTGTTCTGTCAGCAGGGGCGCTGCTACTCAGCTCTGAAGAACTGGTGCCCTGGGGAAGCCCCAGGAGGTCAGCTCCAAGAGGACCAGGGATGCTCCTCTGTCTTGTTTCCTGCTTAGGTTCCCTACTTAAGTGCCTGGCAAAAGCAGACGCTCAATAAATATCAGATGAATGAAAGAGTGCAGATTCAGCATTGCAAGAGCTTCCAAATGTTCAAGAGAAGCCCCAAAGATGGAGTTTTTGTATGGAATTTAAATATTTGTTAAACACCGTGTGGTCCAGATTAGATACATGTGGAGGCGGGATCCTGCTTGGTGACCTAAATCCAAGCCACCCGAGCCTCTCTCTGCTCTCCAGGAAACCTACAGGGGCTGGGGCACTGATCAAAGTGTTGTCCCTGATAGCTTATGAGGGCCTGGTGGCCCAGCCCCTGCCAGCTTCTCCATCACCAGGCTCCAGCAACACTGGCGTCCTTTCCATGTCTTGAATGAATCTGGCTCTTTGCTGCCACCCCATAAGGACCAGTCCTCCCCGTGCAGCGGGAGAAGCTGCCCCTCCCCCCTCCCGCACTGTCCCATGGAGACCGGCCTTGGCACCTGGCCCACTGGCCTCTCCTCCCCAGGTCCTTCCATCGTCTTGCCTGCCTGATAACCCATCCCTCACCTCTCTAGTCTTTGACTGTCTTGTCCCTTTATTCCAACCACCCAATGCCATGGCCGCCCTTGGTCCTTGTCATCTCCTGGGATGGCCCCACCTTTTGGAAGGTTCTGTGCAAACATTCTTACTCTGTGGCCACAGCCTCCTATTTTTCTTGCCCTCTCATCTAGGGACACCTGCTACCCCTGTTCTTTAACCATATCAACATCACTCTGCTTCCCTCATCTCCTATGTTCATTTTCTTCCCCAATTTAGCCATTTCCCATAGTATAACCAGAATCCCCAACACCCTTGAATATTGGCTGCCCATCTGACGAATCCCCAACTCTGGAGCAATCCACTGTCTGCCATTCTTGGGCCCGCTGAGCTTGGCTACAGTAGTTCACATAAGAAATGCATGCCTCCTGGCTCCAGCAAGGCCCTCAAAGCCCCTGGAACACATTCAGGCTTCGCTCCCTGCCCTTGACCATCATAGATCCTCCCAACACCTGTGCCCCCCTCAAACCTCAAATCCTTCCAGGGCTGCCTCACCCTTCCTTCCTTCCTTCCTTCCTTCCTTCCTTCCTTCATCCTCCTCCTTAACCTGCGAACCAACCTGTCTCCGGATCTGATTAGTTTCTTTTCTCTGGAACACTCCTTTCCCCCATTTTGCTTGTCCTTTGGGACTCAGCTTTTATGTCTCTTCCTCCGGGAAACCCTCTCAAGCCGTCCCCTCCCAGCTCCCCAGGCTGGACCCCCCTTCTCTCTGCTCTCAGAGCACCTGCTCTCACCTGACGGTGGATCATCCTACACCGTGACACTGTCCTAATTATCGTCTCTGTCGCCACAGCCTCCTGGAAGACGGACTTTCTCAGGTTCACCGCTGGGCCCCTCGCAGCAAGAAAGGCACTGAAGCATTAAGTGTTCAGTAGATATCCTTTCACCTGCAGCCCACGCTTTTTACCTGTGTGTGCGGTTCTGCCTCTACCAGCCCTTTCTCCCTCTCTCCATGTACCAGATTCTACCCCCGTCAAGCTCAGTTCACAGTTCACTCCCTTCACAGCCTCCTTTCTGATAACCCTGGAAGGAGATCATCCCCTTTCCCTCTGAATGCTCCAGGTACTGGGTCTGTGTCACGCGCATGCGATTTCTCATTGACTTTTTTTTATACTATAATTATTTCGAACTACGCAAGTTCCTTGTGGATAGGCTCTCTAGCTATGTCATCTCTCTGTTCCTAGCAGTTAACCTAGAACATTTTGGATGGACAGGCAAGTGGAAATGTAACAAGAGATGCTTACTGGAAACGTGTTTCCTACCGCTGTGACAAATTAACCATAAACTTGGTGACTTAAAAACAACACAGATTTATTATCCTCTGGTTCTGGAGACCAGGCATCCAAAATGTCACTGGGCTGAAATCAAGATGTCAGCAGGGCTGGTTCCAGAAGGAGGCTCCAGGGTGAATCCATTTCTTTGCCATTTCACGTCTCGACAGGGCACCTGCAATTCTTGGCCTGTGGCCCCCTTCTTTGTATCCCTCCAGCCTTCTCTGTCTCTGACACTTCTGCCTCCTCTTTATAAAGACCCTTGTGATGACATTGGGTCACCCAGATAACCCAGGATAATTTCCCATCTCAAGATCCTTCACTTAATTACATCTGCAAAGTCCCCATTACCCTATAAACATTTACAGGTTCCAGGGACTAGGTCCTGGTGATCTTGGGGGACCATCATTCAGCTTATTACAGTAGTATTTATTATGTCAGTAATAGTTGATGAGGAAACCACACTTCTTGGCTCCCTGCTGTTTTTTTAAAAAATAAATTTATTTATTTTATTTATTTGTTTTTGGCTGTGTTGGGTCTTTGTTGCTGCGTGCAGGCTTTCTCTAGTTGCGGCGAGCGGGGCTACTCTTTGTTGCAGTGCGCGGGCTTCTCATTGTGGTGGCTTCTCTTGTTGCGGAGCATGGGCTCTAGGTGCATGGGCTTCAGTAGTTGTGGTGCGCGGGCTTAGTAGTTGTGGCTTGTGGGCTCAGTAGTTGTGGCTCTCTGGCTCCAGAGCGCAGGCTCAGTAGCTGTGGCGCATGGGCTTAGGTGCATGTGGCATGTGGGATCTTCCCAGACCAGGGATTGGCAGGTGGATTCTAAACCACTGTGCTACCAGGGAAGTCCCTCCCTGCTGTTTTAATTCCGCCAGAAAAGTTGGAGGATTTCTTTTCTATGGGACGTGGATATTGGAGTCAATCGTCTAGGGATGCATCGTTTATAAAGTTCCCAGACCTTGGTCCTGAAAAGCCGGCCCAAAAAGACATAAATCACTGGATTCAGGCAGCTGTTGATGAAAGCAAAGAAGTTGGCCCATTGCAGGCCCAGGTCGGTGAAATTCTCCCAGAAGCAGCCTCTGACAGCCCACACCTGGAACAGGAATTCCAGGAAGGCAAAGAAGTGGTAGGGGGTCCAGCAGAGCAGGAAGGCCGCCACGAGCATGAGTATCAGGGCCGTGGTCTTGCCATCCGTGGGCCCCCCGCACCTTGTCTTGCTGACCTTTTCCCGCCCGCGCAGGGCTGCCAGGATGTGATAGTTGAAGAAGACAATCGCAACCAGTGGGAGGAGAAACCCCAGCACGTTTAACTCCACCATCCTTGCAAAGGGCCAGGCCTCATTGGGGTACAGCAGCACACAGGCGGAGATATTCAGTTCCGGGACAGCTTTGACGGAGCGCAGCAGGAACGTGGGGATACTTAGGAGGCCCCCCACGGCCCAGATGAGCACGCAGGTGGTCTGAGCCCACCGCCGTCGCCGCCGCCTCCAGCTGGCCATGGGGTGCACCAGCACGCAGTAGCGGTCCTGGCTGATGGCCACCACCAGGAAGATACTGATGAAGAGATTGGCCTTGATGACGCCGTTGACCACGCGGCAGAGGGGGGCTCCGAAAGGCCAGTTGAATTCCTTCCAGATGTTCTCTGCCCAGAAGGGCAAGCCCAAGACGAACACCAGGTCGGAAGCCGCCAGGTTGGCCAGGTAGATTTCTGCCGCGTTCAGACGCCGTCGGGCCAAGAGAAGGACGGACAGCACAAAGAGGTTTCCCAGCAGCCCGCAGAAGCAGATGGTGATGATAAATGTGGGTAAGACGCTATGCAGCAGGTCCCAGGCTTCCTGAGCGCTGTCACAGGACGTGGCATTTGGAGGCGGGAGCTGGCTCTGGTTGGAGGACAGGAGCTCCAGGAGGGTCCGGGAGGCCATCCACGGTGACCTGCAATGAACGTCACAGAGCATCACACGGGAGGCGGCCGATTCCAGCCCGCGGCCCATCCAGCCTGTTCCCAGTTTTGGAAAATAAAGTTTTATTGGCACACAGCTGCATCCACTTATTTACCTTTTGTGTTACAACAGCAGAGTTGCAACAGTGGCCCTTTGGCCCGCAAAACTGAAAATATTTACCACCTATTCCCTTAGATGAAAATTTTGCCGACCCCGGGTATAAAGGAAAGGACCAGGGCTTTGAAACCCGAGTTCAAATCTTGACGTAACTACTTGGTGTGGGCCACTTAGACCCACTGACTTTTATTTTCCTTTTAGAACATTGGATCTAATTGTATCCCTCTTGTGGGATTGTGGCAAGGACTGACGAGTGTATCTGTGGAGAGCTTGGCCTGGTCGCCTGGCTTAGAGGAAACACTCAATGGAAGGGGAAGATGAGTCTTATTTACAACCATACCATTATTATTAGCAGTGTTTCATTAAACAAAGCACTGGCACAAAGTAGGTGCTCATGTTTGATTTAATGAGCACCTACTTTGTGCCAGTACTTTGCCAGGTGCTGGAGATACAGGGAACAGGGCCCAGCCCCCTGAAGGTGCTCACCATCTAGAGGGAGGCAGACATGGAGACAGTGGTCGATGACCGAAGATGGAATGAAGCAAGGAAGAAGCCCGGCCCTCAGGGATGCTGACCCACTGGGACTGGGGCCAGTAGGGTGGAGGAGGTGAGGGTAGTAGTAGAAGGTGTGGGGTTTCTGGGGCTCCACACCTAAAAATCCTCCTCCCACCTGGATGAGTTAATATACGCAAAGCGCTTCAAATGGCTCCTGGCTCTTTGTAGTCTCTCGCTACCCGTTAACTACCGTTATCATCATCGTTATCCTTAGTGATGCCCAAGAGTCCTTCCCTTCAACTGGGCAAAACTCATAGTATCCAACACAAGATATTGCGTAAGAGAGCTGATCTCGGGAAAGTCTATTTGGCTCTGCAGTCTTAGGCAATCACTTTGTGTCTCTGAGCCCGACTTTCCTCATCTGAGGAGGATGTGATGACCTTCTCACTGTGACACTGTAACCCACACACTGTGCCATTCACATCGGGTAAAATCCATGGGTCCCTCCATTCGTTCATCCACTGGACGAGTATGTACTGAGCACACACTATGTGCTAGGCACTGTTCTAGGTATTTGGGACATAGCCGTGAATCAAACAGGCAAAACGCCCTGCCCTCAAGGTGCTTCTAGCCTTGTGGGAGGAGAGAGGCAATGACAATAAGTACACGGAATAAACCTGTTAGCCGGGGAGGGGCAGCCGTGGAAGCAGTGAGCTGTGACCAGGCTCTAGATATAGTCTGAAGGTAGAACCACCATGATTTGCAATCGGATATGGGTTATGACAAAAGAGGAGTTGCATGATGCTTAGATTTTTGGCCTGAGCACCTGGAAATAGGAAGTTGCAGTCAACTGAACTGGAGATGACGGAGTGAAGAGGGAGCAGGTTTTTTGGCGGGGAAGATCGGGGGTTCACGTCTGGACATGTGGAGGCTGAGCTGTCGCTTGGACATCAGGTGGGGATCTGGGGCAGTTGGCTACACAACACTGGTGTTGAGAGACCACGTCTGAGATGGTGATACATCACTGGGAGTTGTAATCACACAGATGGTATTTGGCATTTAAAGTCACAGGACTGGATGAAATCACCAAGGGAGAGTGTAGGCAGAGAAGAGAATCAGCTGCTGGGCTGCCAGTTGACAGGTCAGCAGAGGACATGGGAAATGATGGGTTAGGAGGCTATGACGTATCTGTGGCTTATAGGGTTCTGACCCAGAGCATATGGAAGAGAAAGGACACTCTTCTTTTGTCATTGATTTCAGGGCATAAATCCACCATGAAGTATTTATTTTGTTATTTGGCAATACTTTTCAATTTTGCAATGAGTCCTTCTGGCAACAATGAGCAAAAAAAGAACGTTTAATGAAAATTTAAGTCCTGAACTTCTGTCTCTCAGGGAAGTCAATGATGAACGTGTAACTTGCACAAAATATTTATTGATGTTTATATCGTGATGGGGGCTGTAGCGCTTTCCCTGACCACAAGGAAACCTAACACAAAGCTGCTACTTCAGAAGTTGGTATTTTTCAAAGATCAGCCCTAAGACGTTGATTTCACTCATATTACTGCAGAAGATGCTGTGACTTTTCACTTAGAGCAAACGACTGTTCTTAAAGTTAATTCAGCTCATTTTTAGTGTCAGGTTATCTTGTGCACACACAAAAATGGAAGTGATGGCTGATTAATGTGACGGCTCCGCAAGAAATCCACGGACAGTGAAATGGTGCCAGTTTGATACCAGTATCCTCAGAGTCTTCAAATAGAAAAATCAGTCAATTCCAATCATGATTCAATTTTTTTATACAGTTCATGGAATCAAAGCAAAACTTGTGAAAGTTCATTCTGGCAAAATGAAACAATGGACATTTTGTGAATGCTATTCTAAACTCAGTTTAAATTGTTCACATTGGAGAGAAAGTTGTATTTTTCTGATGATCACACACATTTTGGTGGGGCCCAGTGTCATGCTAACAACAATATTCTTGCTAAAATAAGAGACCGATGAAGCAGAAATGTACTTTGAACAGGTCATGGTGCACACACAATTTGTAATTGCATATAAATGATATCAATATCAATAGTTTACCAATTGATATGGAGGTTATATTTGACAAGATTTACAAAATTCTAAAACATAAGATTTGTAGTTCAGAATTACTGAACTACGAACTTTGTGATGAAGTTGATGAGGAATTTTTTTTTGGCCGTGCTGTGAGGCTTGTGAAATCTTAGTTCCCCAACCAGGTATCAAACCCATGCCCTCGGCAGTTAAAGCACAGAGTCCTACACACTGGACCGCCAGGGAATTCCCTTGATGAGGAATTAAAACAACTTTAGCATGCATTTTCTTTCTCTGCTGCCCATCATAAATCAATTTTAGAAGACACTAAGTGCCCTAAAATGTTATTCAATTATTTGTTACAGCAGAGTTGAGAATTTTTGTTGAATTTTGTTCCAAATCAATGAGGAATCTTCGAACAAGTATTCAATGAATGGAGCACCAAAACATCAGCTTTTAGAGCTTTTAGCAGATTGTAGTTATTGAAAACAAAACTTTTATGCAGAAAATAATTGAAATTTATAGCTAAAAAACAAGGGAGAAAATGATCAGACTAAGCGATGAGAGGTCAAATGGTGCACAAGATTTAATTTTTGAATTTTATAATGAGCTTTGGAATGTCTCAATTTGTGGGAAGCATCTTTTCAATTGGAGAAGTTCATATTTTGTAGAAAATTGAGATGAAATTGGGACAGCCCCTGATCTGCAGCATCTAAATTTGACAAAGCATTCAAAACTTATAAATAGCTACAACTTATCTGAAGAGTTTAATGTGGTGAAAATATTTGTTGAAGGAACTCAAACTAAGGCAAAAAGACAGCACCTGTGAAAATATCTGGGCTGAAATATTTGCATAATTCCATATGCAAAGAATTAGACTTGAGAATAGCCTCTGCTTGGCAGAATTTGCTCAGAGTTTATCAGATACCTCAACACCTGCAGAGAGAACATTTTCTTCATTAAATATTTTCTGGTCCAAGAGAAGAGTCAATTGAAGTTGCTAATTTAAATTTATTAACCATAAAATTTGAAGGAAAAAAATTCAGGCAATTATATGGAACCATTAAAAATAATAAGACCATATTGAGAGAAAAATACATTCTCTGGAAAATGCCAAAGACATATGAGAGTCAGATACAAGCTCAAGAAGCTAATTGTAGCACTTGCATATGTACCCAAACTAATTATTTTGCTTATGTTATTTTTCAATGTTCAGTTAATTAACATAAAGAAAATCTTTCATTTTGCTTTAATATATGTAGATGGATGAATATATTTAGATTTTTTTGGAAAAAATATTTTTGACTAGAACTACTTTATAACTCCATCAATATAATATAACCAATTTGTTGGGGTGTGTGTGTGTATACACATAAATATATACAGTTAAATATATAATTATTTTGAAAATAGCTTTTAATTAGAACTACTTTTATAACTCCATGAATATAATATAAACAATTCATTGGTGTGTGTGTGTATATACATATACATACATGTATATATAATTAAATATACATATTTTTTGAAAATAGCTTTTGACTAGAACTACTTTATAACTCCATCAATATAATATAATCAATTTTAAGTGTTTTGTAGTAATTTGCTTTGGCAGCCACAGGAAAGCAATACACCCAGCAAACCTGATTTCTCAGATACCTGGTGGCCCTCCATGCCCCGCCCCTGGCAGCCCCCTTGTACTACACACACGTGTGGGAGCTGCTTCCTAAGACTGCCGTTGGGCCTCATGCCATTCCTTCCTGTGTGCTTCTCTGCACGTGCTGAGGAAGCTCTATGTGCCACGGAAAACCCGAGCATCTTCGTCTCAGCCCCAGTCTCCCACCAACGCTGGGGCTGCAGAGTAAGCCCCCGATGCCAGATCTGACCCTTCACTGTCAGCCACACCTGTGATCTGTGGGCTGTGCTGGGCTTTAGGTAACCTGATCCTGACAACATGCCCGGGAGGAGGGATGGCTGTCTTGTGCCCATTGTACAGATGGGCAAACGGAGGTGAAGAGAAGTGAAGTGACTTGCCTACATTCATACGGCGATAGGAGCCAGTCTGTTTATACACGGCTCTTCTTCCAGGCCCAGCTCAGGGTCAGGCCTCTTTTACCCAGTGTGCTGTGACCATAAAGAGAATGGGTCTGGTGTTAGGGAGCCTGGGCTTGGGTCCTGGGGTCACCAAACTGTGATTCTGGGCAAGTCAGATAACTTCTCTGAGCCTCAGTTTGTTCATCTGTAGAATGGGAATAACGGCAGTTATTACAAAGAGTCATGGTGAAGCTTGAAGGAGATTATACCTGTAGAATCCCCTCGTAGGTTGCAAAGCAACAAATATGAGGCTCGAATGATGATAACCACCACCACAATAATAATGGTGATAACTACGGTAGTAATAATGTGACGATAAAGTGTCCTGGTCCCTCCGAGTGTAAGCAACCTCTCCTTCATGTGGGCTACCCTGGTGTCGGAACACGAGGTTGGAAAGTACCAAGAGACCCCTTTTCTGCTCTTCCTGAGCTGTAGAACAGTTCAGGGATTACCTGGCACCTAGCACACTAGGAAAATAAGGAACTAAATTTCCGGAAAGCTGAGTTCCAGGAGGGCCTGGCTTCTTGGCAGTGGGATTCTCATTCGTCTCCAGCCTTGGAGCTTTCACCACCAGGAGGTTTAAGAAGGAGCTGGAAGGAGGGAAGCGGTTCGTTGTGGATGCTGAGAGAGACCCCGGATGTGGTCTGCTTTGCTTCCCTCCCTTTCCTCCTTCAGGTCACCCTGAACGTGTGGGACAGGGGTCGAGTCCCCTCTGAAGTGTGGGTGGCTGGGCAGGAAAGGGTGGCTCTGGGAGGCAGTGGAGGGGGCCTGGCTCCTGCGTGCTCCTGAGGGACCACGGGTCAGCAAGAGACAGGGGCTGCCCGGGCACCGCCAGACCAAAACCTGGGCTGTACCCCAGAGCCGTGCAGTCGGCAGAATGATGGTCCCCAAAGATGTCCACGTCCTAGTCCCTGGAACCTGCAAATATGTTCCCTTACATGGTAAAGGGGACTTCGCAGATGGGGTTGAGCTAAGAATCTTGAGATGGGGAGATGATGCTGGATTATGGAGGTGGGCTTGACGTCATCACAAGTGAAAGTGATTTCATTTATAAGTAAAAGAGGGAGGTAGGGGGCGGTCAAAGGCAGGAAGAGAGTAGAAGATGCTATGCCATTGGCTTGGAAGATGGCGAAGGGGCCATGAGCTAAGGAACACAGGCAGCCTCTAGAAGCCAGAAAAAGCAAGGAACGGCTTCTCCCTTCGAGCCTCCAGAAGGAGCACAGCCCTAGCCAACACCTTGACTTTAGCCCAGTGAGGCTGATTTTGAACTTCTGACCTCCAGGACTATAAGATAACACATTTGTGTTGTTTGAGGCCACTAGATTTGTGCTAATTTGTTACAACAGCAACTGGACACTAATACATGGGTCAAGGCTTCACCCTGCCCAGGAAACCAGGAACTGTCACCTATGCCACCAGCAGAAACCTCTTACTTCAGCTCGAATCTGATTGGTTCAGCAGACACTGCCCGCCATCCCATGGGACCCGGCTGGGTCTGTGGCCACGGCATGTGTTTGCTCAAGCCGAGCCTATTTTCAGGAGGTTGTCTTTACCAGCTGCTGCCTGTGTTTATGTAAAGTTGGCCAGAGAGGAGAAACCTTTCTTTGTTGGTTCCGAGTCTTAGCTCTGATATTTGCCTGGCCCATAGTACGTGGTCAAAAACCAGCAGCTATTGATATTATTAGTCATATTTGATCTTATCTGAAAAAGTCAAGAGTGACATTGGGCGAGTCTACTAGAGATGATCGATTCTGTAATTTCTATGTGATATTTTCTGAGCTCTGCACATTAAAACATCGGTGCATGCTACTTCTTCAACAAATTAGCCTTCTTCAAATTAATTCCAATTTCAACAGTGAGCTGATGATAAAGGCATTTGAAATACAGGCATAGATATTAAAGGATGTCAACCCAATCACATCATAAGATACTGTTTTCAATCCACAGATAACCCAACCAGTCATTGGCGTTATGAAATTTTGTAAGCGATCCTGGGGAGACCAGTTTGATTTTTATAAATCGGAATTCGTAGACTGTAAGTGGTCGGAGCCCACACGGAGCTCTGATGACTGCATTCAGCCTCTACATGTTTCATGTGACCTTGATGGAAAGACCTGCCGGAAGTACCCTCCTGTTCCAAGCATCCTCCCTCCTCCTCTTCTGGAAAAGCAGCTAAAACCCAAAGGAGGCATGGAATACAGTCTCTTAAATTGATTCAGAATTATGGTTTTTTAAAAAACATACAACAGAAAGCTGAAAACTCTGTCAATATTAGTTGTAAAGGGAAAAATTTTTCCCCTGAGATATGGATCTTCTCTTATATTTTACTCTTATAAGAGAGAAAAAAAAAGATGGTCACTTACTTACTCAGACAAAATGAAAGAGGTCACAACTTCAGCTGGGCTTTCTGATGGTGAGAGCTGCCTTTGGAGGTATCTTCTGCTCTGGGAAGCCCTGTGGAAGTGTGGTGGCCTTAAATTACAGAACCCCTACTCCAGTGATGTCATCGGCTGGACTGCTGAAAAAGTGAGTCTTTCAGACAGAGGAAACAAGCTGGAATTTTGGAAGAAAAACAACTTTGCACTTTGGAGCTGGCAAGCGATTACTCAACGACCATCTCCATCTTTAATTTGGTAACATCTGGGAAGGTCCCGCGATCCTGCCCAAGAATGATACAGTGACCAACATGCCCTTAAAACACATTTTGGCATCGTTGAGTCCCCACAGGTCTGAGTGATGATTTTACCCATTCGCACTGGAGACCTGAATGCTTGGGGTTCTGCAGCAGCTTTCGTGGGAGTTGACTTGAATGTCCACTTTTGAATTCTGGTCATGAAGGGTATATCGCCAAGAATCCATCACTGTGGACCCCATTAAACAAACAGTGAACCACAAAAAGCTTGACTCATGCAATATGCAGAGCTTAGTAAGGTCAGATGCACTTTTCCCTCATCTTCCCTGACAGTTCTGAAGTCTGTTTTTGATGTAAGTCTGCGGATATCAACTTGAACCACTCAGGACCTAGTGTTCAGACAGTCTGACATTTCTGGCTTTTTTTGAGAGTCAGACCTCAAGAGCCTTTGACCGAATGCCGCCTACTTTCTATCTTAGCTCCTAAAAATGAAGATGTCCTAATCTCCCTCCCTAAGTGCAGGAGAATGCTTCCACACCAGGGCTTGATTCCAGCTTCTGGAAAGTGACACCAAAATCTCAGGCCTCAGTCCTCCCTACACCCTAGTACTGCCTCTTGGACGCTCTGCTTGTATTTCTTGATGTCACCTTGAGCCTGGCGTGTCTGGAGCAGAAAATGTCCCCTTTGTCCTCAGAATCTGGCCTCCTCACCGTGTTTCCCTTTTCTATTACTAACACCTCACTGGAGACAAACTGCACTTTTGAATTTCCCAGCAGTTTTCTCCCATTGTTGGACATCTTAAAATTGTGGAAGCAGGTTGAAAAGAAAAAGGACACTCCAAGAATCAGATGTGTATTTTAGGGAGGAAGCTGGAATTTATCTTTGGGGAAGGGCCCTTCGTATCAGGAGAGATCTGGGACTTTTTCAGTCATGCAGATGTTAGGTGAGTGCCTGCCATCATTTTGGGGTAGATTTTAACTAGAGAAAGTTCTCCAAATCCCAGTCATCAGTCCTTCCTAATTAGTAATGTAGATCAGAGTCTCACCAGCCAGACCCGCCTTTGCAGAAGGTGGTTGGCTTTTCTCCCTTTGATGTGAGTTTAGACAGGATTGTTTCTGAGAAGTATCTGCTCTCAGGAGATGTCTGCCGGCTCCAACACAGGTTTACCCACAGGATATCATGACACCAGTCCTGCCGGGAGGTGGGGTGCGCAGGCCTGACCTTGGCTTTGCCTCACATGGAGGACAGACTGTGAGAAGTGGCCTGTGCGTGGCAGGGCCACGTGGCCAGGACTGTCAGTATGCCACATGCCACTAGTGAGGGCTGAGTAAGTGGCACTGTGGCAGCCCTGCCAAGGCCTTGGGGAGCCCCACCCTGTGGTGGGATGGAAAGTTCTCTGAAGAAAATGGATGCTCCCACTGTTGTTTCCGGGATGGGAAAAGGGAAGTGGGCCTTGGTCCAGGGAGGAGAGGGTCTCCTTCTGCCTCTGGGGCTGTGGGGTGTGGGAGCCTGAATTCTGGGGTCTGAGGGCAGGCTGAGGGAACCCCACGTGTAGGAAGGGACCACAGATCCCTGGAACGTGGCGAAGATGGGAGGAGGCTGAGAGTGACATGGCAAAGGCCTGGTGTGAGCTGTACTGGGTGGAAGTCCCCTGGGCACTGGGACCCTTGTGGGAGGGTGGGCATAGGTATTCATAAAAGCAATAGACAGAAGTCACAAATATTAGTTGACATGGCTGAAATGAAGGCATCTTCATAGATACCCAAGAAAAGTATAGTAACCCATCCCTAAGAGGTCGTAAAAGTAATGTTCATCCACGTTTACTAAATAATTAGGCCCCGTTTTGTGAACCAGAGAAATCACCATTCTCCAATCATTATATTGGAAGAAGAAGAATGCTTCCAAATTCCTGTAATCTGTATTCTGATTGAGGATCATACAGTGGATTGTGAAATGCTTTGTTCACTTTGTTCATTAAGTATGTGAACTTAATATACGTTAGTTAATAAAACTGATTTTTAACGTGTTAAAAATTATTTTAGCAGATTTAAAATGATTATTTTAACCAATTTAAAATGATTACAGCAGAGACCGTTATAAGGCACAAAGAGGTGGCTGGTGGAAGACCCAGAAACAGAGGACAGCCTGGCCAGCTGGGTGGGACAGACCAACCCTCCTTGAAATTGTCCTCAGTGTTAACGCAGCGGGACCCCAGGCAGGTACGGGTGGGCTCGGACTATGCTCGATGCAGATTCAAGGAAAGGGTGCGCTGGAGTTGGAGGAACTTGGGGACGCCGAGGTTATGTCCCCACTCTGACAGTCAGGATCACTTTCCAGCTCTCCAGCCGCTAAGCACTGGAGTCACTTGGTCTCTTCTCCTTTCTAGTCACATCCAGCAGCTTCTTCAAGGTCAAAGACTCTGGTATATTTCATCCAGCGCAACTCTATGAATGACGTCTATATGCCTAGCGTCTTGTGCGGGGGTGTGGGTGAGGGTCCTACTCAGTCCGTAAAGTAGCTGGCATCTCTCTTACAACCTCCACTGCAGTTAAGGAAAGAAAACTCCCGCGGGGTGACTTCCCACCAGGATGAAAGGCGGCATTCTTGTTTCGGTCTAGCGAGTGCTCTCCCCCTCTGCCCAAACCTTCCTTCCCATCTTGGTTTTAGACGCTCATGCAACAAATACGTCTGCAACAAAGAACCCCAAACCAATCTCCTTGCTTTCTGATTTTTTTCCCTTCAGTTTATCCTTGGGCTAGATGAATATTCCGGAAGGACCTGGATTTTGTCACTTCAACGGCCCCGCCCCCTGGAATTCACAGACTCCTTGGCGGTCCTGCTGTATCACCCAGAGCCACCTCTACCTGGTCCTTCCACTCTGGCTGAGAGGGAAGGCCCACGGGCCTAATGCATCTGGACTCACCGACCTGTGAGCGTTCGCTAGAAATCACCATCCCAATCCTCTCTTTCTCCTTCATGTCCATCCGTCATTCAGATCCCACTGTAAGCTCTGCTCCTTTGTAAGCACAGGTCTGAGCGTTTTTCTTCCTGTTCTGCAAACATGTGGGGAGCAGCTCCATGGGGCCAGGGGTGAACTGGGGGCCGGGGGCAGAGAGGACGGCTCAGCGTCCGTGCTGGGCCGCTCACGCTCGGGTGGGTGAGGCAGGTGAGCAAGCAGACACCTGCAGCCACGTGTGGCAAAGGCCACGGCAGAAGAGCGCCACACAGGTGCAGCACGAAGGGGGCAGGGCGGGGCAGGGCTGGAGTAATGGGTCATGATGTCAGGGGGATACAAATAAACTCCTCCACGCAGGTTTAACAAAGCGCGAAGACCCAGAAATCAACAGGGAGACAGCTGCCAACTGGAGTGTGTCCTGGGCATTCAGGCGGCGCAGGCGCTGCCCTGGCCTGAGTTCATGGCCATTTAGAAGCCAAGGGTTCTTGGTGCCTGTCACTCTGCAGAGACAGCTCCGCTGGGACAGGGGTTCCATGGACCACGTAAGTTTAAGAAAGTCCACAGACAACTCTCCATCCCCACGCTGGCCTTGCTCTGGGAGATCAGGTTTTCTCAGCTGGGTAGTGGGCTCACTAGAAACCTCCACTTAGGGAAGCTGGGAGGATCCCATGAGCTAACACAGCCTGCAGCCTGGCACATGCTGGCACTCAGGACATACCCCACAGGGGCAACACTCAGAAGGGGTCTGCCAGAGGATGATCAGCTATGTTCCTCTGTGTTCTACAGCCTAAGTCAGACCATGGCAGTCCTGTCTCGGGCCCAGGAGGACACTAAGATTTGACAGTGGCCCTCAAGGTCACAGTGCCCCACCCCCTGATGCATTTCTGAGCACCCCTCTCACTCTCTCCATCTGTTCCCCCGCCTCCTCGCTCTCTTTTGAACAAGCCGTGTTGTCTCCTACCTCAGGACCTTTGCACTGGCCATTCTCTCTGCCTGGAGCGCCCTTCCCATAGGGACCTGCACGCTCACTCCCCCAGGTCCTTGTGGTCTCCGCATATCCCCCCCTTATCAGAGAGCCCTCCCCTGAAATAGCCTTTCCTCCGCTTGCCCAGCTTCACTGTTTGATACAGCCGTTATCGTCACCTGGATACATTCATCCGTTTATCTTTTACTTCCTGTCTCTCCCAGCAGAATGTGAGCTGCACCAGGGAAAGGGTTTATCTCTTTTGATTAGAGTCATGTTCCTAGCTCCTACAACAGGGCTCACATGCTTAATAAATATTTGCTGAAAGACTTCATAACTCTATTTATTTATATACAAGAGTATCAACAGCTTGTCTCTATCAACATGCATGTCCCAAACCCCTTGTGGGTGCCAGGTCCTGTGTGGGCACTGGAGGGACAAAGGTGAATGCTGTCCCCTTGAGCAGCTCTTGGTCTGGCTGAGGACAAAGACAGGCAGACATCCAGTGACTATACTTTGTAGAATGCAAAGTGGCAATGAAGTGCCAAGGTTCTGTCTGAGTGTCAAGACTGAAAGGATTTAATTCTGCTCAAGGCAGAGTTGGGAAAAATTCATGGCGGAAGGATATTTGAGTGGGGTTTTGAGAGACGAATAGGAGTTTGGAAGGCAGGCAAGCTGAGAAAAACATTGTAGATGGAAGGACCTGCATGCATACCATAAACACACATGTGCACAGATGTGTTTGTGGAAGACTCACTTGGAACTTGGAGTCAGAAAGCCCAGGTTCTAGCCGTTCCCCCACCCCACCCCATTTAGTCATTCTTTATGTGAGATCACATAGCTCCTACCCTGGGGCAGGCCCTGTGCAGGTGTGCCCCCAAAGGCTCTTGGTTTGGTGCAGGAAAGGGAATCAAACAGTTTCAGATCTGAGAGAGTGAGTACAGAGGGGGAGGCCGTCCACCTGCAATACTCCTGGAAGGGAGCTGGGTGACCCACACAATCCTGGGAATGCTCTGACCCTCAGTTTCTTTATCTGAGATCATGTCCTACTTTGAGAGCAGTTCTGAAGATCATACACATGCATGGAAACTGTCAATATCACTTTATACAGATGTTCATAGGGTAAGATGAATGTTTACATATTGATGTAGCTTTTCCCAGTTTTATGACTTTTCTCTGTGTAATCTGGGAGAAAGTACCCATTTTCTAGTCAGCCTAGATGCCTAATTGGCCCACATGTACTGCAAAAAATGGGACCATGAAGTAAAATTCCTCTTCCTTTGAAACCAGTAGTTCTCATATGATGTATTTAATGGAGATGGAATTGATGCTGTGAGCATTTGTCTTTAGCGTAGATCATGTTGGCCCCCATGATGGGGGATGCTTCTTTGAGCTGCATACTCTGGGTACAGGGGAACTGAATGTGGAAGATAACTTTCACCTTTCCTGTAAGACTCAGGGTCACCCTTGACACACAAGCAAACAGAGAAAACCACCTGTGATTGTAATTGTGGTGAGTTCTATGAAGAAACAGCTCAGGATGCAGTGTTCCACAAAACAGACAGGGTGTCAGGATTTGTACTGAGGGAGGTCAGGGAGGCAGAGGGGAAACTGGGAGTAAGAGGAGAAACCCATTGCAGAGTCGGAGGAGCTTAGTGCGGGCAGAGGGAACAGCATAAACAAGGGCCCTGAGGTTGTGACAGCTTGATCTGCTTGAGGAACTGAAGAAACGAACACAGAAGGTCGAAGGGCTGGAGAGGAGGTGTACGCTGGGCAGGGCCAGACCAGACGGAGCCTGGGACAGCGGCTGATAGAGTTTGGAGTTTCCCAGTTCCCGTGGCATTGCAGGGTGCAGGAGGTCCAGGGGATCAGGACCTGTGAGAGTAAAAGGAAGGAAGGATTGGGCACAGGGAGAACTGAGCTGCAGCGTAGTCTTAAGAGAAGCCTCCGAAGACCTGTGAAAATTCCTGGATGGGATGACCCTTCAAAGCTGTCTGGGTTGGGGCAAGAGGGCTGGGCTTCCTTCCTTCCTTCTCTCAGCCACTGGATGAAGGGTGCCCTGGAAGACGGCATGACCTTGGGTGAAGCAGCGCTTACGGTAAGCACTGTCTGCCGGCAGCGTCCCTGGCAGCTGGGGTAGCAGGTCCCTCATTCCTTAAGGAGCGTCTGGATGGCACATCGACCAGAAATAGGAAGCCACCAAAGGGCTTTAAACATTTAGAAAGGTCACCCTAGCTCTTGTGTGGTACCATTTACCGAGATGGGGGAGATGAAGGGAGGAATATGCTTCTTAAAAAGAGAATGAAAAAGGCTGGTTTTGGCCTTAAGTTGGAGATGCATGTGAAATACCTAAATGGCTTTCCAGCAGGCATTTGGATCAGAGATTTTTCAGAAGAGAGTTGTTGGCATAGATGTGTATCAGTCAGGGCTCTCCAGAGAAGCAGAACCAATAGGATCTATCTATCATCCATCTATCTATCTATCTATCATCTATCTATCCATCATCTATCTATCTATCATCTATCTATCATCTATCTATCCATCATCTATCTATCATCTATCTATCATCTATCTATCCATCATCTATCTATCTATCATCTATCTATCATCTATCTATCCATCATCTATCTATCTATCATCTATCATCTATCTATCTATCCTATCTATCTATCTATCTATCATCTATCATATCTATCATCTATCTATCATATCTATCTATCTATCATCTATCATATCTATCTATCTATCTATCTATGCATTTATTTCAAGGAATTGGCTCACATCATTGTAGGGGTTGACAAGTCCAAAATCTGTAGGTCAGGTCAGCAGGCTGGAAACTCAAGCAGGAGTTGAAGCTCCAGTCTTGGGGCAGAATTTCTTCTTTTTCAAGAAACCACAGTTTGGGCTCCTGAGGCCTTCCCACTGCTTGGAGGAGGCCCACCCACATGATCGAGGATGATCTCTTTTACTTAAAGTCCATCGATTGGAGATGTTTACCACATCCACAGAATACCTTCACAGCAGCCCCTAGATTTGTGTTTGATTAAATAACGGGGTGCTGGAGCCCAGGCACGTTGACACATAAGACTAAGCATCACAGATGACATTTAGAGTCATGACCCTGGCTGGGATTAGTTAGGTGGGCCATGTAGAGAGATGAGAAGAGGGCTTAGGATTGAAGCCTGAGGAATTCCAATATTTAAACTTCACGTGGAGAAGGAGACACTGGGCAAGCGGAGTAGGAAGGAGTTGGCAGTGAGGACCGGGTTCTGTGCCCATCAAGTCCGGGAGCCCATGGGTTAGACAAAGCCCTGCATTTGACAAAGCAGAGTGGACTGACCTCTTGCCTGTAGGTCTTCCCAGGGCCTTTAATATGCATCTATGCAGCCCCACAAGAAAGACGTAGTAGTTGCATTTCTCAGACTCTTTTGAACAATCAGGAGCCAGACTCTTCTGTTGTTTTTGTTTTTGTTTTTTGAGAAACTTTCGGAAACTCTGCAGAAGGGAATAATGGCATCAAAAGAGCTTAAACATTGGAAGGGGAGCCCTGCAGCTCTAGAAGAAAATGAAGTCAGGACTGAGTGGAAGAGAAAGAATTTGGGCAACTAATGGAGTGGGGAGGGGTTGCCAAATGAGAGGTTCTCTTCTTCCCGCTGGAGACTGAGGTGGAGGGGTCGGACTCGCCCAGAAGGCCATTCAGCTGTCAAGCTGTTGGGGGTCTCACTGCTTTGTCTTCCTCAAGGGGACTGGTACTTTGTGAAAGAATCTGATTCCAAAGCAAGACCCTGGTCCTTGAGGTCTGATGCGGAAGTCAGGGTGGGCGGGTCTGGCTGAGGAACCACGTCATGGGGGTTTAAATCCCAGCTCCATCACGGTTCAGCTGGGTGAACTTGGGCCATTTTTTATACCATCTCCCGGGGCCTCAGTCTCTTCATTATATTTTTTTTTTCTGGATTTTTAAAACCATTTAAAAAAATTGAAGTATAGTTAAATTACAATGTTGTGTTAGTTTCAGGTATCCAGCAAAGTGATTCAGTTATACACATAAATGTCTATTCTTTTTCAGATTCTGTTCCCTTATAGGTTATTACAAAATATTGAATATAGTGCCCTGTGCTACACAGTAGGTCCTTGTTTTTTATCTATTTTATATACAGTAGTGTGTATATGTAATCCCAAACTCCTAATTTATCTCTCTCCCAGCCCCCCAAGGAGACCCAGTCTCTTAATCTATGAAGTGGGCCTCTTCTCCGAGTTTGGGGATCAGGTGAGATGGTGATGTAGCTGGTCCTTGGTCAGCAGCCGGCGGGAGCTCTTCTGGTTTCATCACTTGGCCGTTGCACAAGGCGGTGCTAGTGTGAGCGCAGCAGGGTTACGTAAACCGTCCTCTGCCTTGGCCAGGACTGGGGAGAGGAATATGCAGGCGTACTTGACTGCCCTGAGTGGGCCATGCGGTGACTCAGCGCGGAGGGGGGCGTCCAGAGGAGCCTCCGAGCTCCGTCCTGGGCCATTTTTCAGGGTTGTTTATAAACAATGTCCCACCAAAGTGGGCTTGGTGGTGGAGCTGTCAGGAAGCTGGGAGCTGGGCCCTGTGGCCTCTTCTTAACCTGGTCTGAGACTCCTGGAATCGGCCTGCCTTTGGGGGAAGGAGAGAAACAGGGCAGCCCCGGCCCTGGGTCAGTAGAGACGGTGTGTCGAGGCCTGTGGTGCACACACTCTGGGGGCCTGGGCAGCCCCCAACACGCTATGTTACCTTGCGAGAGGCCTCAGTATCTTCCCTGTGAAGAAATCTCTAAAATTCTATAAGATGGTGTATCCCATTCTTTCTTAGGACACCTTCCATCACCAACTAGCATCTCTAAACCCCAGGAGACCTGAAGAAGGTGTCTGGTTCCCTCCTCCATTGTCGGGGGAAGCAGTGCGTGTGGACTGGGACGGGCACCTCGTGGGTGACACGCACTCAGAATCGTTAAAACATCTGTATTCGTCTCCTAGAGCGGCCGGATCAAAGTACCACAGACAGGGTGGCTTAAAGGAACAGAAATTTATTCTCTCACTGTGCAGGAGGCCAGAAGTTCAAAAGCAAGGTGTGTGCAGGGCTGGTTCCTCTTGGAGGCTCTGAGGGGGAATCTGTCCCCTGCCTGGCTGTAGGCGGCAATCCTGGGCATCCTTTAGCTTGCAGAAGCATCACTACAATCTCTGCCTCCGTCTTCTTAGGGCCTTGTCTCTGTGTCTTTGTGCATCCTCTTCTCTTCTTATCAAGATCCCCGTCACTGGATTTAGGGCCCATCTTTATCCAGTATGACCTCATCTTAATTACTTCTGCAAAGGTCCTATTCCCAAATTAGGTCATATTCTGAAGTTCCAAGTGGATGTGAATTTGGGGAGGGAGGGGACACTATTCAACTCATGAGAACACCTTTATCTCACTTAATCTTCACAACGCCTGGATCCTCATTTTATAGGCAACCCCCCTGCCACCCAGAAACTCAGAGAAGTTAACTGATCTTGTCCAAATTCCCACAGCCAGGAAGCGGCAGGGCTGTGAACCAGGGACCTGGCTCCAAGCCCAGGGCAGTCCCTGCCGTGTTGGTGCCACCCATTACAGTTTACAAAGCCCCCTTTCCAGAGTCATTAGCTCTGTGTGACACAGGTATACTTATTGTATTATCTGCCCATTTCACAGATGAGGAAACCGAGGCCAAAGGCCGGTGTGGGGGAAATGAGTCAAATGGTTTGTAAAGATCAGACGGTGAGTAGGTGGCACGGCAGGGACTCAAGGCCTGGACTCCACGGTTCTTCCCTCCAATTCAATATTGTATCTCCGTGTAGGTCAGGTGCAAGAAGCCAGACACAAAAGACACATATTGTGTGATCCCACCTCTATGAAATGTCCAGAATAGGCAGATCTAGAGACAGAGGGAAAATTAGTGGCTACCAGAGGCTATAAGGAGGAAATGACTGCTAATGGGTGTGGAGGGATGAAGGCGTCCTGGAATTCGGGGGCAGTGATGGTTGCACAACCCTGTGAATACACTAAAAGCCACAGGAATGAGCAAGGCACAGAACTCCTATCTCAGTAAAGCCGCTCTAATAAAGATCTCACTGTAAGCCACCTGCCGCTGGGGAGGTGGTTCTTCAGGGAGCAAGAACTCACAAGCCCCAGAAGATGCAAAGTCTGTTCATCAGGGCAGAAACAGCCCAAGCCGAGGCCGGATGCTCTTCATGCAAGAAGGCACCTTGGGAGCTTCTTCTGTGATAATTTGCATCCCCCTGTTAAGGCACAAACACACAGAAAGCAGGTGGGCTTCTGACCACACTCCTGAAGAACCCTATGGCCTTAGCAGGTTATTTCCCTCTCTGGGCCTAAGTTTCCACATCCCGAACTGGCAATGATACAGGCACCTCCCTACCTGAGTGGTCCTGAGGGTCAATCCTAAAAAGAGCTCAGCAATGGATAAACAACAAGGTCCCATTGTATAGCACAGGGAACTATAGTCAATATCCTGTAATTAACCATAAAGGAAAAGAAAATAAATAAACAAGAGCTCAGCAGAGTGAGAGATATTTTCATGGAGCCCCTTTGACCTCAGCCAAAAAAACCCCACAAACAAACCATTAAACTTTCAGCCACGGCTATTGCCAAATCGTGACCTCCTTGCTCAACCCTGACCCCAACATTCTCAGGGGGTTTGGCCAGAGGTCAGGGCTGTGTGGGGCTCTGCAGCGGGCCCGGGGATTGAGTAACTAGGAGGTATGGCGTGCACTGTGCGGGTCACAGTTGGAGACTGCACCTTTGAATCATAAGTGGCTGCATCATCGGCGGAAGCCTGCACCACCAGCACTAGTTCCCGTTGGGGCACCTGGTGCACAGTTGGCATTTCTGCACTGGGCCCTCACCCGCTCTGGCCAGGACACACTCAGGAGCTGGGCCCATCGCTTGGTTCTGAGTCCACCAGAGGCCCCTCTGGGCTTCTCCCCATCTCACCAGCTCGCTGGGGCCAAGGAGGGTCAGGAGTTGAGGGCCGCTCATGTTGCCTGGCCGGGGTGGGAGGGAGGTAGGAGAGAGGTGAGAGGGAGGCCTTCCCAGCCTGTTTACACCTGCTGAGAGCCCTGCTCAGACTCCTCCAGATTGCAGAACTTCCTTGAGTCACGCCCCATCCGTGAGCAAAGTCCCTCGGATGAGTTAGCTCCCTTGTGCACTTGTGGGCAACTTTCTTCAAGCTCAAGGCCTTGGTGGGGTGCAGGCTGGATGGGAAGGGTGGGCACTGGACAGAGAACTGAATATCTACCAGGCACCTGGGTCCAATACGGCTGGAGGGTAGAGAATGGGCCAGGAACTGGAGAGAGGGAAAGAGACAAGGCAGGGGCCAGCTCATGAAGGGTCTTGCGAGCCACCTTATGGAAGTGGAGCTTTATCCCAAGAGTGGTGGGACACTACTGAAAGGTCTCCTGTTAGAGAGGGCCGTCATCACCCCCACCATCATCTTCATGACAGCCATCGCCATCATCACCACCATCATAACCATCACAGCCGTCATCATCACCATCATCATCACCATCACCAACATCATCACCATCATCATCACCATCACCAACATCATCACCATCATCATCACCATCACTAACATCATCAGCATCACCATCACCATCACCAGCATCATCACCATCACCAACATCATCACCATCACCAACATCATCACCATCACCAACATCATCACCATCATGCAGCTCATGCATGTTGAGTGCCAACTCTGTACCAAGCTAAACACTTTCATACACTAATTCTGCTAACAGTTCTATGATGTGAATGCCATTACTATCCTCATTTTACAGATGAGGAAATGTAGACTCAGAAAGGATAACTGAGATGCCCAAGACCACACAGCAAATGAGTCCGAGCCAGAAGCAGAACTGGAATCCAGGTCTGCCTGATCCCAAAGCCTTGGCTCTTAAACACTGTTCTTTACATGTTCTTTACATGTATAGCTTCCCTATCATCGTCTTTGCCTTCTTAAAAGATGTCATTGGCTGCAGAGTGGAGAATATGAATTGGGAGATGGTGGTAGTTAATATCAGAGATGGGGAGACCAATAAGAGATGATGGTTAGACATAGAAAGAAGCAGATAGATCCAGGAAACACTTAGGTGGAATGTAAAAGAGGTGCTGATTCACTAGGTGTAAGGAATAACAGAGAGGGTTATTCCTCTTTACCATGAGCCCCAGGTTTCTAGCATGGATTGATGGATGCAGAGACAGAGCAGTGTCATTTCTGTAGACACAGAAAGCAAGTTTTTTTTAAATGAATGAGTGAATGAATACATGAATAATGAAGGGACCTCAAAATGGAGTGGGTAATGAGTTCCCTGTCACTGGTAGTATGCAAGCAGTAGTTAGATAACTGTTTGATCTAGACCTTGTCAAATGGAAGGCACCTAATGGATATATAGCACATGCACGGATGATTGAATTACAATCATCCCTATGATTCCAGGGCCTCATAGGCCTCGTGCACACCTGATGGGTGCTTGGTAATGAGTCAGCAATGTAGGAATATGAGATGGGAGAAAATATTCAAACCCTGTTGAAATTTCTTAGATTTGTACTTGAGTATATTTTAGAGTGTACATTTTAATAGATGTAAATAAGTGTACGTATTGGGTACATATAATCAAAATTTTTTTACTTATATAAATACGCAATTACAATAGCTTGGACACCACTGATTTATAGGACAGAAGCCCTAAAGTAGGTTGAGTGGAAATAAATGGAACCCCCAGTCCAAAGACTTCTAACCGCCACGGCAGTGTCTATGACAAGACTCAGGTTTTCAGGAGTTGTAACAAATGAAAGAACTACTCAAGAATGCCTCATCCCTTTATTATGCTGGACAAAAACACATGTTTATGCCGTTCATCCATTTCTCCTTGTTTGTGAAATGCTCCCTCTTTACAATGTAGTAGCTCTTTGGACCTTTCACAGGACAGATGTTCTTTGTCATGGTACCAACACAACCCACGGGGCAGCTCCCTTCCCACAGACCGATTGCTCCTTAGCCCGCGGGTGGACCCTAAATGGCCATTAGGAGCCCAGGGCTGTGATGTGGCTCTGCTCATAGGAGACCTTTAGACCATACACACCCACTGATGAATGAGTGGTACACATTCCAAAGCCCAGCCTCCTTTTGCGTTACCCCACTCACAATATGCACATGGTTTAACTTCATTCTAATACTAAATGGTTCCTACTTCGTTCTAATGCTAAATGGTTCCTGTTTCTTATTTCCTCTGTTTTCTTTCTCCAGCTAGAAGTGTGTATGTTTATTTGGGCAGAGGGGTATGCGTGGCAGAAAACAAAGGCTGGGATGGGGAAGAAATCTTCTGTGACTCTTTTTCTTTTAAAATCCAGAGCTGGATTGGGCAGTATTTATGGGCTCTTTGCCATCTAAACTCTCCTGGTCCCCCAGGTTCTATCCTCTCCAGGGAGAGCCCGCTAACAAATCACCCATTTACTGATCGAGGGAGTGCTTCCAGGGCGCTGCCTACATTACACGCCCCAAACTCCATTGCTACTGAGCGTCCCTCCCTGCCTTGACTCTGAGGGCTTGATGTCGGCGCCTGGGTGGTGCGTTCTCCGTTATCTCCACGTGGGCCGGCCACAGAAGGCAGATTATAAAACGTGTAGAGAAAGAAGAAACGAATTCCCCCTGGAGGACCTCGGGCTTGGGGCTAGGGCTGTCTCTTAAGCCTCTGGCCAAGGATGCTGGTCCAGCTTCCTCCTGCCTGACACCTGGTACCGGCTTTCCGCCCCGCCCATCACTGCCCACCCCGCCCCTCGGCACAACGACCCGTCCCTGCCCCGCCCACAGGAGGCGGAGCCGCGGACCCCTCTGCAGATGCTTCTTTGGGCAAATGATCTGCCAGAGACGGGTTGGGGAGGGCGTTCTCCCACCTCCACTGAAGGGGTGACCTTCCCTGAAAATGCTTGTGTGTGCGCGCGCGCGCTCGCGTGTGTGTGTGTGTGTGTGTGTGTGTGTGTGTGCGCACGTTGATGGGAAGGACAGGTGGTGGAAGGGAGCTAACATATTGAGCACCTAGTATGTGTCAGACACCGATGGGTGCTTTACACCACCATTGGCTACCGATTCTCCTCTACGGACCTTTTGCTGAACCTGTGTCTTTCTCCTTATAATAAATTTATTCCTGTTCTGTGGGCGTAATAATGCCTCACATTTACATAGCACCTTTCATTTGTCAAAGTACTTTTATGCCTGTTAGCTCCTTTAATCCCCCAACAGCCTCGTGTTACAGAGGAGGAAACCGAGGCAGGGACACAGCCACGTGCAACTAGTTATAGGCTGAGCTGGGGCGGCCTCTCCTCACCCCTCTGCTCTGCCCCGCCCACAGTGCCTTGCTTGACCGTGTCTAGAACAGCCTTCTGGTGGCTGCAGGTGCTGACTTATCCCCACGTGAGTCTGCAAGTTCCTTCAAGACCGAGACTGTACTTTCTTTTTCTTCTCTTACCCACAGTGCTCAAGGCTGCATATACAGCAAGTGCTGGATAAGTGCTTACTGGGTTCTTCTTTGGCACAGACCACTTGTCTTTCCATGAGGGGTATGAAAGAATACTGGTCTCCGGGTTCACACCATGGATCTCTCAGAGTTTAACCTTCATTTACTTGAGAAATCATCCTCCAGGGTCCTAGCTGAGTGGATTAAAGAAACCCAAGGCAAAACTTCAGCTGAGCCCTGCGTGGGCACTCAGCCGCTGCACCAAAGCTGGGTGGCATTTCTGGAGATCTGAGCTGTCATGCTGGGGCAAGGTGGGACACCACATGGGAGGGAAGCTCGATCACTCCTGTCCCTGCCCCCAGGCTCCCTCCACTCCTGGGAAGCAGCAGACTGGTCTAGGGGTGGCAGCAAATAAGAACAATAATACTCTTGTGTTTCTGGAGCCCTTGGCTGTGTACCAGATCACTCCAACCTCACAGCCTTGTTATCTGCAACTTGAGCCGGGCAGGAATTTACTGGAGACACCGACTCACTGCCCGAGGTCACACTTGGGATTCCTTCCATTCCTCCTGGGGCACATCCTGAGAACCACTGTCCAACAGTCGTCACCCACGTTAGTAGCCCTGGTGACATCTGCTCACTGGCTGCTTCCCACCCACTACGACAGTTTGTGAATCTGGCGTTCCACTGAGATGGAGGTCCGCAGCGTGCCCATGGAGTTCTCCATCTGGCTGGGCTCCGAACCGCAGCCCGCCTGCCGGCACAGCCGCCCGTACACCTCCCGCGACTTCTTGCGGAAGCTCTTGCCCACGATCACGTACACCAGCGGGTTGAGGCAGCTGTTGCTATAGGCCACGTAGGACGCGATCTGCGTGAAGACGTCGATCACGTGCTCGTCCCAGCAGCTGGAGAGGACGTCGAGGCGCTGCAGCGTGTCCAGGAAGGTGCTGATCTGGAAGGGCAGCCAGCAGACGATGAACAGTAGCAGCACGGCCAGGACCAGCACGGTGGCTTTCCTCTCCGTCTGGATCTCCTTGAACTTCTGCATCTCGTTGTTGCGCAGCACGCGCAGGATCTGCACGGTGCAGAAGGTGATGACGCCGAGGGGCAGCAGGAAGCCCACGGAGTTCAGGAGGATGTTGGTGAAGACCTCCCAGCTGCGGGACGGGTAGATGATGATGCAGGCGGTGACGTTGTGGCCCTCGGCCCCATACTCCCGCATGGTCCGGAACACCAGCATGGGCAAGCTCAGGAGCAGCGTGCAGCCCCAGATCACCAGGCTGTAGAGTCTGGCCCAGCGCACCCCGCGCATCCGGCCCATGGACATGGTCTTCACCAGGGCCAGGTAGCGGTCGATGCTGACCAGCATGAGGAAGCAGATGCTGCTGTAGAGATTCATGTAGAGCGCGGCGTTCACCACGCGGCAGAGGACCTCCCCAAAGAGCCAGTCGAAGTTGTTGGCGATGGTGATGGCCCAGAAGGGCAGCCCGCAGGCCAAGAGCAGGTCGGCCGCGGCCAGATTGCCCAGGTAGACCTCCGCCACCGTGCACCTGCTCTTGTGCAAGCAGAAGACGCTGAGGACGAAGACGTTCTCGAGAGTTGCCAGTATGAAGAGGACCCAGAGGAACGGGGACTGAATGGTGTTCAGCCAGCTCCACCAGTTGGAGTGGACGCAGCCGCTGCTCTGGGGAGGGGTCCCGGTGAGAGCAGGCTCAAGGACCTGCGAGGTGATGTTGAACATTTTGGCGCTGCAAGAAAGTGGAAAAGAGGCAGTTACACCTCAAGGTCACAAGAGGAAGGAGAAACGACTGATGCAGAAGGAGAGGGGGATGCTTCCAGAAGGCAAAGTCAGGGGTGAAACTCAGGCCTTTTCTGCGCGGTGTTCAGAGGCAGTTCAGGTACACCTGTGTGCCCAGGGTCTTAGAAAGGCGCCTCTGCTCCTTGGACTTAAACTGAGAGCTCCTGTTCTTCACCTCCAGGCTCCACTGGGATGTGTACTTGACCAGCATCCGTCACCCAGACTAACAAGCGTGAGTGTTAGACCCTGGACCTCCTCGAAGCTTCCATGATGGTAGGATACACAGCACATTCCTTCCTTATCACAGGCCCCCACACACACACAAAAGGGCGCTGGTCTCTTTCAGCCTCTTGTGGCCTGGCCATGGGTGAGCAGTTTATTAGAAGAGAAAGGTGATATCATGTCAGACAGGGAGAGTCCATCCTGGCTCGGAGACCACGGTCCATCTGCCCACTCCCTGTCTCCTTCTGGCAGAGGGCAGCATCATGCTTCCGTACCTTCCATCAGTGTAGCACTGATGATGAGCAGAGGTTGCTTGATGAAAAGGGAGGGGAAGGGGCTTTGGAGCCAGACAGTCCTCTGCGTTCAGTCCTGGCTCATTCATTAGCTGTGTGACCTTGGGTAAGTTAATTAACCTCTCTGAACCTTAATGTTCTACCTTGTAAAATGGGAATAACAAAATCTTCTCAGGGTTGTGGTGGGGACCTGAGACAAGGTGCAGAAAGCCCCAAGCACTGCACTTGATTCAATAAACATGAATAATTACCTGTTTTTTGTGAACTTATTAAAATAACCAATGTCAAACTCCAGCACCACTGTTGGCAGATTCTTGCTCTTATATTGGTGATTTCACCATTAACCCACTGGCTCCTCTTTTACTCTGAGACTCAGACCAGCAGTGAGACTCAGACCAGGCGGCCGTTCACTTTCTGGAAGTTCCTCTCCGACTTCAGCAAAGAGGTATGGGGTTTTGATAGACATTGGCTCCAACCCTAGCTGTGTTGTCTTGGGTAAATTGCTTGACCTTTCTGAGCTTCCACCTTATTGTCGTAGAGTCTTGCTCTCTCCCTGGCTTGCCTTGCGTGGCTCTTGCAAGGTTTAAATCAAAGAGTAGGTATGAAGACACGTTGAAAAACTAAAAGCACAATGCAAAGGGCAGGACTAATGGGGCACTTTCCTGGTGCTCCCTGGGGTGGAGGAAGGAAGGTGGAGGTGGAGGGGCTCTTCCTGGGCAATTGATTGTTGGGTAGGCTCGTGGGGGAGGAGCTGAGCAATAGATTATGGGAAAGAATCTGCTGACTGTCTCTGGGATTTCCCAGAAAAAGTCCTGGAGCAGCTGGCTGGCTTTGAGGGGCCGGACTGGGGACCTGTGATGAACTCATTCATTGATGCAATTTATCTTTAAATGTTTCTTGAGCATCTCCTCTGTGCTGAGCTCCACCTTGGCTCTAGGGACCCGGAGGGGAACACCACACGTCTCCTGCCCTGCCCGAGCTCCCAACACCCGCGACCCAGTGTGCGCGATGAGTGCCGAGGGGTGGGAGGAGGGGCAAGGGACACAGATGTGGGGGGAGGAGGCTGGAGGTAACTCTGGAGCTGGGCCTCAGAGGATGAAGAGCATGTCAACAGGGGCCAAGAAGGAGGGAGGGCAGATCAGGCCGAAGGAGCAGCTTGAGCAGAGGCACAGAAGTGGGGAAGCCGCCCGTGTGTTCTGGCAGGTGGACGAGGTGTTGGCTGGGAGGTGGTAAGTGGGGGGGGGGGGTTGAATAAGGGGATAAGGACAGTCTTCAGTGGGCGCTGAGAAAGTGAGACTTTGTCCCTATTGGAAATACGCTCTGGAAAGGCCCTCCTAGTGGAGGGTGGTTTTAATATGTCCACAATTCTTCGATATTCCTCCTTTCAAAGGGTGGAGTCTAATTCCTCTTCCAGTGGATGTGGCCAGACTCAGTGACTTGCTTCCCACCCGTGGCGGCAGTGACAGTGTGTGACATCCAAGACTAAGGCATAAGAGGCTTTGCAGCTTCCTCCTTGGCCTCTTGGGTTGCTTACTCAAGGGGAGGCTAGCCGCCACGTTGTGAGGACACTCAAGCAGCCACATGGAGAGGGTCCATGGAGAGGAACCGACTTGCCACCTTGGACGTGGATCCTCCGGCCCCAGTGAAGCCTTCGGTTAGATTCTATTCCCTCAGCCTGTGAGTCTTCCAGCTGAGGCCCCAGACATCACAGAACAGAGACAAGCCATCCCCACTGGACCCTAAATTCCTGACCCATGGAAACTGGCAGGCTTCTCTGCAGAACCTCTGAAGGTAAGACCTCCCCTGCATGGTCCCCTTGGTCCAGCCTTTGGCCCGATTTCTGCAGGTACAAAAAACTTGTTTCCTTAGTGCCCCAGACGTGGGGCGCTGTCTCTCATGGTCCAGCTCTCTAGACACTCAAGTGTCACACCACATGCTGCTTGTTAATTTCCCCTGCAAGGTAGTCCCTAGCCAAAGGGATGGCACCTGGCCCATACCTGGCTCTGAGAAGCCACAGGATCGTTAGAAGGTGGCCTGGGGAGTGCTTGACTGGGAGTTATAGGGCCCGTGTTCCATGGCCCCAGCTGAGATGGCCATCTGGTCATGTCCATAGTAGGTCACACCTGACACAGGACCTAGAGGCCAGGCTGGGCCCAGCTCCCCTTTGTCTTCCTAACACTGCCCCCCTCAGGACTGACCCTCCCTTTCCTCTGCTTCCACTCAGGATCAATTCCCCCCACATTCTCTCTTTAGAGTGTTCAGACCTTCCCCAGTGGTCAGCCTTGTGTTGGAGACGTCCCGTCTCCATTGGAGACATGGCACATCTCTGTCTGATTTCTTGTGTTGACTTCAGAATTTCAATCTCTTTCTTTCCGCGTTCACCTGGGGTCCTTCACATGTGACCACCTGTAATGTGTGCTTCTCCTCTTGCACACCCCTCCCTCAAAGAGAGCAATCCACTCCCTCTGCCCCCGACAGGCCTTTGGGGATTGGGACACCAGCCTCACCAGCCCTTGAGGACTTTTGTCTTTGGGTTTAACATTGCCTGTTGCTTCACGTGTTGTCCCGGAGAGGAGGGGCGTGCTCTCCTAGGTGTTCTGCAGCTTGTCCCCTCCCCTCTGCCCCATAAAGAGTAAATCGAGGAATCCCTTTGACTCACCTGAAAGAGGCAGTGGTGGGCACGGCGTCCTCATGAACACACTGGATCATTGATCTCCTCCAGGCAGAGAACAGTTGGACTCAGAGGGGGACGTGAGTAACGGCCTGCCCAGGCTGACTGGAGGAGAAAAGACAGTTAGGTGGTGGGACTGCGGACCATAAAACACACGCATTCTCCACTAGGGAAGAGAAATGGAGGCCTTCACTTAACAGATATTTATTAAGCGCCCATCCCACACTGGGTGCCAGGACATAATGTGAGAACAGGCGCAGCGTCTGTCGTCCGGGGGCTTATGGTCTCATGGAGAAGCCAGACATGACTCAGTCACTAAGTTACTGAAAAGTGACATAAATGCTGTGAAATAAAATGCAAGGTCCCATGACAGTGTGGAATATGGGGTTCTAAACCAGTCATGGGCAGGGGCTGAGTGGACATTTATTAGGAGACCCGAGGGTGAGCAGCAGTAAGCTGGGTGAAAGGATGGTGGTGGAGGATGTCTGGGCAGAAGGAACAGCAGGTGCAAAGGCCCTGGGGCAGGAAGGCGCTGGGTGCGGATGTGCGTTAGGCCCTGGTGGCTGGATTGTGGGGGGGCCAGGGGCAGTTCCTGCCCATTTTTCTAGGCACGGGATGATGGAGACTGTAGAGGATCGATTCCAGAGGTGTTTAGGGAGGAACACTGACATGTCTGGAGCAAAATTGGACATGGAGAGGTTGGAGATGAGGGTAAGGAAGGGATCAAGGATGCTGTCACCCCCGTCCCGGTGCTGCCGTCTCCTATGAAGCGGATGAACGGGAAGGGCTAACTTGGAGATACAGGATCATGTGTTTAGACTTGAACCTGTTAAGTTTGAAGTGCTTAGAGACTTGCACGTGGGTCTGGAGCTCAGGGGAGGGGGCTGGGCTGGAGGACAGGCTCGCCCTGATGCAATGGAGATGAATTAGACACAGGATCTCCAGGGCCTTCGAGCCTAATAGACAAATACAGAGGAGTGTTTCCAATCCACAGCTGTGGTCAGTGCTGCAACGTGCTCTCAAGTTCTGAGCCGGGTCCTCACCTGCGCTCCGGGGAAAAGTGATGGCCTTTCTGCCCCGTGGGGCTTGCACTGACGCAACCTCCCTCTCCCTCTTCAAGTTCAACTGCACTCTCATCCAGGGAGGTAGGCATTGGCTGTACGCTTGCCTTGCAGAGGAAGAAACGAGGTGCAAAGAGGTGGGGTGACTTATCCAAGTGCCATTGCTGGCAAGAGGTGGAGGTGGGACTTCAACCCTCCTGGTGCCAGACCTGGAGCTCGGACCAGTATCCCACGTGACCTCTGGCTGCTGTCTGGGAAGGGTGTGAAAAGCTGGGCGCTTGCATGCGTGTGTGTGTGCGTGTGTGCGTGTGTTTAGCCGCGGATCTGCCCTGCCCTAGGTTTCAGCAGCTTCTCAGCTAGCGGAGTCTGTGCAGACCCTGTGCACCCGGCTTCCAGAAGCCCAGCTCTCCCAATGCAGCTGTGGGAGGTGGAGATCAGTTAGCAGACAATTCTGGAAATTTGAACACATTAGGAAAAAAAAAAAAAGACTGGGTTGGTAAGCAGGAAATAAAGCCAAAGATCTTCAGCTAACACCCAGAAAAGGTTTCCCCAAACCCCCAAGCTGAGCTGAGGTCAGGATTTAGAACTTGCAAGAGATGCAATGCACAGCAAGTCCTTTTGATTTTTCGAGGGAGGGGGGTTAGGGGAAGGGAAGAAAGACCTAGTAGCATGCTTTTCCTGAGGGCCCCTGCTGGGCCCATGGAAAGAAAATTCAGCTGGGGGTCAGAGGTCATGTGTTCAGCTCATTCATTCCTCAAGAGCAATTATCGAGTGTTTTTCTGGTGCTGGAGATTTGGTGGGGAAGAGTGAAGCCGAGCTTCCCCTGGCCCCATGGGGCTCTCTGTCCAGCCGAGGGACCTCAGCCTCCCTGCTGAGGTCACCATTTCCACCAAGACAGTGACAGCTGCATAGCTAAGCCAGGGTCTCCCAGCTCGGTCACCCTGGGGAGGTGGCAGCCGTCCCTCGCTGCCCTCTGTTATGGGGCCGCACGGTCAGGTGTCCCCAGATCTGGCAGGATCAGCCCAACTGGACCCTAATTGTTTGCTAACGACTGTCAACATTGCTCTCCTGTTCAGAACAAAATTGAGGGCTTTTCTCTTTCCGATGTCCGGAGAGCAGGCGGTTTGGGGACCAGGGAGAAGGTAGGAGTCTGAGGCGACTCTAGTTTCTCTGCATCTGCTCTGGATGCTCCACGTGTGGGGGCCTCCATCGCCCCCGGCTTCTCCCCAGCCCTGTCCCGGGGGCACGGGGACCACTCCTTGGGGCTGAGATGGCTGCCATCCGGCTTCCCATGGGGGCGCCAGCAGGGGGCTGAGGGAGGGAGGAGGATGAAGATGCGGTGCCGGCTCCCAGCTCCCTCCTCTGGGGGCCTCCAGGGGCTGGCTGGGCCTGGCCCGACTCGCACGCAGCTCCTATCGGGGCCCTTTCCAACTCGCCCGTCCAGGGATTCTGGTACGTGCCACCTCCTCTTGCTGCTCAGGCCTCAGGCCCGGAGGGAGGGGGGAGCGGGCCGTCTGCCGAGGCCTCTGCTGCTGCAGCTGTGAGGCCCGGGCAGGGTGCCCACGCGCTGTCTACACGCAGTAAAGAGACCCTCTGGTAAAATTCCCTTCCGCTAACCAGTATGAGCTGGTTTGAATGTGCCCTCTCTTTCCTACTGGACCCCGACTCATATATCTTGGGATTATAAACTCAGATGGCAGAGAACTATCTAAGGGACTGCTGGGGGGAGGGCGCGGGCGTGGTGTGGCGGGCACATCCCGCTGCGGGTGGTGGTGATCAGATGTGCGGTACTCTGGGTGTCACTGGAGGGAGTCCCTTTCGCCCCCGGGGCCTCGGTGTCCTCATCGACACAACTGGGGGTGGGAGCGGGGGTGGGGCGGGGGGGTGGACCCGTGCCCCCTCCCCCCTACTCCGATCCTCGTGTCTGGGTCGGGGTGCTGGGCCGATGACTCCGCAGCTGGGCTTTCCCCTTGTTTTTCAAACTGATGCTTTAGAAGAAACATCCAACATTCTCCCTCAGAAACTGGTCCAAGAAGACTTACTTTAAAAGTTATTTCCTTCGGTTGAATCACATAAACACTGGCTCTTGGTGCTGCGGAGAGTATTTCCGTTTTAGTCTCAGAGGGAGTCTACTCTGGTTCCCCAAGAATCCATGTCTGAGGGCTCTGCGGCCGTGGCCACCCCAGGACACACAGCGTCACTTTCTCAAGGGCCAGGATTTGCCTTGTATGGAGCCCCTGATACTCGTAGCCAACTCGTGCCCCGTGTTTTGTGGCGGCGTGTGGGAGATAGGAGGTATTTCCCAAAGCGAGGGTTGTGGGCTGGATGATAAATAACCTCGAATCGTTGAGCCACTCCTCTGGGTTAGCCCTGGAGAAAGTGTCCTCAGCACCTCTCTGGTGTTTATAACCCACCTTTCAACAAAGACAGCAGGCCCGGTGCCTGGGCTGGCCCCCAAATCTAAGCCAGACTTTAACCAGATTGTTTATGGTCCATTGTATTTATTTTTACAGGCTTTGTTTTGGTGACAAATGGTACTCATTTTCCATTTAAGTGGGTGATATGGAGTTACCAGTTCAGAAGTGAGTCGCTATTAAAGAAGTAAAGACCTGGAATTGGGTCCCCCTCTATCGGGTCATTATTTAACCTCGTGGTGCCTCGTTTTTCTCAACTGTAAAATGGGGGTTAGTATAAAAAGAGCCCTCACCACCTAGGGCGGCTGTGAGGAGTAGATGAGTGAATACATGTCCAATGCACGAAGCACGTGGTGAACGTGTCCAGGATGGACGCTGCTTCACCCCCGCTCCTCAGAGGGGCCCATCTGCTGCAGGAGCCCCCCACGTGGCCTGCTCTCCCACCCACAGCCCAGCTGCAGTTTGCAGACACAGTTCCACAGCTGGATGGAGAGATGAGCGTGTCGCTGGGACATCACCAGCCTGCTGATCCAGGAGAACCCTTGAGACCGCACAGTTCTCTCCTGTCGGGAGGGCGGTCCCCTTTTGCCTTTTGCATTCCCCTCTCACAGTGATAGCCTTGTGTGTGTGTCTGTGTGTGGATGCACGCGTGCTCCGGTCCCGTTATATTAAATACACCTGCCTCGCTCGTCTTTCCACCCTCTGCCGTGCCTGCTGCTGTGTTTTGCACATCAGTCTCTTGGAAAACATTTACTCCATAAGTAAGTAAAATCTCTCAGACCACCCAGCAAATTGGAGTCAAGGCCAGAGCTAGAAAGAACCAAGGTCTCCCGAATCTCAGCTCAGAGCCCTTTCCCGGACTTCTCCCCGGAATAAATGTTTTCCTCTAAAATCTGCTTTATGTGAGTAAAGCTGAGTAAGGACGCTGTCTGTAGGGAGAAGTGCGGCCTGAGTACAGTTTCCAAGGGGCTTTTTCTCCTTTTCCCTGAGAAAAGGTCAGAGCTGTCTGTGGGGGAAGGACGGGGTTCTGGGAATTCATCCTCGGTTACCAGGAAACACCTAAAGAGCTGAATCAGAAGATCCCTTCAATCTTAGACGCCCATGCGTGCCCTTCTTGCGTTTGGACACTTTGTGGGCCTGGAATGTTTTGGAAACACTTACGGGGGTGGAGGTGGGGTGGCGGGAAGCGGGGGGAGCCGTGAGAAGCGGAGCCCCCCTCCCCACCTGTTTTCTGCAGCCGAGGACGGGCCGTGCCTCCCTGACCGCTCAGCCTCGCAGACCCCGGGGCTCCTGCTGGTCTTCGTCTGTTTCCTGTTTCTTACTGTTAGCTTGTTCTATTCAGCACATCCTGTTTGCCTCACCTCGGGCTCTGTAGTTTTAAAGAATGAGCAACTTTATCTGATATCCTAATACCAATCCTTCCCCTTAAAAAAAATAACATCTACCTTTTTATTTATTTATTTATTTATTATTTTTGGCTGTGTTGGGTCTTCGTTTCTAACATCTCCCTTTTTGTCTTAAAAGATAATATGACCACAGTAAAGAGCCTTTAAAAATACTAGAATCTTGGGTCTTCCCTGGTGGTGCAGTGGATAAGACTCCACGTTCCCAGTGCAGGGGCCCTGGGTTTGATCCCTGGTCAGGGAACTAGATCCCACATGCTGCAACTAAGAGTTCACGTGCCACAACTAAGGAGCCTGCCTGCTGCAGCTAAGACCCCGTGCAGCCAAATAAATATTTAAAAAAAAGAAAAATACTAGAATCTCTCAGAGTTCTATCCCCAAACAGCTCTTTTTATATCCACACTCAACCAGCTTTTCATCTCCTGTGGTTTTACATAGAATATCGCATCAAGGGGATTTTCCCATGTCGTTCCATTGTCGTCATAAGGATGCCTTTAAAAGAATGCATTGTATTGGTTTATTGCGGTTTATGAAACCATTCCTCGATTCCGATCCCTTTGTATGTAATGTATTTCCATGGGGCTCCATCAGGATGATCCCAAGGATATTTCTTACGTTCCCACCACCTCTGCCTTTGCTGGGGTTGCCCCTTCTGCCTGAGTGCCCTTCTCGGCCCTCTGCCTGAAGGTGAGACCAGCTGAGCCACCAACCCTTCCACGGAAACTCCTCCTTAAGTGCCCTGCGATGGTTGGTTTTATGTGTCAACGTGTCTAGGCTACAGCCCCCAGTTATTCAATCTAATACTGGTCTAGGTGTTGCTGTAAAGGCATTTTGTAGATGTTATTGAAGTCCCTCATCAGACTTGGAGTAGGGGAGATTATCCTCCAGTATCTGGGTGGGCCTGACTTTCTCAGTTGAAAGGCCTGAAGAGCGGAACTGAGGTTTCCCAGAAGAAGAAATTCCACTTGGGAACAGCAAGTTCAGTGCATGTCCAAGAGTTCTGGCCTGCCCCTCCTGATCACCTTACCGATGGATTCTGGACCTGCCTAACCAGCCCTGCAATTAAGAAACCCTATTCCTTGCAATAAATCCGTTAGTACATTTCTCCCACTGGCTCTTTTTCTCTGTTGAACGCCCTTGAGCAGTGGAGTTCTCTTCCTTCTCTTCCCCCTCCTCCTTCTCCATGACATTCATTTAGAGCAGATCTATCAGAGATGCTTATGCTGCTTCTTCTTTTCTCTGTTCAGTGCCCGATGCCTATTAGGTACTCAATACATGATCATTGACTGACCTGATAGAGGGCAGGGCTATCCTTACTTTTCTTTTTCTCCCCAGCAGACACATCTGCAGGGTAGAGGTAAAGGGAAATGGAAGAACTTACTGTGTGCCCTGCCTGCTACATCCTCAAGACTGTACTGTGTGGTTGATACATCATTACTCCCATATACCAGACAAGAAGGCAGAGGTTTAGCTAAGTAACCTGAGATAGTTCAAGCTCACAAAGCTAGCCAGAGGCAGGGCCAGGATTCAAACCCGGGTCTGCCTGAATCCAAACCCCAAGGCATTTTTCTTGCATCAGAAAGCCTCTCCCCCTCGTCGAAGTTCCTGGTGCAAGGCCCCCCCCCACCCCCGGAATAGTTGAGGGATTAAGTGGGCTTGCAGGCTTGGCTGTCCCTGGCCTGGAGGGGGCACTGTGACTTCATTCCTCAAGGGAAGAAGTTTTCTGCAGGCAGCTGCAGGCAGGCAGCTCAGACGAGGGCTCAGCTGGCCATGTGGAGGTGGCAGGGGGATTCGCACAGGGCTAGAAATTGGCAGCCCGTGGGACTCGGTCCCTGGGACCTTTTGGTAATGTGGGTTTTGGAGGCAGGAAAGCTCAGTGTCTGAATCTCGCCAGTCACTTGTGGTTTGGACCTTGACTGGCACTGCAGAGGGCAAGTCACAGTGTGTGTGTGTGTGTGTGTGTGTGTGTGTGTGTGTGTAAGAGCATGGGTTGGGTGCTTCGAGATGTTCCTAAGGGGTTGGAAAGACAAGGGACCTGGGGTTTCATGACTGAGATACAACCAGCTCAGAATCCCAATTCCAACACTTACTAGCTGTGTATAACCTTGGACAAGCAGCCCAACCCCTCAGGGCCTCAGCTTCTTCATCTGTCAAATGGGAAGCTAAGAGCACCCACTTTGTGGGGCTGCCGTGAGGATAGGGAGGTTAATAAATATAAATGCTTAGAACAAAGCCTGACACGCTTTAAATGCTCTATATGTCAGGGTTTCCTTCCTCTCTGCTCTGCATTAGGTTTCTGCAAACAATTTTATTGGAAAAAAGAGTTCTACTTAAAAAGAAAATGTTCAGTCTGCCTCCAACCCCTCATGACAAAGGGGGAAACTGAGGCTCAGAGAGGTGAGGAGATGCCTAAAGCCACACAGCGAGTAAATGCCAGCCTGCAGAAAGAGCCACGGCCTGGCCTGTCTCCTCCTGGAGTGACCTTTTAGGGGTCTCTTCCAGGCCAGAGGTGACCAGGGGTTGGGACACACTCACAGGTCTGGGGCCACTGGGGACAGAGCCCTAGTGGCCGTCTTAATGGAAGCATGGGTTCCTATACCCAGCATATTCCTCCTTCCTTCTCCTGCTCTGGAAACCCTTCCTGGGTTAACATGGCAGGGTCCTGGAATATTAGGGTGGGAAGGGCTCTTGGACACTATTTCATCAGGCCCCTGTTATATAAGTGGACACGGAGGCCCAGAGATGGTGGACATTATCCCAGGACACACAGCAAGTTAGTGGCAGAGCTCAACCTTGAACCCAGGTCCTGGAATTATGGTATCTAAGCCCCCTGTGTTTTGTTTGTTTGTTTGTTTTTGTGTTTTGTTTTGTTTTGTTTTTATCATCCTACAGCTGCTCCCATCCCATGTAGAAGACAGGGCTGTGTGCTAATGTCTGATTGTGAACATGTTCAAAAACCCAAACTCATACCCACAGCCCATGCAAAGGGATGGTGAGAGCACACACCAAAACGTTACGAGCTGCTGCCTTTGTGTGATTAGTAAGATGTCCTTCTGGGAGAAAATATGTGCAAAACGATGTGACCGACAGGGCTTAATCTCCAAAATATATAAACAGCTCATACAACTCAATAACAAAAAACAAACAACTCAATCAAAAAATGGGCGGAAGACCTAAATAGACATTTCTCTAAAGAAGACCTACAGATGGTCAATAGGCACATGAAAAGATGCTCAACATCACTCATCATTAGAGAAATGCAAATCAAAACTACAATGAGGTATCACCTCATACAGTCAGAATGACCGTCATCAAAAAGACTACACATAATACACTCTGGAGAAGATGTGGAGAAAAGGGAACCCTCCTACACCGTTGGTGGGAATGTAAGTTGGTGCAGCCACTATGGACGACAGTATGGAGGTTCCTTAAAAAACTAAAAGTAGAGTTACCATATGATCCAGCAATCCCACTTCTGGGCACATATCCGGAGAAAATTCTAATCCAGAAAGATCCATGCACCCCAATGTTCATAGCAGCACTATTTGCAATAGCCAAGACATGGAAGCAACCTAAATAACCATCGACAGATGAATGGATAAAGAAGATGTGGTATATATATACAATGGAATATTAGCCACCAAAAAGAATGAAATAATGCCATTTGCAGCAAAATGGACGGACCTAGAGATGATCATACTAAGTGAAGTCAGAGAAAGACAAATATCATATGATATCACCTTTATGTGGAATCTAAAAAATTATACAAATGAACTTATTTACAAAACAGAAACAGATTCACAGACATAGAAAACAAACTCATGGTTACCAAAGGGGAAGTGGGAGAGGGATAAATTAGGAGTTTGGGATTAACAGATACACATTACTATATATAAAATAGATAAACAAAGTCCTGTTGTATAGCACAGATATTCAATATCTTATAATAAACTATAATGGAAAATAATCTGAAAAAGAATATACGTATATATATATATATATATATATATATATATATATATATATAACTGAATCACTTTGTTGTACACCAGAAACTAGCACAATATTGTAAATCAACTATACTCCAATTAAAAATGTTTTTAAAGAATGATGTTCTCTTCCCACTTTCCTGTATGTTCTGGGGTTTCTGTTACAAACATGTAAATAATTTATAATGTGCAAACAATAAATGCTGGAGAGGGTGTGGAGAAAAGGGAACACTCTTGCACTGTTGGTGGGAATGTAAATTGATACAGCCACTATGGAGAACAGTATGGAGGTTCCTCAAAAAACTAAAAATAGAACTACCATACAACCCAGCAATCCCACTACTGGGCATATACCCTGAGAAAACCATAATTCAAAAAGAGTCATGTACCAAAATGTTCATTACAGCTCTATTTACAATAGCCAGGACATGGAGGCAACCTAAGTGTCCATCATCGGATGAATGGATAAAGAAGATGTGGCACACATATACAATGGCATATTACTCAGCCATAAAAAGAAACGAAATTGAGTTATTTGTAGTGAGGTGGATGGAGTTAGAGTCTGTCATACAGAGTGAAGTATGTCAGAAAGAGAAAAACAAATACAGTATGCTAACACATATATATGGAATCTAAGGAAAAAAAAAAAAAAGGTCATGAAGAACCTAGTGATAAGATGGGAATAAAGACACAGACCTACTAGAGAATGGACTTGAGGATATGGGGGTGGGGAAGGGTAAGCTGTGACAAAGTGAGAGAGTGGCATGGACATATATACACTACCAAATATAAAATAGATAGCTAGTGGGAAGCAGCCGCATAGCACAGGGAGATCAGCTCAGTGCTTTGTGACCACCTAGAGGGGTGGGATAGGGAGGGTGGGAGGGAGGGAGACGCAAGAGGGAAGAGATATGGGAACATATGTATATGTATAACTGATTCACTTTGTTATAAAGCAGAAACTAACACACCATTGTAAAGCAATTATACTCCAATAAAGATGTTAAAAAAAATTTATAATGGGAAGAAATAGAAATCTTTGCAAGAGGGTGAAGCAAAAACCATGTAGGGTCCAGTGGGAGTGTGTTTTCCAGAAAAGCCTTTGCTCAGGAACGGCTCGGACTTGGTGAGCTGAAGAGCTCATTTCCCTGTAGACGCTCCAGATCCTTGAATGTTCTGGTGGCCCCGGGGGTGGCCCTGACCCTGCTGGGGCAGGAGGAGAGGGCAGCTGACCTGGGGCTTCGGCCACATGCAAGTGTGTGCCATGACCTGTCTTCCCATCCAGCCCGGTTTATAAAACATGGGGGAGGAAAACACCGTGGAGACTCTGAGCCAACCACAGAGAAAAAACTCCTTCGTGGCGTGAGGGGATTTGGGTCCTGTCTAAGAGGCGTGCAAAAGGAGTGGTGAACACCAGATTTGAGGCAGGTGGAGTTTTATCCCTTCCTGCACAGGGTCCCCACAAGATGCCCTTGGCTCCTAAGGGACCGGTACCTGTTCAATTCCCGGGAGTGGCCTTCCTGCCCATTCACTCATTCATTCATTCAGTCAACAAACTTCTATTCCCCATCTGTTTGCCATGCTCAGTGTGAGATATCATGGGAAGGGCACAGGCACAGTGGGCAGGACAAAAAGAATTTGGACATCAAGACACAACCTAGTGCCATCCTTCAAGGACCATCTCAAATGTCACCTCCTTTGAGAAGCCTTCCTTGACCTCTCAGCCAGCAGAGATCTCTCCCTTGTCTGAGACTCTATAGCAAAGAAATGGAAGGGTGCAAGCCTCTGTGTATCAGAGCCCTGGGTTCTAGTCATGCCTCCATCACTGACTGCCAGATGTGACCTTGGATAAATGCTTTGACAACACTGGGACTTCATTTTCTCATTGAGAGGATGAGAGATTGTACTAGGTGGTTCTGGAGACCTTTGTAGAACCATGTCCCTAGAGGGGAAATGAGCTGCTGTGGGGAAGCAGTGAGCTCCCCATTCTAAGAAGCATGCAAGCAGAGGCAATAGGGTCAGCACACTGAATCTTCAGGGTTCATCTCCTCATTCGTTGGCATCCAAAAACTGTTATGGAGATGGGCGGAATGAGCCAGTCTTAGTAAGTTCACCTTCACTGGGCGTGGTGAAACAGAGGTGTCTTCCTGCCTCCTTGTCTGGCTCCCTGAAGCCTCCAAGGATCCCAGGTCCTGGGTACTGGCCCCGCCCTGTCAGGCCTGCCCAAGTCAAAGCCACAGTCAAGTCAACTACAGTGAGGTACCGCCTCACTCTGGTCAGAATGGCCATCATTAAGAAGTCTACAGATAACAAATGCTGGAGAGGGTGTGCAGAAAAGGGAACCCTCCTACACTGTTGAGGGGAATGTAAGTTGGTGAAGCCACTATGGAAAACAGTATGGAGGTTCCTCAAAAAACTAAAAATAGAGTTGCCATATGATCCAACAATCCCACTCCTGGGCATATATCTGGACAAAACTGTAATTCAAAAAGATACATACACCCCTGTTTATAGCAGTACTATTTCAATAGCCAAGACATGGAAACAACCTAAAAGTCTGTGGACAGATGAATGGATATAGAAGATGTGGTACATACATACAACGGAGTATTACTCAGCCATAAAAAAGGAACAAAATAATGCCATTTGCAGCAACGTGGATGGACCTAGAGATTATCACAGTAAGTGAAGTAAGTCAGAAAAAGAAAAACAAATACCATATGATATCGCTTATATGTGGACTCTAAAATATGACACAAATGAACTTATCTATGAAACAGAAACCGAGTCACAGACCTAGAGAACAGACTTGTGGTTGCCAAGGGGGAGGGGGGTGGGAGATGGAGTGGGAGTTTGGGATTAGCAGATGCAAGCTGGTATATATAGAATGGATAAACAACAAGGTCCTACTGAATAGTCAGGGAACTATACTCAATATCCTGTGATAAATGGAAAAGAATGTGAAAAAGAATGGATATATATGTATAACTGAATCACTTTGCTGTACAGCAGAAATTAACACAGCATTGTAAGTCAACTATACTTCAAAAAAAAAAACCTTGCCCTAGCCACATGACTGCTGCCCTCTGCCCAATTCCACTGAGGGAGGCTGATCTCCTTGGAATCCAGGGAGTCAACCTTCAGAATTCCAGAGCTCTGGGCTCTGTCAGTGTGATACGTTTTTTAGAAAAGAGTGGGAGAGGTGCATATTTCTTACAGTTGATCTGCAGAGCTTGGAATCCCCCAAGAACGGAGAAGCAGAGAGGAAGGGAAACGTTGGGCCCATGTCCCCAGCTCAGGCACTCACATCATGCCTGGACGCAAGAGCCAGGCAAACCTGGGACGTGTCTTGGTTTCTGTCTGGCTGGATGACCTGGGGCAGCCGACGTAGCCTCTTGGTAAAATGGGCATAGCTTCCCCTGAAAAGGGTGTTGTGAAGACTGGCAGCAATGTGTAAAGTGCCTGCAACTTTGTTTGCATGTTTCTAAGTACATTACAGAGTAACCTCTGCATGTAGGAACTATTATTATTATCATCCCTATTTTACAGATGGGCAAACTGAGGCACAGCCTGCATGATGGAGCTGGGATTTTAAACCCAGGTGGTCTAGGCCAGACCCCCAGATTTGATTTTTGATTTTGTTTTTTAGCTTATTATTATGGAAGTTTTGAATATGCACACAAGTAGATAGACTAGCATCATGAAACTCCATGTACCTACCACCCAGCTTCAACAATTGCCAAGTCACGGTCAATCTTGTTTCTTCTATACCAAACCCCACCCCAGCTCTTCTGTATGATTTGAAGCGAATCTCACACGCCTATCATTAACCTGTAAATCTTTCAGGGTGCATCTCTAAAAGATAAGGACTCTTTTTTTCAAAAAGCATAATCGCATACCCCTTATTCCATCTAAAAGAAATCAACAATAAATCCTTACCAGCATCAACTATCCAGGCAACTATTCTAATTTCCAGTTGTCTCACTCTGATTGCCAAGCAGTATTCTAAGTGCTTCCCATGAATTAATTCAGGTGATCCACACCTCTCTTAAATGGAGGTACTATCTTTATCCCCATTTTATAGATGAGAAAACAGAGGCATAGAGAGGTGAAGTGACTTGTCTAGAGTCACACAGCTAGTAACTGGTGGAGCTGGGATTTGACACTGGAACCTCAGGACACTGTCTCTATGGTGTGAGGACAGTGGTAAACGAGAGCTGGCACCTGCCCTCAGGGGTCTCCCAGGTGACAGGGAGTATGCCCAAGGGTGGGAGCGCAGGAGGATTCCTGGGGAAGATTTGGACCCTGCCCAAGAGCACCAGGTGATCTCGACTGTGCAGCGCTCCTGTACAGCTCTGTTTCCTTGGCTTCTCTGCTAGGACGCCTGACACAGCCAAAGCGTGACGTTGTTGATGGGTGACTGGCACCATGGCTCTGGCTGGGATGAGGGGGCCGGCTAAATCTGGGGGCAGGGAGTCAGAGGCTCTGGCAGCCAGGTGGGAGAGGAGATGGTGCCTGAGGTGGAGGGGGGATGGAGGGAGGGAGGAAGGCAAGGAGGGAGGGGGAGAGGGAGGGGTGGGAAGAGGGAGGAGGGAAGAGAGGGAGGGAAGGGGAGATCCAGGGAGAGAGGATGTGGGAGGGAGGATGGAGGGAGAGGGGGATGGAGGGAGTGGGGGATGGAGAGGGGAAGATGCAGGAAGGGTGAGAGAGAGGGAGGGGGAGATGTAGGAGGAGGAAATGGAAGAAGGGGGATGGATTCCAGAGAAGGTGAAGCATCAGTAGCCTTGAAAAGGGTGGGGAGAGGGAGGGCAGAACAGTGGAGGGAAGCGATCTGGGTCTGGGGTTGGTACCTCCACCTGCAGGATCTCAGGTGACCCCCAACTCCTCAGAAGGCAGACAGAAAGACCTTAACGGTTTCTCTCAACACCAAGCCTCTGCTTCTCTTGAGAAGCAAAGGTCTGTCAGCTTCCTTTCTCCTTCATTTCTGCCTTTTGTAGTTGACGTACAGCACCCTGGGACTATTTGTCCTGGCGTGGAAAGCTTGTCCCCGAGAGCCACATTCATGCCTCCTTCACCACCATTGAGGCCCTGGCACGGGTGGACTCCTGGTAAACACTTTTTCCATAAACACTCTGGCGTTCCCTCGGACTAGCCCAGGACCAGCACTCACAGGAAGAAGCTCCTGCTGCCCTGCCGTGTGCCCTTGGGGACCTCTGGGCAAGGGTGGGCTTCTTCGGGCCGACTGAGAGGAGACAGAGGCAGTGGTGTGCTGGCACATGTTACCAACTGGATCTTGGCGGGGGGCGGGGGGAAGCGCTAACTGGTAGCATCTGCAAATTTCCGTGTTGTAAATATTCCCACCGTGGCTGATTTCAAGCCCAGTTGAGCTCATGAAATTCCCGACAATGTGACAGTTGATTCCCGCCTTGCCCTGCCCAGAGCCCCAGCAACCACGTCTCAGGACCTTGCCTCCCTGCCCACCTACCCCGCTGCACAGGGCAGGAGCCCTTCCAACTCCTAGTCATCCTTCAGATCTAGCTGAACATCACCTCCTCCGGGAGGTCTTCCTGGACTCTGAGTGTCTCTGCACAGAGGCCCTTAGCTTCTGTGCTCTCATGGCTCTCAGTACATTTATGTAAATAGCTTGTTTAATTGGTTCTCTCCCCACCAGGCTGGGAGCCCTCTGACTGCAATAAATGTCTCAGTCTTCCCTCCACTGTATCCTCATCTCCTAGCGCTGGGCCTGGCCAAGGGCAGGTGCCTCAGGAAGTAGTGTGGAAAGGATGAATACTGATGATGATGATGTTGACAGCAACGCGTATAGCATCTTCCATATGCCAGTTCTGTTCAGAGCACATAACAAACATCAACTCACTCAGTCCTTACAACAACTCTAGACAGGCATTGCTAACCCCATTTTACAGATGCGGAAACTGAGCCTCAGCAAAATTCAGCGGCAGAGCCCGGCCTGGGAAACTGTGCAGAAGCGCCTCCCTCAGTCCTGTAAGAAAGGCGGGCTCGCAGCCTTGTCCTCACCTTAATAAACAACAAAACAGGCTCCGACTCCCGCGAGGGGCTTGTCCAAGTTTAGGTAAAGGGCCTTGGCCAAGGTCATCGGCTATTAAGTGGGTGGGAATGGGGTAGGATTCGAACTCAGGGGTTGCAGATTCAAAAGTGCTTTGTAAACTGCCAAGTACCCCAGATGTGTTAGGGCCATGGAATTTTCGAGCTGGAAGAATCTCGCCATTTAGAGGTTTTTTTAGTCCAACCCTATATTAACCGTGAGGAAACTAAAGCTCTAAGAGGGAGGTGACCTGTCCCTGGTCGTGCATGAGTGCCCCGACCCTACCCCTCTGCATACAACCCCATGATGCCGGTAACTCAGTGGCAGTGTGCACTGCACTTTACAGTTTATGACAGGGACGTTTGCACCCTGATCAGCGGTTCTTTCCTTGATCCTCACATAACTGTCCTGCGAGGGGATGTGACGCCTATTTTATAGGCAAGGCAGCAGAGGCTCAGCAAAGTGATGTATCCAAGGTCACAGACTCCTAGGTGGGGACCCAGGTGACAACTCCCAGAGCCACCAGAGAGACGACAAGAACCAAAGAATAGCCAAGTTGATTGTGGTCGAGTGCATCAGGCAGACCCTGCTCATGAACCCCTCCTGACCCCCGTCCCCCAGCTATGGGGCTGTCTCCTCAGGGCTCCCAAATGTCAGCCTGGGGCCAGGCAGTGGGAAGGCTGCGAGGTGACAGTTAGAGCTGGCTTGACCCCCAGCTCCTCACTTCCCTCTGAACCTCGGGGATAGTAGTAGCGTGTCCCCCTCCGTGTTGTCTGGGGCTGAAATGAGCTGGTGCTGTCAGATGCTGAGCCCCGGGGCTGGCGCGGAGCTGGGGTCCCCCCACGGTAGCTGCCATCAGAGTTGCTTTTGCCATTGTTAGTATTTCTGTTATTAGACCTACCCTGGGCCGCTGACTCAGCACGTGCCTTTGAGCAGGTGGCTTTCCCTCTCTGGGCCTCAGTTTCCTCATCTGTAGGGCAAGCAGGGGGGTGATTACACAGATTATTTTGTAAGATCTTTCCCACTGTGACAGTCTGTGATTAGCAGCTTTCTAAATCTGTTCATTCTGGTGCTGGTGTGGGTCTCCCCACTGTAGTGACTTCCTCTTAATACATATTCCAGACATTGGTGTTCCCACATGCACACACACACACACGCACTTTTCTTTCTCTTTGCACGCATCCGGACTGCCACATTGTCAATTGCTCAAGCACAAGACAGTCTTTGCTTCTCTGAATCCGCAGTCCTGGCAACGTAACTGCTTGTTGAATGTTTGATGAATTGCATTGCTATTAGCAGTAGTGAGTTCCCTGTCATTGGAAGTATTCAAGTAAAGTCTGGGCAGTGTTTTTGGTGTATTTGGACCACGATTCCTTAAATTCTATGGATTTAGCCCTAGGACTACATATGGCTGTCCCATCCAATGCTTGGCTCCCCTGCCCCTCGGCCTTTCTGGTTTGAGACACATATATTAAATTTGTATGCTATGAAGGTACTGGAATTGCCCATTGTATGTCAGTAGATTCACAGGCCCTAGCTCCCTTAATTCTCCAAGAACACCATAGGACGTTTACACTGGATAAGATACCATCTGATTTCAGGGAGAAAAATAAACTTTTTTAGCGAGGTCACTAACCCCCAAAAGTCCACCCAGCTGTGAAGCAGGGTTTGGCCTCAGACCACCCAACATCTGCACTTATTCTACCCCGCACTAGGCTGCCTTCTCCTTGTGCGAGGGGGAGAGAAGCAGTGGCGGGGTGTGGAGGGTGCTATTATCTCTATTATGTAACCCTGCAGAGGAACCCTGGCTTGCAGCTCAGCTAGCACAAGGGGTTGTGTGTCCTGGCCCGTGACTCTGAGACCTCCCCAGACCCTGCCTGTGGGCGCAGGGCCCCAGGGTTTATCCTTTCAGTGCTAAAGCAGCGGAACATTCCAACTTTTTGAGCCGGGATGGAGGAGCATTTCTGACACCACGAGCTTGCCTAGTCCCCGTGTACTTCACAGTTTGGGAAGCAGCAGGAAGAGCCTGGGGGATGACGTCCCCGGCCTACGGGGAGACTGTGCCAGACGGAAGCCACACCCAAGCAGCTCACCTTCCCACACACCCAGCTTGAAGCCTGCCCAGGGGACACAGGGGCAACAGTTCTGTGCCTCTGCTCACTGCCAGGTCCCTGAACCTCTCGGAGCCTCAGTTTCCTTATCTGTGGAATGGGATTGTTCACTCGTAGGCACTCAGTGAAAGATCACTCTTAGTAGAAGTTTGCATCTGGTGAGATGCCAAGTCCACTGCCTCCAGCCCCTGGCTGCCTGGACCCGATTCCTCAGGAACCCTCAGAGCCAAGACCACATTAAAACAATCTGGTTTGCAAATGTTTAATGGGCCAGTCACACACTGAGGGGGGAGGCAGGCAGACGACAGCTTCGATGGTCTTCTCCGAATAGGGTCAGGCAGAGAGGGTTGACTGGCTCTCAAACCTGTCTCCAGAACATTTGATTTTGGGATAATTCAATGAAGCAAATCAAGAACCTAAAAAAATACCCTTTACTTTTTGCTTGGTATTTCTGAAAACAATCAAAAGGACAGGGAAAGCCTCCTGTCCTTAGATTAGGGAAATAAGAAACAACCAAAACTTTTCAGACCAGGGGACTGATTAAATATTATACGTGAAAAATGACGCTCCAAAGAGTTCACAAAAAGAGAGCGAATACTTCTGGTATCAGGCCAGGTGGGAAAAAAAGCTGGGCACTAAATCATATGTATAACACAGCAGGAAAAAATCTGGAAGACAGAATACCAAATTATTACTAGTGGTGGTTGCCTTTGACCAATGGGATCCTGTGCTGCTTTTGTGTTTTCTTTATTCTTTGTAGTAGCCTTCACATTTTCTATGAAGAACATTGATTGCTTTTGGAATGAAACTATTTAAATAAGTCAAGTGTTCTCTCCTATTTTTTTCAAAATAGAGAATGAATGATGGGTTAGCTTGTGTCAGAAAGATAATCAGCCAGCTCATGCTCAAAGAAAAGGCCTTGCTTACTTAAAAACTGGTAAAGCAATGCGTAATCATGTTTTCATATAAAATGAAATGCTGAGTGTCTTTATGAGTTGTTTCTTCAATGATTTCCTGTCTTACCCAACCACCAGCCCTGAGCATGAGACAGGCTGGGACTTGGGATCATTTGCTGCAGTGCTTGCACCTGGACAAACATCTCCTCCACCTACAAATTACAAAGAAATTATAAGGGACTAAAAATAAAACTGTGTGCAGGTGCAGCTGGGGCAAATTACAGACAAAAAGATACAAAAAGACCAAAAAAACCCCAACTACCACTTCTGAAGAGCTGGGCGCAAAAACAGGGTGTCGCCAGCAAAAGCAGGGCACTATGCGTGACCCCTGCACTCAACCCCACCAGAGGGGTGGGCAAAACACCTAAGCCGCCCCTCTGGCTGGATCCCTGGACACACCCCTACCCTCACCCCATAAAAGGAACAAGCTCACCCCTCCTGGGAGTGGGGGGGGGGGCAAACAAGGGAAACTGTTACTTGTTTTCACCCACCCCCTCCCACCCGCTACAGCAGGGGCCCCAATAAGTCTTGCCTGAATTTCTTGTCTGGCCTCTAGTCAATTTCTATTGCTTGGGGAAGGCCAAGAACCCTGGTCAGTATCAAGCAGGTGGAGTCAGTGGGCTTCTAAGAACCCAAGAAAGAGCACCCTGGTGGGGAGCTGCTGAGGGAGACTCTGGGAAGGTGGGATTTCCTGCTGGACTCAAAAGCCACTTCTTGTCACAGGATTCAGCCTGATTTTTTACATTTGGGGTCCCAGTGAACCAAAAATCCTTCCCCAGCCTCTGTTCTTCACTTTGACTCATGTCTCTGTCACGCTGGGTTTCGTCTCTGAGGGATTTTTTTCACAATGGTTGCAAGGCTGGCATGTTCTCTGAGCCCTTTCACATTCAGCATGTCTTTCTGCTGCCTTCACTCACGGAAGACCATTCGCTGTCATAGCCTGCTTCTCTCCTGAGTCTGGAGACGCTCCTCTGTTGGATGTGGTGTATTTGCTGCTGTGGAAACCTGAAGCCAGCCTGATTTCCCCTCCTTTGTGTGTTGCCCGCTGCTTCCCACCCCCCCCCCCCGTTCCCCCGCCTCTCGGTTATCTGGCTGCCCATCTTCACCACCCTCTCAGGTCATCCTCAGTCAGGCCAGCGCTGGCCCTTGAGGCAAACCTGCAGCAAAACGAAAAAGGCTGGGAGGTAGCATCACTCTGGAGGCACGCAGATGCCAGCTCTGCCATTTACCAACAGTGTGACCGAGCCAGAGGCCGCCTGGCTGGGCCTGGGTCCCCCCACTTGCAGGACTAGAGACGTTATCTCCTGCCTGCGGGTTGTGGTGATGACCCAGCGGGATCAGCCCCGGCCATCAGGGTCTCATTAGCCCTCGGCTCCCTCTTCCACCTCGGAGTAACCGTTGCCTCCACGGCACCCCAGATCCAGGCGTGTTCTGTGCGGTGACCGGCCCTGGGGGCCCACCTCCACCCCCTCAGCCACGGCCACCACGGTCCACACACGCTCTTGGAGGAAATTCCCCAGGCCACCTGAAAGTCCCCGGGGCTGTGACTTATTTTTGCAGTAAACACACGTGTACACGGCTGGGGACGTGCAAGGCGGCCCAGTCCGGGCAATCCGCGCCCGGCTGGGGCTTCGGGATGATGCCGCAGAGTGGGAAGGCCCGGGCTCCCCCTGGCATCTCCAGCCCTGGCCCCTCTTTCGCTTCCCCACCTGCTCTCTCCCCCGCAGTGGCAGGGCTGGTCTCCTCGCCGCCCCGGCCTGCGCGCACCTCCTGAAGCCCATCCTGACATCTTTGCCCATCCAGGGAGCCACGGCGTCCTCGTGGGGGAACCAGACCAGGTCCCAATCCTAGCGCCGCCTCTGACGGGCTCTGTCACCTCTAGAGAGCATTGCGTCCACGCTTGGGGGGAAGCGTCCCCGCTTAGCAGCTTTAGCAGAGTTCTGCGGGCAAGGGTGCCCAGGGTAGGGCCGAGATACACACTCTTGGGGCCCTGGGTGGTCTCCTGCCTGGTCTGTCCCACCGCATGTCCTTCCCCATTTAGACCCGCCCTCCACCTTAAAGGTCTAGGAGCCTCCTGGGAGAGAACTTGAACCCTGCCCACAACGACAATTCAGAGAGCATAGATGTCACAAGATGGTTATGGGGACATGCAGGCAGCAGAGAGGTGGTGGTGTGTGTCTGTGTGTGTACATGTGTGTATGTGTGTGCAGTGTAGTGTGTGTGTGGTGTATTTATTTGTGTATATTTGTGTGTGTATGTGTGTGTTGTGTGTGTGTGCGAGTGTGTGTGTGTGTGGTGTGGCGTATTTGTGTGTACGTGTGTGTACATGTGTGTATGTGTCTGTGCTGTCTGTGTTACGTGTGTGTGGTATGGCGTATTTGTGTGTACATGTGTGTACATGTGTGTATGTGTGTGTTGTGTGTGTGCGAGTGTGTGTGTGTGGTGTGGCGTATTTGTGTGTACGTGTGTGTACATGTGTGTATGTGTCTGTGCTGTCTCTGTTATGTGTGTGTGGTGTGGCGTATTTGTGTGTACATGTGTGTATATGTGTGTTGTGTGTGTGCGAGTGTGTGTGTGGTGTGGCGTATTTGTGTGTACGTGTGTGTACATGTGTGTATGTGTCTGTGCTGTCTCTGTTGTGTGTGTGTGTGTGAGCGTGTGGTGTGTGTGTGTGTGTGTGATGTGTGAGTGTGTGTGGCAGGCTGGCACACAGAGGCCCAGGAAGGGGAAGGTGGAGATCCTGCCATTTGGCTCTGGATGCAGGAGGCTCAGGACCAGCAGGGGACGTGGCCGTCCCGGGTCCTCTGGGCTGGCCCCTGGGGTCACAGGAGCGGGGTGCTGAGTCCAAGCCTCCCAGGCCCTCGCCTGTCTCTCCCACAGGCTCCGCACTCCTCGCGGGCAGGAGCCTCCGAGCCGGGAGCCCAGAGGGTCTCTCCCGAGCGGTTCAGAAAGGAGGGAATGAGCGGGCCCTGCGCAGGCGTGGGCACTTTCACACACGGTCCTGCTGCGTCAGCTGCACAGAGGCTGTGGATGGCGGTCTTGATGCCCTGATGCAGGCGGGAAGGGAGGGTCTCAGGCCGCTCAGCGACCCGCCCTGTGTCACTCAGCAGGCAGTTGGCCAAGCCCCGATCAGAATGCTGGGCTGTTGCACAGCGAGGCCGGGGCCCTCCACCACGGCCTCTGCCCAGGCGCTGGAGCTGCCTGGAGGCCGCCTTCGGAGAAGCTGGCACTCAGGGTCCAAAAGAAGGGACTTTGCAGAGTGATGCAGGCCTACCACTGGCTGCCACGGGACTCCTGGGGTCGGACCCCATTCCCTTGGGGGAGGCACCCAGGCTCAGAGCCGGTGGGCTCGGAAGTCTCATCTGTGCCCCAGAGCCTTTAGGACATGGGGACACGGCAAGACCCACAGAAAGGAAGCCTGGAAAACTGCCACCTGACTGTTAGTCTGCAGTGACAAAGAGGCCTCCTTGGAACACCTGCTCTCTCCAGGAGGCCAGAGGCCACACTCAGGAATGTCAGTGCTCACTGGCCCTGGTGTCTGATGGCCAGATGCCCTTCCTGTTGTCACTGCAGAGTCCGACCTCCCAGGAGGCCGGCTGAGCCTACCAGGGTACAGGCCCTAACAGCCAGGAGGGCGCTGCAGGTCCCCTGGGGACCAGGCTGGGGATGAACAGAGGGGTAAGATGAGGCCCTGGCCTTTGAGGGGGCTCACAGGCTGCAGGAGAGGCAAACACACAGATGATGCCAACACAGCCTGGCTAGTGCTGTCACTGGGGGGCCAAAGGCAGTTGCGGGGCACCAACGAGGGACCTAGCTTCTGGGAAGGGGTGTAGAAGGCTTCCTGGAAGGAGGGACCCCTTCATCTCAAAGGATGAGTAGGAGAAGAAGCTTGAGGAAGGTGTGGAAAAGCATCAGAGGCATGGGAACAGCATGAACAAAGGCTCAGAGGCATTGGAGAGCATCGTGTGCTTAGGATCCTGGATAGTTCAGATTTTCCTCAGTTTCACACCAGCTTTTTCCTCCTCTCTGTTTGGAAGAGTCAAGCCCTCCAATATGGTCTCAACTCCACAGTTGGGTGTTCCTGCTTTAGGCCTGGGAAGTGCTCCATCTCTAAGGCACTCTGCAGCACCGTCACAGGCCCATTTTAGAGTTCAGCCCCCAGAGGCTGGTGTGGGGAGGGGGCTGCCTTTGCCCTCCCTTACGTGGGGCTGTTTGGGGGAGAGGCTGCCCTTGTAAATCTGCTCTGAAAGTTCTTTCTCCCAGTTGTAACCAGCTCAGTTCTGCCTCAGTGGCCTTCACCAGTCCCGCACCTCTCAATATGCCAAGCAGGGCCTCAAATTCAAATGCCCACAGGGGCCCCTTAAAGTGGGGTGCTGGAGGTGAGAGCAGATGCTGGCGCTGGGGGAAGGATGGGCACTCGGAGGGCCAAGGTCTGACCTAAAGAGTTGTGTGTGGCCAGGTGGGGCGTTAAATTTCAGCCTTGCCAGAGCCGTCTGCATTCCTAGAGAAGCTGGGAAGCTGAATTTTTATGTGAAATATCCCACTTTAAAAATATTGACTCTTTTAAAAAATGCTGGTGGCTAAATACTTAGCACATCTGTGAGCCTGTTGGTTCGTGGGCTCTGATGGAGGCTTAGGTATAAAAGGTTGAAGCAGAGATGATGGGATCCCAGGCCCAGGTCATGGCGGGGGGCAGGGCTTTGAGCTCTGCTCTCCTACCTTCAGGGACATGGGACCCTCCCAGGGAACAGGAGGCCAGTATGGAAAGAAGGCCTTCATGGGGCCAACAGAAACCCCCAACCAGGCAGATCCTCCTTCCCACAGCCTGGAAGGGCTGGGATGCTGGGCCCCAGCTTTGCTGCAGGCCACTCTTGACCACAAATAAAGTGGTTGCTTATCACTCCCTGTCTCGGCAGCTTATTCTAATTCTCCGCATAGCGCAGATCACTTCCTAATGTTTCCTTCCCCTTCCCTACTTTCAAAGAGCCAGCTTTTGGTTTTTCCTTAGATGGAATACTGATATTAACATTTTTTTCCTTTCTAATTAATCATTTTGTTTTGTCATCATTATTCTTTCTTCTACTTCTTTTTCTTTCTTTCTTTTGTTCTTTCTTCTACTTTTTTTGTCCATCCATCTTCTTGAACTGAACATTTTATTCATTTACTTGCAATCTATATAAACAATAATATAATAATCATCATAATAATTATTATTATTAACATGAGTTCGACTATGAGTATGGCTTTGTCTGTATCCCATAAATTTGATTAACAGTGTTCTTGTAACTGATCTTGTCTCAGAGATCTGTAGTTTCAGTTTTGATGATCTCTGATGGGAGAGTTCTGAGGAAGAGCATTTTCTAAAATTTACAAGTGATTTGTGATGTTTAGTTTCTATATTTGATGTTAATTTCTACAGTATGGTCAAGTAATGCAGCCAGTAAGAGTTTTATATCTGGGACTATATTAAGGTTTTCTTTAGGGCCTAGAACATAATCAATTTCTATAAATATTCCTTGGAATGTATTTCCTTTGTTGAATACAAAGTAAGATAATTTATCATAGTTTATAATAATTATATGTTACAAATATAACATACTATAATTATATATATATATATATATATATATATATATATATATATACTCTTCAATTCTTCTAATGGTTATCTTTAAAATTTTAACAAACATATGAAAACTTGTATCCATCTATTAGCGTCAAGAGTAGAAAAATAACTGTTCTTCCAGCTAAGATAAAATCTTTAGTGTAAATCAACTATACTTCAATTAAAAAAAAATCTTTAGCACACTTTTCCTCCTCCCTTCTTTTTCTCTTCTCACTTTTCAGATTTAGCTGAAATAATAAGAAATTTTTGTTCAAGATTATTTCCTAATTTTTATGTCTATTTTAAGCATCCTGCATAAACAGTTACAAAGCTTCACGATCACAGTACAACCAATTTGTTAGCAATAGTTTAGAACTGAACTGGTTTAACTGATGAGCTAATTTTCCCTATGACTTGTCTTTCCTTTTCTTGAATTGTTTGATGGGATTAATTCCCCATTTGGCTGGGAGGTGCAATCTCAGAGGCTCTGGAAGGACCAGAAAGCCTGCCTACTGCAGTCAGGGTGTCACCCCTGCTGTATAGGTATTCATAGTAGGTGCCATGCGCTGGGCTGGGTTCAGTCTTTTCCCTGGAGGGGCTTTCAGTTGGGTGGGAGAGGCAGGGCACCGCTTGATGCTTCCTGAGGCCCAAATCCACCTGCAGGGGAGCTAGGCTGGGAGCTGTCTGAGGCCCCGAGTTCTCAGGGACAGTGTGTCTGTCGGTTCTTGAAATGACATGGGAGGGGGCGGTGATACAGCCCTGGGTACCAGGGTTTGGGGGCCCTGAATTTCGGCCATGGGGATTAAGAGGAAGGATCTGGGGATGGTGGCTTTGGGGTCTAGGGCAGGGACAGGGCCTGAGTTCCTTTCGAATTTGCTCCCCCCAGAAAGCCATTTGCTAAGGCAGTGTGTGTCCATGGCTGGTCTTCCCGGTCAGGCCACACCCCCTTGGAATATGGTCACTTGGGGACCCAAAGGAAAGAAGAGGGAACACGATGTCACAGGTACACATCAGCACAGTAACAGCCACAGAAGCGCTGGGCTTGCCCAAGTGCCTGGCACTCTACAGTTTACAACACCTCAAGAGGTGTCTGGCACAGGCGCTGCTGATTTCGTGAGGCTCAGAGAAGCAAAGTGACCTCGCTGAGCTGGCTCAGCCAGCTAGCGAGTTTGGATCGGGGTCTGGAAGCCAGTTCTCTGCGCCCACCTTCCCAGAGCTCCACTGGCCAGAGAAATCAGAGGGGCCCAGAGGCGCTGGGGAGTGTGGGCTGGAAACCTGAAGTTTGAGCCCTCAAGGGAAAAGTTACAGGGCTCCCACAGATGTGCTGCCTAGGAATATGAGTGTGGGCATGCTGGGGCACCCTGTTCCCTGGGAACCCACAAGCTGCAGTGACCCCACGGCAAGGCAGACAACACCTCTGGTAGTCCCATGGCCTTGCTGCCGTCCCTCTGCTAAGTGGGCACCTGCAGGAAGCCTGGCCCCTGTTTGCACTGCACTAGCACCATCTGAGATAAACCTCTCCATGCTCTTGTAAATAGGAATGACTATCCCCATCGTACAGTTGAGAAAACTGAGGCTCAGAGAGCTTCTCCAGCAGTAAACAGTCAGAATCTGAACGCAGAGCCTGTGCTTGTTCCACCCTGCTTTGCGCTGTGATGATTTTTTTTTTGGAGGGGGTTCACATTTTTCTAGCCTATAGAACCCTACAGATTCCAGAGTCAAAGGAATACTTTACTTCTTGGGTTTGTTCTGGAAAGTACATTTTGATTGAGGAGTTGTGGAAGTTTTGCTCAGGGAGGACCCATAGGATGAGAATTATACAGTCCAACTCCAAGAGATAGAAAGTGGCCCAATGCTCAGTGGGAGAGGGATTTAGCTTCAGTCTAAGGAAGGACTTTTTAACAGTACAACCCTCTCGAGATGGAGCAGCTGCCTTGTACAGTAGCGACCTCCCCGTTCCTCGAAGCATGTGCACAAAGAAGTCAGGGAATTCCTGGGCCGGGTGGGTGTTAGAAGGGAGGTACTCAGTCTTAATATCAAGTCTTAGGAAGTTCTCATCATTTGATCCATGGCTCTGGGATACCCTAAGTGCCTTCTGAATCCTCAACACAAAGTCCTGCACGGTGTGCTTTAAAAAAAAAATTAGACTTTATTTTTAAAGCAGTTTCAGGTTCACAGAAAAATTGAGCAGAAAATACAGAGAGTTCCCACATACCTCCTACCCAACACGTGCACAATCTTCCCCACTTATCAACATCCTGCACCAGAGTTCTGTGTTCTTACAATCAATGAACCTACACTGACATATCATATCGCCAAAGTCCATGGTTTACATTAGGGTTCACTCTTGGTGTTGTACATGCTATGGGTTTGGACAAATGTATAATGACATGTATCCACCATTACAGCTTCATGCAGAGTAGTTTCACTGCCCTAAAAATCTTCTGTGCTCCGTGTGTTCATTCCTCCCTCCCCCCAACGTTGGCAACCACTGATTTTTTCACTGTCTCCATAGTTCTGCCTTTTCCAGAATGTCATATAATAGGAATCCTACAGTATGTAGCCTTTTCAGATTGGTTTCTTTCACTTAGTAATATGCTCTGTGTGCTTTTAGTGCCTGCCAAGGGACCCGTATTCACTTATTCATCCATCCACCCTTCCATCCATCCATCCATCCATCCATCCATCCATCCATCTATCCATCCATCCATCCATCCATCCACCTATCCATCCATCCATCTACCCATCCAGACATCCACCCACCCACCCACCTACCATTCAGTCATTCAGCAAATACTGACCAGTGCCCACTTTATGGTAGGCACGGTTCTCAGTGCAGGCGAACCAGCTGTGAATGGACGGACATGATCCCTACTTTCATTTTGAAAACCAGAATTCCCTGGTTGGTCTGCAGGGCAGTCTCCAGTGCCCTCTCTGACCCCAAGGCTGCACAGGTCAGAAAGGCAGCCTTTAGTGTTACCCTCGGATCCCCTCTGAACTTTTTATCCAGACACGGTCACTGTGTTAGCAGAGACCACATGGCATGGCTCTTTCCCTGCTTGGTGCCGTTGGCCAGCATCTCTCCAGTTCGGTCTAATCCCATGTCCTTAGTCTCACCATTCGTCAATCATCGGAACCTTCCCCTGCTTATAAGTGACAGACCTGAGTCCCAAAGAGGTCAAGGCCTTTCCCGGACCCTGACCAGAGGGCTTTGCTCAGTTACGTCCTGGCTCGGAGGCTCAGTTTCCTCATCTGCTCTGTGATGGCCTCGGAGCGCATGACTGCAGGGGTTTTGTGAGTTCCCGGCAGAGCTGGGATGAGACCCTGGGGTCCTGCCTATGCGGCCAGCATGGGAGCCTGCATTTGCAGTGTTCTCCAAAACCCCTTCTCCTGGCTCTTCCCCACCCCCTGTTTGACTCCAGGAGAAAAGCAGTGAACTCTTCCTTCAAGCTTGTGGGGCTCCTATTGTGGAATGTCCTCTTCACCCCGACTGCTGCCAGGGCCCAGAAGGACACAGAACAGTTTTCCTCCAGATAGGGAGGGTGGACGGTGTCCTGTGGGGTCGCTCACCCTGCCCCCAGCCACCCCCTGAGAGAAGGAATAGGAGGTGGGTTGGCCCTGGGGCCCCCATGGCCCACTCCTGGGCCAGAGCTCCCACTTCCTGTGGACTGATGGGAGCCCCAGGCAGCCTGACTCAAGGAGGCACATTCTAACCTGCCTGGGAGAGCAACTCCCATCTCCCTCCCCGACGCAGCCTCGGGAAACTACCTGCCCTCGGCAGCTCTGACAACGGCTAAGATTTATTGAGCACCTACTGCATATGCGACACTTCACTTCATCAGCCCATTTCTGTCTTTGCCCCCCATCCTGCCAGGTCAGCTTTCTGGCTCAGGAAACTGGGAAAAAAACGGACTCAAAAACATTACCCAGGGGATGAGAGCAGAGCTTGGTGCCAACCCAGGGCTGGATGCAAAGCCCACGCTCTGAACAAACAAACTGTTTTATCAGCCAGGACCAGACGAGAGGGATGCGAAGCTTATCTGAGTTATCACCACAACCGCCCCAATGCACATCAGCCATCGTTCACAAACCCCCTTCCGTCTGTGGTCTGATTAACTCCAGCCGCCCCAGGAAGCAGGCGAGCAGGGTACTTTGCAGACGAGAAACTGAGGCTCAGAGAGGTTAAGTAACTTGTCCAGGGTCACACAGGGCCAATGAGCGGTAGGGCTATGAGTGAAAAGCCAGATTCTTGAGTCTAAACCTCACACCTTCCCTGCTTCACCACCCTCTCTGCTTTAGTACAGGAATCCACCCAAAGTCTATAAAAGTCAGGTCACTAAATGGCTCACATAAATATACACCTGCCTGTCTGTCTCCTCCATTCAGGGAGAAGACAAACCTAGAACAAACAAGAATGTTTCTCTTGCTGGGAGCCCTTCCTGTTACCAGTAGGGAAGGAAGGGAACTTTCCCAAACTCCCTAGGACCTGAGGAAAACTTCTCACCCAGCCTGGGAATCAGCCCCCATGTCACCCATCTGCCCGCCCTCCCTCTGTGCTTGGTCTGCCTGTCCTTCCCCGAGAAGGCGAGGCGGCTGGACCAGCCCCTGCCCGGCACCCACCTTGTCCGGAGCACAAACGCGGGCACTTCGTAGCTCCCTGGTCCAGCGGGGCTGCCCAAGGGCCCCAGTCCTCCGAGGAACCTCCGGAGCTGAGCTGGAGTGGCAGCGGGAACATATCATCTTTCAAGGGCTGGGCTGTGATGTCATCACCCTCCTGGGCACTTCCTCCCTCCACCTCCAGCCTAGGCCAGAGCTCCAGCTCCTGCCCAGCGCCGGCCCCAGCCAGGCTGGCTACAGTTTCCAGAACCCAGACCTACAGAGGCCAGGTGGGGGGCTGCAGCTGCCCAGGGCTCCTGCTGCCCTCTGAGCCTGGGGCGCTGGGCGAGCCGCGTGGATGATTTCCAGGTTAGTGCACGGAGTGTTCTCTTGTGTAGACAGGCTGCCCTTTAGAGGCTCGGATTGGCAGACGTGTTCTGGGCTCCAAGTCAGCCTGGATTTCAGCCCCAGCGCTGCCACTTTCCTGGAGGAAAACCTCAGGCAGGTGACTAAACCTCTCTGAACTCTGAAAGGCAGCTGATGGTGACAAATCTCAGAGAGGGGAGGGGTGAGGGTTAGTAACAGTCCTGACATGTACATAACTTTTACTGTGGCAGGCGCTTTTTTAAAGCCCATAAATGCGCTAACTCAGCTAATCCTCCCAGGAACCCAGGCAGTCTGGCTCCAAAATCTGTTCTTAACCACTTTCCCATCCCTTTTCTCAACTAAATGAAATTCTGGTGTGAATATTGGATGCATAGCAGGTGACCCCTGAAATACTAGTTTTCTTCTTTCTGGTATTGAGCTCGGTAGCGGACACACTTCACAAGTGAATACATTTGTCTAATAGCACATTTATTGCTTATCATGATTCTTTTCCCTATGCGGTAGTTTTGTGTCGGCGTTCAGGTGTAAACAGTGGGCATTTACACAGAAGGGAGAGACAAGGGTGCCCAGGGAGGCAGGGGAGCTCTGATTGTTTTTATGCCATGTATACTTCCAAAGGGATGACGGCAGCAGAAACTCGGAAACATCTTCAGAGATAGAACACCTTTCCCTGTCCTGTTTTCTGGTGACACTTAAGGATTTGTGCCTCTGAGACTCAGCCATTTCTTTGGGGATGTTTGGCTGTGGTTTCCTCACACTTCAACACTGATTGGCTTTCTTGGCTTCGCTCTGGAGACTTACTGACAATCCACAGCACTTAACGCTCCCAGAAGCTTAGAAGCTGGAAAGTATGGGGGCATTCAAACATTTTTGGAAAAAGTCTTAAAGCCTTTCCTTCAAAAGAGAGCTGATAATGTGGGTCCGGTGGGACTGCAGGAATAAACGGGAGGGTCACAACTCCACCTGCTGTCTCCCCTTCCCCTGTAACTTCTCTAAACCAAGTCTTCAAACCAGCGACTGAGTCCAGCTCCATTATTAGAGATACGGGGAAACTGAGTCCCAGAAGGGTTAACGGGGAGGCCTGGGATCTAGGCCTGACTTGGCTGTGAACTGGTTGCATAAACTTGAATGTGGTCCTTTCCCCGACCTGGTGTCTCAGTGACTCCTCTGCACAGTGGCTGGTTCTGCGGTGCTGGGACTCCTTGATCTGAGATTTCCGACTTCCTAGATGGGAGCAGGGCTCTTTGGACAGGCTGTCTGGTGCCCACCAGCCCTATAACATGGACTGTGCTATATGCTTTTTTCCAGGAGAGAGGATCTATAGCCTTCGTCAAATTACTGAAAGGATCTTCTATGATCCAAAGCATCTTGCATCCCTCAGATGTCAGAGAGAGAGAGAGAGACCTTGTGAGGTCCCTTCCAGCTCACATATTCTAGGGTTCTACATCTATGAGATGAAAAATCTTCAAAGATCTGAATCCAGTGCTGATGCTTCTGTAAATACTATTGACAGAGAGAGCTCCAAAGGGCATCGTCCATCTACACACTTCTCCATCCACCACTGTAATACAGTTTTTTTGGGGGGGTGGGGGAGAAATGCTATCTTGACACAGTTTTGAAGTCCTGGCTCGCGGTTGGTCAGTTCTTCTTGAACAGCTAAGTTCACACTCACATCACTTCTCTTCTCGGGTTTTCACACTCTGGGCCACTATACACCTGCCCTAATCATGCGGGGGCCAGGTACCAAACAACTATGGACAGCCCTTATATCCTGGAACTTACAAAATTATTCAAATTAGCCAATCCACAGGGAGCCTGAGAAAGCTGCCTAACCCATCCTGCTTGCTGTACATAAGCTCTCCCTGTAGCACCAGCTTGCTGTTACTCTGTCCCCACGTGCAACCCCTGTGTGGCCCTGCCTGGAAGACTTCTCTCCTTTGGGGAAGTAAGTAACAAAAAGTTCTGCCTTTCATCTATCTGAGTGCCATCGTGTCATGTCTCTCCAACAAAAGAATCTTTAAATCTTGAAAAATAATCACCCACTCTTCCATCCACCTACACTTGTATCTACCCATTCACCCATCCACCCACCTGCTCTCCCATCCTTCCATCCATCCATCCATCCATCCATCCACCCACTGATTTATCAGACATCCGCATAGGTAGTCTGTGCATTGTTAGGCAGAAGTGAATGAATCAATGCACCCATGTCTGGGAGGAGCCCACCACTGAGGCCAGGGAACCATTTCAAAAGGAATTTCTCACAAACTCAGCAACAACCCACACTCATTTATATCTGGATCGGCACGTATTTGTACTTCATTTTTGCTACGAGAAAATTTAGCTAAACCCTTCCTGCGAAATCTGACACCCCTGACTTATTCTACCCCTTTCCACTTATCCACTTGGCTGGGGTCACAAGGGCGCTCAGCCTGAGGTCACAAGGGGGCTCAGCCCTGCCAGGACTCCGGCTCCAGCCGGCCCGGGGGTTTTCAGGGACACCTAGAGGGGGCACCGAGTTCCTCCTGCATAACCCTGACGGCCTCCGCGCTAAGCCAGGGCCCCTCTGTGGCTTGATAAGAACCGACCCCTGGCCTCTCCAGCTCAAGTCCAAACCTAAGCCTTAGCATCATGCAGTCATCTAAGTCTCCCAAATGTGGCAGATGGCAGCTGACTCATGCAGTGATTTGCACATGCAGTGATCTCTGTTTAGCGTGCCCTTCCTTTGGAAACTCCCGCCCTTCTTTTAGGGGCTGCTCACGGGCCTTTTCCTGACGTGCCTGGCGGAGGCTGCACCCCGCCTGCACTCAGCAGCCTGGCCGCCTCCCTCCACAGCACCGAGTTTTCTTCCATGCCCCCCCCGGACATGAATCCCATGAGGCAGGGACTCCTGTCTTATTTATCACTGTCTGTTATCGTCCAGCACATAGCAGGGCCCCTGTGAACTCCTGCTGATGGAATGAAGACACACGTCAGTCTACGGGCAAAAGCCCCCAGATCCAACCTCACTGGGGTGGAGAAAAGAGCCCATAAAACAGAACAGTAGGAAAGCAAGCTATGTATGCACATGTCTGCACACATGTTTGTTTATGTATGTCTGCCCCTCCACCCCAGTGTTCCAGAACATCCTCTCCAAATGTCTGTGTGTGAGGCTGAGGTCCTCAGTTCCCTCCCCAGGAAGCCCCTTTTCCATCCACCTCCAGAAGTGGGCTGCGCTTTTGTCCAGAACTCTATAGTCTTGACCAGAAAGCAACCCCTGTTCTCTGTCACTCGGCAGCCGCCCGGCATACCACAAGCAGACCAATCCTGAAAAACTGGGTGAGCACGGATTTTGATTCAGAGCGAAACATGCACAAAGCCTATAGTGTGGATTGGTTGGCACTGATGCCCACGCCTACGGACCCTGCAGAGCAAATCCCAGCCGACGTGCAGCCCCCTCCGTTCTGCGTCCGTTCTCGCCCCCGACCCCCAGAGGCCCCCATAGCCCTGCAGGAAGCTTCGTCCTGGGCACAGCTGGCCCTCAGTCCCCAGCTCCGACCCCCGGGCTGTCCATTCCCCAGTGATAAGCTACTAGCTGTTTAAAGTCCTTCTGAGTAAAGGAGAATTAAAATTTTAATTTATTAGCATGCATTTTACCATTCACCTTTATATCGCCAGCTTGAAGTGCAAATATCTGTGCGTTTAACTCATACGTGAAATCACCGAAATAGCACCATTTATATTTTGCAGTTTATACGTGCATATGTATTTTGTTCTTTCCAGAACAGTGGAAACCTGGCAGAAAGCAAACTCTTGCTTTCCTTAATATGGGTTTTTTTCCTCACAATTTCTGTCTGAGTGGACTTTCCCACACCCCGTCCTCAGATTTAGGGCGTGAGTGAAATCCTTGCTATTTCTGGTGCAAAGACCTTCAGAGCTGTGATCAGACAGGAACTTGAGGAAGGAGGTGGGGGCGAAGGGCACAGGGAGGCTAGTCTTTCCTCCGTCTGTCTGCCTGTCTCCCTGCTGCCCTGGGAGGTGGATGGGGGCCTTGTCCTGCTGGGCCGGCAGGTTGGCGGGAAGGAGGCCTCGGTTGCCAGTTGGCCTGGCCACACTGCTTCCTACCTCTGTCCTTGGCCTTGGGGCTGCCGCTGCTCTTATGTCCAGAGGTGATTCCTCACTTCCTGCCCGGGCAGCGGGCTGGGGCGGCTGCTGAGTTTGGGAAATCCTAAGGGTGAGGAGCCCAGGCTGATTCCTGGCATCCCTTGCCCTTCTTCTCCAGGGACTGACTGCCGAGCCAGGGTCCCCAGGGAGCCGGCTCTACCTGCAGGGTCCTCGTGCCTCCTCGTGCCTCCCGTGGAACCTGGGACCCCCAGGTCCGGCGCCCACCAGGCTTGGTGCCGAGGCCCCTCCTTTCCCCTTCCCACCCCCTCATCAGGAGATTGAAGCTCCGAGAGGGGATTTACTCTAGCGAGTGGCATCCTCGGATCTCCCTATTCTGGGTATTTCATAGAAATGGAATCCTGTGACATGTGGCCTTTGGGGCCTGGCTTCTTACACTCAGTGTCATGTTTTTGAGGCTCAGCCACATGGCGGCACATAGCAGTCCTTCATTCCTGTTTGGGGCTCAGCAATGCTCCGTCATATGGCTGGACCACATCTCTTTGTCCCTTCCCCCATGGATGGACTTTGGGGCTGTTTCTACCTTTCAACCATTGTGAATAACGTTGCCAGGAACATTCAGGTAGAAGTGTTTGTCTGGGTTCCTGTTTTCCATCTTTTGGGCGTGTACCCAGCTGGGCCATGTGGGAACTCTGTGCTTCACTTTTGGAGGAAGAGCCAGACTGTTTTCACAGCAGCCGCACCAAGAGGTGCCCCCGCCCCTTGCAGTTCCCCGCTCATAGGTTCAAACACCTAGTGCACTGAAGCTGCTGGAGGGCTGCAGAGAAGGATACTGCCCTGGGGGGCATTCTGGAGCCGAGCAGAACCCTATGGGGCCTTTCCCAGACAGACCCCTCCCTGATATCCTCTGCTGTGTCTCCTCTCTGAAGTACCTGGATAACAGTATCTGATGCACATTTCCTGAGTTTTTCAGATGCTGAAACCACCACCAAATGGAAGAAATTAACTATTGGATAATCACGAGCATGCAGCCCCCAGACCTTCTGGCGCCTGAGGATTGATAAGGTTCATCCCTGTGATACTGCTGTGTTATCTCACCATCAACCAATCAGAGAATTGTGCACAAGCTGATCACAGACTCTGGGATGCCCTGCCCTCGCCTGGCCTTTAAAAATGCTCTGCCCCTATGATACTGTAGAGCACAGGGAACTCTGCTCAATATTATGAAAAAACCTGAAAGGGAAAAGAATTTGAAAAAAGAATAGTTATATATATATATATATATATATATGTATAACTGAATCACTTTGCTGTACACCTGAAACTAACACAACATTGTTAATCAAGTGTACTCCAATATAAAATAAATTTTTTTTTTAAATTTAAAAAATAAAAAGCTGTAAATTGCTGCTCTCAAAAAAAAAATGCTTTGCTGAAACTTTTCAGGGAGTTCGGGGTTTTGGGGGGCATGAGCCACACGTCCTCCTTGTCTGACCCTGCAATAAACCTTCCTCTGCTCCGGACTCTGACGTTTCGGTTTGTTTGGCCTCCCTGTGTATTGGGCACATGAACTTGCGTTCAGTAACAATTTGAGTTTCTACTGACTCAGTGGGCTAACCGTTGATCACCATCACCATCAGCCTCCATTTCACTTCATCCATTTGTTCCGTGTATTTTCAGTTCAAAGAGGTGCATTCCCATGTGCTATGCATCAGCGTCTTACAACGAAGCAGAAATGTCGAGTAACCTGCCCGAGGTCCCCCAGCTAGAGGGGGGCTGAGCTGGAGCAGGAACCCAGGCCTCCTCTGCACTGGAGCCTGCAGACGGGAGCCTCTGCTTCCCAGTGGATGGCCCCCGAGAGCCAGCCTTTCCCTGGAGCTCTCTGCTCCCCAACCCTCTCTGCCCACGCTGGCACTGCAGTCAGATTCCGAATTCGCCCCAACTCTCCCTGGGAGAGAGAAACTTAGTACACAGCATTCTGGGCCACATTCCTCCGCCTGGGGGCCTCCAGCTGGGTGCCCTTCACTGTTGAGTAATTCCCCTTTAGCTCACCTTCGAGTCTGTTTTCCTAACGCAGCCCCAGACAGCTCCCAGCCTCCACCCCCTGCCCTGGCTGCTGAGTCCCAGCCCCCCTCTGGAAAACACAATCAGCCAGGCTCCCAAGTGCCCAGCACCTTGCTCTAGCCAGGCCCCTCCAGGCAGGTGACAGGTGACATCTCCAGCCCACGCAGTCAGCTTCTAGGTGGGAACCCTGTCCCCAGTGAGGAAACAGGCTCCCCCAGAGGTCAACAGCCTGAGCCACCGCCAGCCCAGACCCAGCCACTCTCACTCAGGCCACTGCCGTTGGCCCTGGCCGGTTTCCCACTTCCTCTCCTGCCCCTCCCACCCTTCCCTTTCACAGTTGCCAGAGGGATCTTTTCTTTTTAATAGAAAACTTTAAAAAAATTGCATGGAGCCAAGTTCCCTCTTTGTGGTGTCCGTTTGGTTCTGTGAGTTTTGACAAAGGCAGAATCGTGTATCCACACCCTTGTGCCCCACAGAACAATTCAATCACCCTGCACATTGCCTGCAGGCTCCTTTGCCATCAACCCTCCCCAGTGCCCTGCTCTCTGGCAACTACTGATCTGTTTTCTATCCAGAGGGATTTTAAAGAAGGTAAAATCAGTCTCTGGCGGCTTCCACTGCATCTAAAATAAAACGCTCCAGGCCTCTTGCTCACTCAGTGTATACCCTGCCACAGGACATTAGCATCGCCCGCTCCTGCCCCAGGAATGTTCTTCCCTCTTCTCCCAGGGCCAACTGCTCTCCTCCCCAAGTCACAGCCTTAGTGGTTCCTTCTCGGGGGGGAGGGTCTTCTCTGCCAGTCTGGCTAAGAAGGTGCCCTCCTTCCCACCTGGGGCTCTTCTACGGAACGCCCACAAGGTGCAAAGTTATATGTGTGTGCTCGTGTGTCTCCTTTGTCTGCTGTGAACTCATAGCTCCATGAGGGCAGAGCCGTGTCTACACTACCCGCCAATCCACAGGCAGGCAGGTCCTAGGTCCTCAGAAAACACTCATTGAACAGGTGAAGGGGGGCTGCTGATGGTAGTGAACCCAGTTTGTGTCTGACTCTCAATCTGTACCTTTTCCACTGTGCCTTGTGCGTCCCCAGAATTCTCACTCATCTGTCCATCTATCTATCCATCTGTCTGTCCATCAAACACTCACTGAGGCCAGCTCTGTCCCTTGTGCCAGCCCAGGGCTCCCAGAGCTGGTAAGGCTGGCCCCTGCTTTCCCATGGTCAAGATTAACAGCCGCGCATCCCCGCCGTGCCCTTCAGAGGTGGGAGAGGACCCCCCCACCCACTTCCTCACGTTGCCTCCTCCTCCCAGCCCTGTGGGGTGAATTATCAACAGAAGAGGAAGTGACCTGCCCAAGGAGAGCATGACCTGAAGATACCGCAGGCACCCCAGCGCCCACTGAGCCACGCAGTGCCCTCGGAGAAAGGCAGGAGATGGGCAAGAGGATGTGTCCTCAGGCGGGCAGAGAGGGAGCCTGGATCCTGGAGGGTCCACAAGAGAAGGCAGGGAGGGAGGGGCACCTCAGAGCTGGGGGCTCCCTCAGTGCCCCGCGGGGAAACGGGTCCAGAGAGGATGCTTTAGTCATCCAGCCCATCCTTGAGGGTCCCTGTGTTTCTAGGGTGGGTCACAAAAGCAGATGTGTAGGAGACATAGGGGAGGGGTGCTCTGGGGCCCGGGGAGGAACCAGCCCTGACCATGTCAGGGGGACATGAGCAAGTCCATCCTGTTGTTTCTGCCCCATAAATAAGCACCACCTTCCAAAACACCTCTCTGCCTCAAACACTGAGGGCGTGGAGGTGATGCCAGAAATAGGTCAGGGCCCCCCAAGCTGCAGAGACGGTGTGGGCGGTGACTGACCGCCCTTCTGGGAACCGAGCTCTGTTCTCTTCCCAGATCCGAGTGATTCAGAGAGTGAGAAGGTGACCTTTTCCTTTCCTGAGGGTTACGTTTTTAATTCCAGGGTTTATCTGAGTTTTTTGTTTGTTTGTTTGTTTTAGCAACCTAATGGAAGCCAAAGTGAACTATGTCAAATTATTGAGACTGACACAGTGCCTGGCCCAAGGGAAATGTGTGATAAACAGTTACTGATTGACTAAGCAGATGCCTTCTCCCCCCTCCCCTGTGCACACAGAGCACTTGAAGACCAACAATAGAAGGCGGGTCTTTGGCGCAGGTCTGTGCACCCAAGGCCATGAGTAGGTGGCCCAAGCCTGGCGGTGGGCGTGGGAGTGGGGACACTAGAGGCTGGGCTTGGAGGCTGTCCAGCCAGGAATGGTGCCCCAAAGCCACCTTGGAGCTTCGCCTGTGTAGACACTGTTGGTGCCCCTGCTGATGCGCCCAGGGCCTGGCACTGGACGCTGGTGCATCAGGGAGCTGCGGCACCTGCCACCACCCTCCTGGGATGGGTTTCCAGGTCCTCTCTAGCTTCTGATTCAAAGGCCATTTGCGAACGTCCGATTGGGACTCGTGGCCATGTGCCTGCACCCCAGTTGCAAGAGAGGCTGGGAAAGCATTTGCCATCCTCCAAAACTCATTGGGTGGGGAATCCCCCAAACTCAGCGAAGGTATTCCGAGAGGGAGGGAGGAATTCCAACAGGAATAAGCACGCTCACAACAGTCCCCTGTGGACGTTCCATGCTTAGGCCAATCCGTGTCTCATATTGCCACGCCTCTGGGCCTTTGCTGTGCTGCTCTGTGCACTTGGCCTGACATTCTACTGCACATCCCCCATCTTTGTGCATGACTATATATATTCCTCTTGCTCTGCCCCCCCCAGCCCTCCCAATATGATAATATAAAATAATTGGTTACATCAAGCATCAGTTTTCATGTTACTATGTCTTTGATATGAAATGTTGTTTCTGGGTAGATGTATAAGATCTCTGCTTATTCTTGTTCCTCTTTTTTTTTTTTATAGCATCCTGTTCTTGTTTAATGGATGCACTATTTCATCCTTATGATAATTTATGAACAAATAAATTATACTTAAAAAAATTTCTTCTATTTTCTGCACTGCTTATCCTTGGTCTCTTTTCTTCTTTGCTTTTAGCTTAGAGGGTTTCTTCAAAGGGCCAGTTCCCTTAGCTGTCTGTTTATGTTGAAGAGTGAGCTGTCCAGGGTTCTGCATACCTGGGCTGACCTTGGTGCCAAGTGCACCTCATGGAGGAACAACCGAGCAGCAAGCAGGGAATGCTGTCAGGGAACCTGCAAATGTCAGTGCTGCAATGTTTCCTCTGCAGCCACTCAGCCTCCCAGGGAAGAACCTACTGATCCCCTGGCTTTCCCGGGGACAGGTTTGTGGGTGCCAGAGCTCAGCGTGCTGATGTTTACAGCTCCCTAGGCTGTTCAGCTTCATGCCTCACCTTTACACCTTTCAATCTGATTTTTCCAGAGGATAAACCTCATGTCCTGGGGCTGGAGGTGGCATGGGAAGGAAGAAGCCGATGCTGGTGTCAGACAGGGGACGGGGAACCCAAACATTTTGTAGAGAAACTTTCAGCCAATCTCCACTCCCCTTTTAGTCAGGAATCCAACACCCTCCTTTCGTGGTACCTGGTGCCTCAGACGGCGATCCCCTGTGGGTTCTGTGGTCAAGTGGTGTGTTTGTATGGACTCTCCCTCTTCGCGCCCTTAGGTGGAAACCATCCCCATTCTGCCACATCCCTCTTCTGCTTTCAGCCCGCTAACAATGTCGTGACTCTCAGCTGCTAGGGCAGCTTCTCCTGTGTTTATGTTCTTATAGAGTATTACCATTTTTTGGTGATACCTCTATTAATATTTTAAAGGGGTTTTGGGGAGACGGAGGAGACCCATTAATGGTGAATGCGCCACTTTTAACCAAAATTGGCATTTTACTTTCTATGACCTCCCTTCTTCCCACAGGACGTGCATGACTTTTCCCACACTGCGACAATGCCCGTTGTCCCTCCCTGTACCCCTGTCCCTCACTGCCCTCCATCCCCTCTCTACTAAGCTCATACGGCCCTGACGCCACTGTCGACTGAGAATTGCCAACCCCAGTCGGGCCCCGAACAGCGCCTAGAGTCGCCCATCGTTTCTCATCTACTGGTCCGTCTCTTTTCCTTCAAATTCCAAACTTTCCTCTTCCCCCAAGCAAATGACCCTCCTGTTACTTCACAGGGAAAACCAAAATCACTGGATGAGGGTTCCTCCTATTCTCGTTACCACCATCCTCTCCAGCCTGGGTACCGTCTTCAGGGACACATTTGCCCCTCCCCCACCCAGTCTCCACCCAGTAGCCCAAGGGCCCCTCCAAGAACATACATCAGCATCTGTCACTTAAAACCCTCACCGTTTCTCACTGTTCCTAGACTTGTTAACCTCCCCCTACGCCCCTCTACTCTCCACTCAAGCTTCCTTTCAGTCCCAGAAAGAGCATGCACTCAATATTTTTACATTTGCTTTTCTCCAAGGGTGATATTAAAAATATTGAACAATGGCAATATGCTATAACAGGGTCCAAGAGGTCTCCTGCTCTACGAGGAGTTACCCCTTTAATGTCTGGATCGCGAGAAGGTATTAGTTCCCGGGGCTGCTGTACCAAAGTGCAACAAAGTGAGTGACCTAAGCAGCAGATATTTATTGTCTTGCATTTCTGGGGGCTGAGGTCAAGGTGTCGGCAGGACCGTGCTCCCTCTCAAGGTTCTAGGCAAGGATGTGTTCCAGGCCTCGCTCCCAGCTTCTTGGCTATGACAGCTTAACTCCAATCTTCACATGGCGTTCTCCTGATGTGCACGTCTGCATCCAAATTTCTCCTTTTTATAAGGGCACGGTCATATTGGCTTAGGGACCCACCCTAATGACCTCATCTTAACTTGATCATCTGTAAAGACCCTATTTCCAAATAAAGTCACATTCGTAGGGACTGGGGTTAGGGCTTCAAAGATTTTTTGAGGGAGCACAATTCAATCCTTATGGGTTGACCAGAGTGTTAGGGGTGGGCATGTGGGAAAATATCTATTTAATAATGCATATGGAAGAATGTCAGTATTTTAATAACCAGGACATCCTGGCTGAATATTTACTCAGCCAGCCCTGGAACTCTCCCCATCACTTCCCATTCCCTTCATCTTCCGGCATCCTCAGCTTAACCATCCATGCCCCTGAGACCCTGCCCTGGAAGCCCCGGTGGCAGGGGCTCGTAGCCGTGCCATGAGCACCACAGCACCCATGCTTCCCTGCCTTGACCGTGTCGGTTGAGAGGGATTATTTCCCTTCCCTGGGCACCTGGAACCCAGCAGGTGCTCCAGGGTTATTTGCATACATGTCTTTGATCCCATGGAGTCCTGGGGGCAGCGGCCTCATCTCTTACACATCAGCCTCACCAGTGTGGTGGGCACTGGAGAAATGGTGGATGAATGAACAAATGCTTTCATGAATGGATTTTTAACCTGTCCACCAATATCAGGCTGTATCAACAACCTTGCTTTGTTTTACACTCTGATAGGTGACATGGAACTCACATGTCAGCAGGTAAGAGACTTAAACAAACATTTGGGGAGGGGAGGTTTGCCGTGTAAAATAAAATCTGACCTCTTGTGCTCCATCGTGAGAAGGAAATAAGAGCTGCAGGTGGGGAAGGGCAGATCACAAAGGAAGGTCCCTAGGCAGTCAGGGCTCTCTGAGAAAGGGGAGGAACGCTAAATCTATCGGGGTCGTCATTTCATGATGTAGGTAAGTCAAATCACTATTCTGTAAAGTGAAGTAAGTCAGACAGAGAAAGAGAAATACTGCATGATATCGCTTATATGCGGAATCTAAAAAGAAATGATACAAATGAACTTATTTACAAAACAGAAACAGACACACAGACTTAGAGAATGAACTTACAGTTAAAGGGGAAGGGTGGGGAGAAGGGTTAGTCAGGGAGTTAGGGATCGACAAGTACACACTGCTATATTTAAGATGGATAACCAACAAGGACCTACGGTATAGCACAGGGAACTCTGCTCAGTGCTATGTGTCAGCCTGGATGGGAGGGGAGTCTGGGGGAGAATGGATACATGTATGTGTATGGCTGAGTCGCTTTGCTGTGCCCCTGAAACTATCACAACATTGTTAATCAGCTATACTCCAATATAAAATAAAAAGTTAAAAAAAAATTCAAAAAAAATCACTACGCTGTACACCTTAAACTTATACAGGGCTGTTTGCCACTTACATCTCAATAAAACTGGAGGAAAAAAACCCACATATTGCTGAAGCCCAGCCCCAGAATTTCTAATTTAGTAGGTGCGAGCTGGGGCCTGGGAAGCAGTGCGTCTAACAAATTCCCAGGTAATACTGATGCTGCTTGGCTTCAACTTGAGAGTCGCTGATAGAGTCAACAACTTCAAGGTAAAGATGGTAACGCTAAAACCCAGAAATGTGTCTTGCCCAGCAAAGTTGGCTAATGCCCAAGATGGACGTAAAACCAAGCTGTCACCTCCAAGTCAATATAACCCCTACAGCAAGCTGCCTTTGCGGCAGTCCCTCAGGAGAGGGTGCCTGCCTGACCTCGCAGTGATTCAAAGAACAACCACGGAAGGAAAGAATTAATACCTTGATGGTGTTTCACCTGGCTCTTGTTTATATTGTATTTTAATGTCTGATTCCAGAATCAGCCATGTTCTTGATATCTGCACCAATCTTGCACCACCAAGCATTCTATTTTGTGTGTGGAGATCTGATCTGTTTATAAAAGCAACATTGCAATCACAGTATCATTTTAAAAAGGCAGTTCTAAAACTTACTAATCTTCTCTTCCTAATAATAGAGGGTTCTCAGGACAAAGGTCTTCTGTTATAAGATCACTTTTCTCCGTAGTAGCTCCCTGGTAGATAACTGATTGGGCAACTAACAAAAAACTTACTGTGATCATTGAGAGTAAGGAATTAAAATAAGTACTGGGAGACAATTAAAAAAAAAAAAAAAGAAAGGGACTTCCCTGGTGGCACAGTGGGTAAGAATCCGCCTGCCAACGCAGGGGACACAGGTTTGAGCCCTGGTCCGGAAAGATCCCACATGCCTCGGGGCAACTAAGCCCGTGTGCCACAACTACTGAGCCTGCGCTCTAGAGCCCGCGAGTCACAACTATGGAGCCCGTGTGCCTCAACTACCGAAGCTCGCGCCCCTGGAGCCCGTGCTACGACAAAGAGAAGCCACCCCACCACACTGAGAAGCCCGAGCACCGCAACGAAGAGTAGCTCCCGCTCGCCACAACTAGAGAAAGCCCACGCGCAGCAACGAAGACCCAACGCAGCCTAAAATTAAAAATAAATAAATACATTTATTTTTTTAAAATTTAAAAAAAAAAGAAAAGAGAGGAAGGCTGGGAGCCATGATGCACTGGCAGGGCCTCCGCACGAGGGGGTCCAGAACAATGACGAGCTTGGAAGAAAGGCTCCACGCGGAGCACAGGGTTCCTCTCGGCTCCTTTGGAAGCTCAGCCAGGACTTTTCACTCCGTGTGGCTCAGAGGACTTGGTGTCTCCTTCCTCTGTTTGTCCTCTGCCCCCCTCTGTCTACACCCCTCATGTGTTTTCACCAGGAGTGACCCCAAGTAACAGGTGGGGTTGATGCTGTCACCACGTGCCAGAGCTGTGGCCTTGGGGGTGGCCCGTTCAAATTGTCCCCTGTTCCGTGCTCAGGTCTTCTGGTCATTCAGGCTCAAGTGGCAACTCTCCAAGAGGCTCGCCTGACTGCACGATCTAAAGTAGCCTCCAGGGGGAGGGGCAAGATGGTGTAGGGGATTAAGAGGTATAAACCACTATGTATAAAATACATAAGCTATAAGGATATATTGTACCACACAGGGAATATAGCCAACATGTTATAATAACTCTAAATGGAGTATAACTTTTAAAGATTGTGAATCACTATGTTGTACACCTGAAACTTACATAATATTGTAAATCAACTATACCTCAGAAAAAGTAGTCTCTAACACGCACGCATGCATGCACACCCAAGCCACACAAACCCAAGTACACACTGCGCACACATCCCACCAACACACATACACTGACACACCACACACACACACACTCACTCACACACACCACACAAGGTGGTCCATTCTCAGCTCAGAAATTAAAACCTTAAATTGCAGATGGAGGCTTCACGAGGTTAAGCAACAGCCCCTCAGGTACGTACGTGTGGTTTCCCGACTCCAGCCTCAGGCACCGAGGCGCTGAGATCAGATGTCTGTGCTGCGGAGCTTCAGAGACAACGGGCATCCACCCCATCAGCCCAGAGGGTGCGAACCCAGGGTGCGGTTCGCCTGACCCCCGGCTCTCTGGCCCGGGGTCTGTCTCAGCAAACCCTTCTGAGCTCCGGGTGCTGGTACCCAGTCCCCCGCAGCGCCGCGAAGACTGGCTGTGGACCCCGAGTGGTGGGCGTGCAGCCTGGGAGAGGGGCTGCCTGCTCCACGCTCTGGCTCTGCTGTGAATCTCAAGTGAGGCCCTCACCTTGCCCTGGCTGAGCTTCCTCATCTGTCAGATGCAGACAGAAAACGGCACCGAGCTGACGGGCTTGTGCGAGGACTCAGTGGGCTATGCGTCCGTGGAAGACTGAGACACAGGCTCCTGGGCAGGGTGCTGTGTGGGAGCTGACCCCGTGGGCCAGAAGGAGGAGCTGGTGGGCGGGTGCTAGGAAGGCGGGAGGCGATGCACGGACGCTTTCCTGAATCGGCCACTGCTGTGGGTGCTGGACCCTGCCACCTCGAGGACCTTCTAAGGTGGGTTGGATTGTGTCTCAGAAATGCCTGCCCCGGGACAAGAGGGAAAGGCATTTCCCCAACTCGGGGAGGGTTTCCCAGTGAAGCACTGGTTCCCCGACGCCCTTGGGTGGTGCTTCCGGGAGTGTGGAGTGGGGTCGCCCAGGCAGCCCCTCCTATAGATCCCAGAAGCCCCAGGGCAGGAAGAGAGGGGCAAGGGTGCATCCAGAGGCTGGAGGTGGTCAGCCTAGAAGGGCCAGTTAGCGGAGCCACTGCCGGCGCAGGGCTGAGGCTGTGAGGGTACCCAGGACACACGCCCCACCCTCCCCGTCACCGGCCATCACCGTGGCTCCGCCACTCTCCGTGCGAGAGAACCAGAGCTCCTGCTCCCAGCGCCTCTGTCTCACGGCTCTTGGTGCCTTGCGGCATCTGTGTGTCCCTTCTCTCTGTAGGTCTTTTGCCTTCTGCTTCTGCCAATAGCCAATAGCTGGTTTTTCTGAAACTCAAGTCCAAATTCTCAAGCCTGCATGCAATGGATACGAGTGGTCCCGCCCCTTCGCAGGTGCCCTACAAGCCTGGGGCCAATCTGTCCATGAACCTCTGGGTCAGATGCCCTCCTCAGGCTCATGAAACCCATTTTGCCTCCCAACGAATCTGATGTTAGGAAGCCATCCGTTCAGCCCTCTCGCCTCCCCTTTCCTGATCCTAGGAGAGAAAGAGAGAAGGCCTTCGCTTGTCTGTTGTGGAGCTCGAGGCGTGCCAAACCTATGGGTGCTCCGACAACTGGGCCCATATCCCCAAAGGGTGATGTGGTAGACAGAATAATGGCTTCCTCAAAGATGTCCACGTCCTATGTTATGTCTTGTGGCAAGGGGGAATTAACTTGCAGATGGAATTAAGGTTGCCAATCAACTGACCTTAAAATAAAGAGATTATCCTGGATTACCTGGCCCCAGTGTAATCCTACGGGTCCTTAGATGTGGAAGAAGGAGGCAGAAGAGTCCGTGTCAGAAGCATGCAAAGTGGGAAGAACTCTACCACCACTGCTGGTTTTGAAGATGGAAGGGGCCACAAGCCAAGGAATGCAGGAAAATTCAAGGGAGTTAATATGGTGATCCAGGGAGATGGAGGGTAACGGGGCACCCTTCTGCCTTCTTCTTTCATGGGGCTGAAGTGAGCCAAGCTTCTCCCCACGGCTTGGCAAGGCTGGCTGCTGGGTGGTCCCAGCAGGTCAGGCGTTGAAGCCACCAGAGCAACCTGCCCACCTGGCTCCTCCTACCCTGCCCATTAAGCTGGACAAACACAGATCCCTCTGCCCGCAGGTTGGCAGCAGGAAGAGGGGCTGGCTGTTGGTGACGAGGTCTGATACCCGCCAACATCTCCACATCTGGGAGAGAGGGATGGCACGGGGGGGGGGGGGGCGGCTGGTATCTTGCTGGTGGCCGGGCCCTGGGCTGGGGTGGAGGAGCTTAGGCACGTCCCACCCCTGCTCTGAGCCGTTTTCCCTTCTCACCCAGGTTGTATCACCGGGCTGTGAAGATTGAATACACTGTGCTGTGGAAGCATTTTGTTGAGTTTGAATGCCCCGCAGGTGGCAAGGGCTCCCCACCGGGCCACAGTCTCTGAGCCCAGCTTCCCATCTGAAGAAGAGACCAGCAGGAGAGGTGACTGGGGCTCCGCTGACGTCTTGCCTCTGACTCACGCACACACGAAACCCCCCACATGGCAGGGCAGCTGGAAAAACACTGAGTTGGAGAGTAGCGTGCGGACGGCCAGATGGTTTTCATCTTAGTGATGATGAAACTTGAGACACCAGGATGCGGATGGGGACCCGAGGCTCTGATGTGGTGAAACGTGATCCCTCCCGCCAGCGTCTCCACGCTCATCCTCCTGTGCTCTCTCTTTCTCTGTCTTTGAATCTGAGATGTTCCTTTCAAGTTGATTTCACATTTGTTTTCTGTCTGTGCTTCTCACTCTCTCCTTCTGTGTCCTTTTCTTTTGCTTCTCATTTTCCCCTCACTGTTCTTAGAGGTTACCTTTTGGTATCCCCTGAAGCAGCATCAAGGCTCACCCTTCTTCTTTTTTGTTTTTTTAATTTTTATTGGAGTATAGTTGATTTACAATGTTGTGTTAGTTTCAGGTGTACAGCAAAGTGAATCAGTTATACATATACATATATCCACTCTTTTTAAGATTCTTTTCCCATATAGGTCATTACAGAGTACTGAGTAGAGTTCCCTGTGCTATACAGTAGGTTCTTACTAGTTATCTATTTTATGTATAGTAGTGTGTATAAGTCAATCCCAATCTCCCAATTTATCCTTCCCCCACCCACCTTACCCCCTGGTAACCATAAGTTTGTTTTCTACATCAGTGAGTCTATTTCTGTTTTGTAAATAAGTTCATTTGTACCCTTTTTTAAGATTCCACATATAAGTGATATCATATGGTATTTGTCTTTGTCCATCTGGCCTACTTCACTCAGTATGACAATCTCTAGGTCCATCCATGTTGCTGCAAACAACATTATTTTGTTCTTTTTCATGGCTGAGTAATATTCCATTGTATATATGTACCACAGCTTCTTTATCCATTCCTAAGGCTCACACTTCTCAACCTTCATCATGCTGTAATGCAGTCTCGGGGATCTGTCCTTACCCTCCTGCCCCCCAGATCTTGTCAGTCCTGTGTATCACTCCCTCAGATCCCCTAATCCTGGCTGGGAAGTAATAGACAAATGTGTTAGTCCATTTACGATTCATGGGCACTTTATAGGAGTGTCTCCTGGGGTGACGTTGTTTTTACCTAAAGCCCGGGCTTCTATAGCACATGGCAAGTGACTTGGGCTGAGACCTGTTGATGAATAAGCTTTTCCTGGTTCCACATCACACTCATCAGGGATTTTCTCTTCTGGATCCTGAGATAAATGTCCTTTTGGATTGGTGGGAGTATTAGTGGAGTGAGTACAGAGCTGTTGCAGCAAAGAGCCCCTCATCCCCCAAGAGTGGCTACAGGCATAGACATCTATCTCTTGCACTCACATAACAGTTCTGAAGTGAGCTATCTGGGGAGGCTGTACTCCATGTGGTCATTCAGGGACCCAGGTTCCTACCATTTCTTACTCCATTATTCCCTAGGTCATAAAGTCATTTGCACGGTTGGAGCTGGGTCACTGCCACGTCTGGGTTCCCTCTTACAGGAAAGGAAATAGAATGTGGTAGAAGCACTCCCTGTGGCTTGAATTCTAGACCCCCAAATAGCACATATCACGCCCATGACAGCCTGGGGAATACAGCCTAACCAGGCAGCTTGTGTCCAGCTACACATGTTCATTACTAAGAAATAAGGGGAATAGGTCCGGGTGGACAGCTAGCCATCTCCGCCACATGGGACAACAGAAGAAGCTATTGCTCTGATTCTGTCCCCATCTCTGCCCTCTTTATTGAGATGGGGAGCTCAGGATTCCAGCTGTAGGCTAGTCCCATAAGTGGCCTCTTTGTATGAAGGACTCAGGAGCTTCTTGGGAAAATATGCATTCCAAGGGGAAAATCTGTTCTTGCTGGGTTCAAGGCAGAAATGACCAAGATAGGGAGAGAAGCGATTCTGAGCACAGCCTGCTGGCACTCAGATACCGTTCTGGATCAACCCTGTGGACACATGCCTAAATCAGAGAGGAGGTGCAAGGAAGGTGAGTCAAAGCCAAAAGAAACCTCCTGAAACACAGGAGAAGGAGGCAACCTTTGGGGCAAATCCTCCCAGGAACAGCCTGGCTTTGCCTGCCCACCACTCAGGCCCACGTCTTCTGAAAACAGCCCCTTCACTTGGAGGCCCCCTTGGTCCCCACTGCATCAGCTTCATGGAGACTTTAAATCAAGTGGTGGGCGTGTGTTGGGCCAATCAGAGGCTCTTTTCCAGTAACTTGACCTCTGAGGGGATGGAGGTGAGGCTGGACCAGGGTCAGGGCTCTGTGGTCCAGAAGGGCACATGGGGACTCCTAGCCTGTTGGTGACGTTCTGTTCCTTAACCTGGTGGTGGGTACATGGGAGGCCAGTTTATTACTATGTCTTTGTTCTTTTTTTTAATTTAAGTATAGCTGATTTACAATGTTGTATTAGTTTCAGGTGTACTGCAAAGTGATTCATATATATATATATATGTATATATATATATTCTTTTTCAGATTTTTTGCCATTATAGGCTATTACAAGATGTTTTTTTTTATTGGAGTATAATTGCTTTACCATGTTGTGTTAGTTTCTGCTGCATGGCCAAGTGAATCAGCCATATGTATACACACACCCCCTCCCTCTTGGACCTCCCTCCCCACCCCATCCCACCCAGCTGGGCCATCACAGAGCACTGAGCTGAGTTGCCTGTGCTATACAGCAGGTTCCCACTAGCTAGCTATTTTACACATGGTAGTGTATTTTTGTCAAACCTAATCTCCCAGTTCATCCCACCCTCCCCTTCCCCACCCCATGCCCACACGTCCGTTCTCCACGTCTGCCTTTCTATTCCTGCCCTGCAAATAGGTTCACCTGTACCATTTTTCTAGATTCCACATATATGCATTAATATACGATATTTGTCTTTTTCTTTCTGACTTACTTCACTCTATATGACAGACTCTAGGTCCATCCACATCTCTACAAATGACCCAGTTTCGTTCCTTCTTATGGCTGAGCAATATTCCATTGTATATATGTACCACATCTTCTTTATCCATTCATCTGTTGATGAACATTTAGGTTGCTTCCATGTCCTGGTTATTGTAAATAGTGCTGCAATGAACGTTGGGATACATGCGTCTTTTTGAGTTATGGTTTTCTCTGGGTATATGCCCAGTAGTGGGATTGCTGGGTCGTATGGTAGTTCTATTTTTAGTTTTTTAAGGAACCTCCATACTGTTCTCCATAGTGGCTGTATCAATTTACATTCCCACCAACAGTGCAAGAGGGTTCCCTTTTCTCCACACCCTCTCCAGCATTTATTGTTTGTAGATTTTCTGATGATGGCCATTCTGACCGGTGTGAGGTGAAACCTCATTGTCGTCTTGATTTGCATTTCTCTAATAATTAGTGCTGTTAAGCATCTTTCCTGTGCCTCTTGGCCATCTGTATGTCTTCTTTGCTGAAATGTCTATTTGGGTCTTCCGTCCATTTTTTGATTGGGTTGTTTGTTTCTTTGATACTGAGCTTCATGAGCTGTTTGTATATTTTGGAGATTAATCCTTTGTGTGTTGCCTCATTTGCAAATATTTTCTCCCATTCTGTGGGTTGTCTTTTCATCTTGTTTATGGTTTCCTTTACTGTGCAAAAGCTTTTAAGTTTACTTGGGTCCCATTCGCTTATTTTTGTTTTTATTTTCATTACTCTAGGAGGTGGGTCATAAAAGATCTTGCTGTGATTTATGTTAAAGGGTGTTTTTTCTATGTTTTCCTCTAAGAGTTTTATAGTGTCTCGTCTTACATTTAGGTCTTTAATCCATTTTGAGTTTATTTTTGTGTGTGGTGTTAGGTAGCATTCTAATTTCATTCGTTTACATGTGGTTCTTCAGTTTTCCCAGCACCATTTATTGAAAAGACAGTCTTGTCTCCATTGTACATTCTTGTCTCCTTTGTCATAGTTTAGGTGACCATAGGGTTTATCTCTGGGCTTTCTATCCTGTACCATTGATCTATATTTCTGTTTTTGTGCCAGTACCATACTGTCTTGGTTACTGTAGCTTTGTAGTACAAGATAGTGAGTACAGGTCCCTGTGCTATACAGTAGGTCCTTGTTGTTTATCTATATATAGTAATGGGTATCTGTTAATCCCAAACTCCTAATTTATGCCTCCCACCCATTACTATATTCTTGACTCCATACTGACATATTATGAATGTAATTTTTCCCCAGTTTTATTGAGAAATAATTGACATACATTACAGTATAATTTTAAGGCATAGAACATGCTGGTTTGATTTACATGTATTGTGGATGAATATAATCTTTTATATGTAGGCTATAATTCAGTAACAAAAATAAGGAAGTGGTGGCGGGTTGATCTGTCCTGCTTGCAGAACTCAGAAGAAACCCCGTGCTAGTGCCTGCTTCTGGATGTTTCTCCGTGTCCTTCTCAAGACCTGGCTGTCCAACTTCGGTGATTCTGGGAGATTTTTCCAGTTTCTCTGCCTCACCCTCATCATCCTCCCTGTCTCCTCCCTACATGTACCAGGACTGGTTTCTGCTGCTAATAACTGAAAACCCTTCCTGAAATAAAGGAAACATGATATGAATGTGTACGAGTATGTGTGAGTGTGTGTGAGTATGTGTGTGGGAGTGTGTCAGACCCACTGAGGAGAGCTGACTCAGCTTTTGCAATGACAGGTATTGGACAGAAGAAGGAAGTCCTGTTTTCTGTTTGTGGTCCCGATTTTACCTTGTGGCTGGCATGGTGGGCGTGGCACTACCTGTGGCCTAAGGGTTATTGGGGTGGAAAATGAGGGGCAGATTTCGCTCCCACGCACAGGAGACAGAAGTCTTGGCAGCAAGAAGCAGCAGTCGGGCCGAGATGCAAAAGAAAATCGACGACTGTGGGGCACACAGAGTTAGGGCTGAGGGGCCCCCACGGTCCTCTGATTCAGCTTCTCATTTTGCAGAGGAGGGACCTGGCCAGAGAGCTTCCGTAACTTGCCCTGGCTTGCACAGAGGATCTTGAATCTGAATTTGCCATGAGGCCGTCCCACTAGAAAGAAAAGATGGAAGCTGAGATAGGAATGCTCAGCTGGATGACATGGGTGGGAGGGGAAAAGCAGGGAGAGGCTGGGGCAGAGAGAATCAGCTACACGAGCGAAAGGTATCTTCGCTTGTTGCCGCATGCTTTAATTAATCAGTGTATGATCACAGATGGGGCAATAATGGAGAAATTTTTGAGTGTGCCTTTGTCACCCAGGCAAACAATATGGGACCAGGGATGAGAAAGCATGATTATTGTTGTAGCCAACCAGAAATACAATTTGGATGATCATAGATATTCATATATTCAGCCTTTGATTTCTTATTTATTTATTTTTAAATATTTATTTATTTATTTGGTTGCACCAGGTCTTAGTTGCGGCAGGTGGGCTCCTTAGTTGTGGCATGTGAACTCTTAGTTGTGGCATGCATGTGGGATCTAGGTTCCTGACCAGGGATGGAACCCAGGCCCCCTGCACGGAGAGCACGGATTCTTAACCACTGTGCCACCAGGGAAGTCCCTATTCAGCCTTTTAAATTGTATGTCAACCTCTGATGTGCCCAATCACTGGCATTGGGGACCCTGTGAGAGCAAAGCAGGCTCTGACGCTTCCTTGCTGGTGGACCTAGACTTTCGGGGAAGACAGATATTAAATATGCAACTTCACAAATGATTGATTAGGCACTTCGGTGCTACTTGACAGGAAATTGCTCCCGTGGAAGCGACACTTAAGCTCCTGCCAGAAGAAGGAAGGTTTAGCTGGGAAGCCTGGCGGGATAGGTTCCCAGGTGGTGGGAGCAGCATGTGCAAAGGCCCTGGGGCTTGGAGAGTGTGGCTTGTTGGCAGAGCTGAAGAAGGCATTTTGTGAGGAATTGAGAGAAGACGAGCTTGGCCGGAGTTTGGTGAGTGTGGCAGGGGCCGTGAGAGAGCTGAGTCTGGGGGGAGAAAAATGGAGAGGGGGAGAAAGACCTCGAAAGCCATGGAAAGGAGTTTGGACTTTGTCCTGGGGTCAAGGGAAGCCACTAGGGGGTTCAGCGTGTGTGAGTGTGTATGTGTGTGTGTGTGTGTGTGTGTGTGCGTGTGTTACGGTTTGATGCCGAAAGCTCAGCCAGCCTCTGGGCACCGGTGCCGAATGGAATCTTGGAGACAGAGTTTTGGGTGAAGTAGAAAAGAATAGCTTTATTGCTTTGCCAGGCAAAGGGGGATACAGCAGGCTCGTGTCCCTCAAAAACTATGTGTCCCAACCCGGGAGGAGTTGGTGAGGAGTTTTATAGCAACAGTTCAAGGGTGGGGTTGCTGACCAGCTTAGGGTGTGTGCAGGGCCTGCACTCCTTTAACCTCATCTCAGGTGGTCTCCTAGTCTTGATGAGCTTCTCTGGTGGCTTTAATCTGGCCTCAGGTGGTTTCTTGGCTGCCCCTCCCTGGTCTCTCCATCCCCTCCCTTCCCCGAGTAGCAACTGTTTGAATTTGCCCTTTGGAACTCAGGGGAGGTCATGGAAGCTGAAGTCTGTCCCCTACAAACAAGAAATGGGGGACAGGAAGCCTTCCTTGCCCAGGAGCCCCAGAGGGTCCTGCTCGGTTTCAGGTTCTCCAGAGACATGGAAACAATGGGATGCATATACACAGAGAGAAAGATTTATTTTAAGGAATTGATTCATGTGATTACAGAGGCCGGCAAGTCCAAAATCAACAGGGTCGGCCAGCAGGTTGGAGGCCCAGGACAGAGCTGTAGGTTTCGGATCGCCAGCCTCCATAATTGGGTAGGCCAATTCCTTAAAATAGATCTCTCTCTATATATATATTCTATTGGTTTTGCTTCTCTGGAGAACCCTGACTAATCCAGATTTCTCCCCTTCCCCTCGGGACTGTCTCCTCCTCTTCTAAGGTCACTTGTGATGGCAGAGATGCCTGCAGCTCCCAGCTCCCCACCATACCCGTCACACCATTTTATCCCTAAGGTCCTGGGAGGTGGGCTTCAGGGAGACCAGGATCAAACTGCGGGCAGCAAAGTGATCAAAGGCACCAGCTGCCAGGTCTGAACGCGAGTTCCGGACCTCATGGGGGCACATTGCTAAACTGCTGGTGCCTCAGTTTCCTCTTCTGTAGGGAAGGGCTGATTCTGTTAGTATCTCTCTCATGGGTGGGGTGGAGGGTGGAATGGGTCTGCTCTCTGTTTTACTGAGGGAAATCTGGAAGTCAGATGAGTGAGGACATTGCATGGCTTCTCTGCGTGTTAGTGAAGCCTTCCTAACCCCCAGGGCCTCGGGTTGCTCATCTACCAGGCGGGTAGGACCAGGCCAGCTCGCCCGAAGGCTCGCCCTGCACTGTTTGTCTTCCTGAGTGAAGGCAGAGACAGCTGGCTCTCCCTGGAGAAAATGCTGGGAAGACGGTCTCCCTGGGTCCTGGCAGAGCCGAGGAAGTTTTGGCTGTAAATAATCTCAAGAGGCCATGCTGGGCTTTTCTTCTACAATCTCTAACCTCCCACAGATTGCCAAGAGGCTCTTTCCAGCAAAATGGAAAAATACTTCCGACTTCTTACAGACCCATGTGCCAAACCCAGCAGGCGCCAGCAACTGTGGGGCCTTCAGAGCCAAGGGCTGTAAACCTCTCTGCTCAGGGAAGGCTACCGAGATATCTGGGCCCTTCTTTAACTGGCTAAATAGACAAATGGACCTTGAACCTCAGACCAGGCCCACCCTTCTCGGGTCAATTGATGGGAAAAACCCTCTGCTCTGAAACGTTAGGCAACGGAGTGAATCATGGGGGTGTGACCCAATGGGTTTATCCTGGATGTCACGGGAGTAATGTTTGTGCACACATCCATTCACTACTCATTCATTTACAAATATTTTTTAAGCACTTAGTATGCTCTAAGTGCTGGGGATGTTGCAGTGAAACAAACAGGCCAAGTCCCTGACCTCATGAAGTTTATATTCTAGAGGGAGGAGATTAAAATGAAATAAGCAAACAGATGGATAGACAAGATAATTCTAGATAGTAACTGATCATAAGAGTGTAATGAAAGAGTGAGAAATAGGGTGTGACTACAGGGAACTAGTAGTGATCAGGAGAAGTCTCTCCAAGAAGATGACATTGAAGCTGAGCATTGGATGGTGAGAAGGGAGCAAAGATGAGGTCAGGGAGGGGAGCTTTGCAGGCAAGGGGGAGAGCAAGTGAACAGACCAGAGACAGGAGACAACCTGGCTCATAACGAAAACCATACAGAAGGTCAGCACAGTGAGAGTACAGTGTACGAGGGTGGGTGCCAAAGGAGGTGATGCGTAGCCAGCAGACTGTGGAGGAAGAGGAGGCTTGCATTAGCCAGTGTAAGTTAACACTAGCTGCAATAACAAATGACTCCCAGAGCTCAGAGGCTTGACGATGCAATAAAGGGCTGATTCTAGCTCACTTCTTAGCTCTATGTGGGTGTAGGGGATTCTCTCTCCTTCAGTCTTTGAGGAACCCAAGCTCCTGATGTCATGTGACTCTGTCTTCCCCCAGTGCCTCGTGCCTGGGAGACTTCCATGGGATACATGCATCCAGCTGGTACCCAAGGGAAGAGAGAGGTGATGGGGAGTTGTGTGGTAATTTTTAGGAAGAGGCTTGGAAGGGGTATCGTTGACTCCTGCTCACATTTCATTGGTCAGAACTCAGATCCCTGATCTCTCCTAGATGCAAGGAAGTGGGGCTGGGAAATGTCCAGCCGTGCACCAGATGTATTGGTGAAAACCAGCCAGGTTTTTCCTCAGTACCAGAAAGGGTGGTGGGAGGGACTGGATCTTATAGGGCTCTGTAGATCACAGTCAGGAGTTGGTTTTATTCCAGGTGGGCTGGGAGGCTGGTGGAAGGTTATAAAGGAAAATGCATCACCTGGTTTACATTTGTGTTTTGCCTCTGACACTAAGCTACTGTGTCATGTGTGCAAACATGAGCTATGGATCCTCCTGGGCCTTCAGTTTTATCGTCTATAACATGGGGGAATTGGAATTCAGATTATTTTTAATACCCTTCTCCTCCACATCTCTTGTGGCATACATCACTTCCTCCCACATACCTACTCTATGGATTTTTGGGGACTTCAGGAAACTAAGACCATGTCTACCAATACTGAGGGGTGGAGCTCCTTCCAGGACAGTCCTGGGGTCCAGAATAGAAAGTGAACAGGATGGAAAGGCCACAGAAAACCTTTCCAGTCCTCTGGTGGCCAGCCCTGGTAGCTGAGCATGGCCCAATTCCTGGTCCTTCCCACCTTCCAAGTATTATACTGATACAGAATGTCCCTCACTGCGTTTCCTACCTCCTGGGTTATTGACAAACACACACAAGTTGAGTGAATTGTCTTCTTCCCAGAAGCCCCTTCCAATTCCTCTCCTGGACCCAATTCCCACACATCCCACCAGATTCCACACAACACCTCCTTCTACTGCTAACTCCCATCCACCGTGATTTCTCACTTCTCTGAAATCCAACACACTTAGGGTGTATGTTATCCAATTTAATCAGTGGCTTGTTCATTTATTTATTATTCTTTCATTTTTAAAGGCTCATGTCTGTGGAGTGCTTTTTTTTTTTAACAATTTTTTAAAATTTATTTATTTATTTTTGGCTGTGTTGGGTCTTCGGTTCAGTGTGAGGGCTTTCTCCAGTTGCGGCGAGAGGGGGCCACTCTTCATCGCGGTGCGCGGGCCTCTCACTATCGCGGCCTCTCTTGTTGCGGAGCACAGGCTCCAGACGCGCAGGCTCAGTAGTTGTGGCTCACGGGCTTAGTTGCTCCGCGGCACGTGGGATCTTCCCAGACCAGGGCTCGAACCCATGTCCCCTGCTTTGGCAGGCAGACTCTCAACAACTGCGCCACCAGGGGAGCCCCTGTGGAGTGCTTTTTATGAGCTGTTGATTTCAATATTTTTTTTATAATTGTTTTTTCTAAATTCATTTATTTGGTTTTTCTTTTCTTCTTTTGGCTGAGTTGGGTCTTCGTTGCTGCACATGGGCTTTCTCTGGTTGCAGTGAGCAGGGACTACTCTTCATTGCGGTATGTGGGCTGCTCATTGTCGTGGCTTCTCTTGTTGTGGAACATGGGCTCTAGGCACGTGGGCTCAGTAGTTGTGGCTCATGGGCTCAGTAGTTGTGGCTCGTGGGCTCTAGAGCACAGGCTCAGTAGTTGTGGTGCATGGACTTAGTTGCTCTGCAACATATGAGATCTTCCTGGACCAGGGCTCAAACCCGTGTCCCCTGCATTGGCAGGCGGATTCTTAACCACTGTGCCACCAGGGAAGCCCTCAATATTTTATTTAAAAGCATAGCCTGCCTTATGAGGTAGGTAGCTATCACATTAGGCTAGGCTGCAGAAACAAATCAATCCTGATGCCTCAGTGGCTTAAGCAAAGGAGGTTTATTTCTTGTTCACATCACAGGCCAGTTGGGTCCTTTTCCAAGCTCTGACTTGGGGACCCAGACCTGTTTCGTCTTGTGGGTCCGACGTCTAGTTGTTTCATGATATCCTTGGTTCATCCAGTCAGTATGGGGGCCTGGGGCCTGGAGAGTAAGAAGAAAGAGAAAAGGCTTATTTGTGGGAGACCTTATGAGCTAGGCATGCAAGTGGCATACATCACTTCCTCCCACATCCCGTTGGCCAGAATATGGTCACGTGATCTCATCCAGCTGCAAAGGAGGCTGGGAAACAGAGTTTAACAATATGTCTGCAAAGAGGTGAAAATTGATATCGGTGAACACTAGCAGTATCTGCCCCAGTAAGATTATTTTAGACATGAGAAAACAAGGACTCAAGTGAGGTGAAATGAATCACCCACAGTCACTGGGCTAAGAAGTGGGGTGCCGGGGAACCTGAGCTTAGATGTCAAAACACAGCAAAGTGTTCATAGTAACATGTTAACTGAAAATGGCAGGAAATTAAAAGTATGCAATTTGATCCCACTTATATTACATATTTACACACACACACACACACACACACACACACACACACAAGTCTGCATATAGAAAACAGACTGGAAAAAAATACACCAAAGTATCATTGGGTTATATCTGGGTTATATTTAGTTGCTTGGACTATATATGTTTAAACTTTTCTTTATGTTTCTTACCATAAGAAAATAATTGCCATTACTTTTTAAAAGTAGTTGATTAATTTTTCTTAAATGTTCTATTTCCATAAAAGCATATCATAAGAACAAAAAAGTTACACATGACAATAGTATTCTTACTAGCAGTAGTAATTTCTTACATCTGTGATTCCAACTCCTTATAGTTTTCAAAGTACTCTTGCATATTTCATTTGTTGTTTCATTTATTCACTCAGTGAGCTCCCACCCACTTTCCACCAGGTCCTGGTGAGGCTCTGGATGGCACAGAAGGGACATAGACCCAGGAGTCATCAGTTGAGCCGGCATTCATGCAATTGATAAATACAGGAATAAAGTCACGAGTGGATTTAGTGATTGCCTGACAGGTGGGCTCCAGATCATACGGAAGCTTGCATGCTGCACCTTGGGGTTTGGTCAGTTTCCTGTTGGCACTGGGGGGGCCCAGAAGCAGGGATCTTGGGCCATCAACCTAGATTGCAGAGCTCATTGCTGTGAATACTGGTTGGGGCCGGGTGAACATGCAGCTGAAGCCCAGGGCATCCCAGGAGTCTGGGGATAAAGGTCTGATCTGAGACCAGACCCATGCCCAAGCCAGGGCTCTTTCTAGAGCATTTCTTAGCTATCAGATGGCTTGGTGGCTGAATGTTCCCTCTGTGCCTTCCTCAGACACTTAGAAGGATTCTGCCCGCACAGCTGAACCTAGAGCCCTGTGAGTCCTTATATGCGACTTTGAAGCTGGCCACAAACTCTGCAGGCAAACATATTGTTGGGATTTATTGTTTGTGTATCTAGAATCTGGGGAGCATAAACAAGGCCATGTCTGCCACCCACTCTTAGGAGTGGGTCAGAATGTCCTGTACCAGACCTGTCCGCCTGGACTTTCTGTGATTGGGCATGGTGCACGCACACACACACACACACCCCCCAAACACATACATACACACGCTCACTCACTCACTCACTTCTTCTCTGTATGATCAGATCCCTGCCCCAAATGCAGAGCTACCTTTTTTACCCTCTTCTCTGCATTTTTTTTTTAAATTCATTTTTGGCTGTGTTGGGTCTTCGTTTCTGTGCGAGGGCTTTCTCTAGTTGTGGCAAGGGGGGCCACTCTTCATTGCGGTGCGCGGGCCTCTCACTATCGCGGCCTCTCTTGTTGCGGAGCACAGGCTCCAGACACGCAGGCTCAGCAGTTGTGGCTCACGGGACCAGTTGCTCCGCGGCATGTGGGATCCTCCCAGACCAGGGCTCGAACCTGTGTCCCCTGCATTGGCAGGCAGATTCTTAACCACTGCACCACCAGGGAAGCCCTTCTCTGCGTTCTTGATGGCAGAGAGCCTTACATTTTTGCTGAAACCAATTTAGATGCAAGAAAAAAAAAAAGAACGTGGAAAAGATAACTGTATTTCCAAACTTTTTTTTTTTGTAAGCAGTGGAGAATGTTTTTGAACAAAATCTTACATGGACAAAGTTGCTCAGGTTAAAGCCAGGTGGGGCCCAGGCCCTGGTCACTGGGCAGCAGCCCCCTCAGCCCCCAGTGTTGTCTGAGAAATCCTGGAAAAGCAGAGGCGAGAATGGCCAAGCGCTGACGAGGGTCAGGAGTGCCAGGCTCCAGTGCCCTGCAAGGCTGCTCCCTGAGACTCTTGGGGAGACCCCAGAAGGGATGCTCTGGGCCTGAAGATCTGCTCGGGTCCTGACTCTGCCCTGACCCTCTCCGGGCCTCAGCTTCCCATCTGAAAAAACTGGATTCTCACGTATGTAAAGACACCTGGGACCAAAGGATCCCTGCTCCCCGCCTTCCCCATTGCAAAGGTCGGTGGTATCTGAGTTGATTTCTAGCACCATGATTCCATGGCGGAAGCCCATTGTGGATAAAATACAGAACTTGGAAAAAGTAAACCATATTTGGGAAAATTGAGGGACCTCCCAGAAGAACTGCTGAGGCTGCCCTTACTCATTGCCTTGTAATCCTTCCTTCAAAGCAAATGTAAGCCATTGTGTACTTCTTAATCTTCAAAGCCATTTTGGAAACCTGGGACAGATCCTGGTAAGAAGGGAATTTTGAATTTGCAGGCAACTGTGTTAACTCTTTCAAATCCACGGTTGTCATTTTCAAAGATTCGGTGGCAATATAGCCGAAGGGACCTTCCATTTTACAGATGGGAAAACTGAAGCCCCAAAGGTAGGAGGATCAGGTTAGAGGACAAGCCAGTGGGGGGACCCAGGATTCCTGACTTTGTATCACTGCAGGTGGCTTAAGAGCAAGGTCTTCAAAGTAAAAAAGACCCTGCACGGAAGCCCAGCTCAGCCAACTAAAAGTCCTACGATGGTGGGCAAGTTACTTAAAATCACCGAACCTTAGTTTTCTCCTTTGGAAAATGGGGTAGTTCCTAGTTCACAAGGATAATGTTGGGATTAAATAAGGTGGGTGTCAAATGCTCAGCCTAGTGCCACGCACAAGGAAAGTGCTGGAAAAATGTTACTCCACTATTATTTATTATTTTTTTTTATTTTTTTTAAACAGCAGTTTTATTTATTTATTTATTTATTTATTTCTGGCTGTGTTGTGTCTTCGTTTCTGTGCGAGGGCTTTCTCCAGTTGCGGCAAGCGGGGGCCACTCTTCATCGCGGTGCCCGGGCCTCTCACTATCGCGGCCTCTCTTGTTGTGGAGCACAGGCTCCAGACGCGCAGGCTCAGTAGTTGTGGCACACGGGCTTAGTTGCTCCACGGCATGTGGGATCTTCCCAGACCAGGGCTCGAACCCATGTCCCCTGCATCGGCAGGCAGATTCTCAACCACTGCGCCACCAGGGAAGCCCTACTCCAATATTATTGCCCTCGTTTTCTGGGGAAGGAAACTGAAGCTCAGAAAGCTTCAGCCTCTGGCTGTGTGTGACTCCAGAGCCTGTGTCCCTAACCACACACCACTCGGCTTGGGCAGAGGGAGAAAAACCGTGCACCTCAAATTCCTTTCAGTGAGAGCATTTTATGTCTTAGGAAGAAACTCCAGGGCTAAGCCTGCTTGGGATAGAAGCGGAGCCTTCAGGGATCTGTGTGAGGGCAGAAGCATCCTGCTTGCGACCGGGCAGAGGAGGCTGGTGAGTCTGATGTGTGTAGGTGTTGAGAAGAAGGAGGTGAGATCGAGAGAGGAAGGGAAGAGCCCGAACCTGGGCAGAGGGAGATGAACCCCTTGGCCGCACATGCCTTCAATTGCTAAACTCACAAAATGTGGCCCCAGAGGCATTCTTGGGCTTCACGAGCAGAACCCTGAGGTCAGTAGCAAGCCAGCATCCAGGATGCAGAAGTGCAGAGCTGGAGACAAAAGCTCGACGAAGCAGGTCTTGGAGAAGTCACGAAAATCACTTTGTGGGAGGCAGGTTGGTGTGTGGAGGGGAAGGACCCTCCGGAGACTCAGAGGCCCTAAATTAGGAGTTTGGATGAAATGTCTCCAAATCCCTGAGAGGCAAGGAGGCCCAGATGACCCTTAGGCTCTCTGTGTATAAGTCAGTTTAATTAGTTTTCCATGAACCTGGAGAAAGCCTGAGAATTTTGCTCTTTCCATCCAGACTCGTGCAAGCTCCCTTGGCTGCGTCCGGCATCCTAGGGTCCTATCAGTTTGAGCTCTGAGTCCCAGGACCAATCCTGCCAAGCTTTAAACACCCCATCCGCTCGGCCTCTGGCAGAACCTGAGCCTCCTGGACCACCCAGGACCACCTACTTCCAACAGATGCTTTGAACATTCCTAATCTGACCCCGTCTCCCACCCTCCTCTCCCATCCACCCCTTCCTCTGAGCCCTCCAGAGCTCAGAGTCAGTCCTGAGTTCTGCTAATTTCACCTCGTACTAATTCAAACCCAGACTATCCGGGACACTGCTTCCCTTGCAGTCTTCTCCAGAGGCTGATATTTTTTCCACAGTCGCAGGATCTGGGAATAGTAGTCAACGCTGCTGCTCTTCATTCCGCTGCCAAGCTGTCTCCTCCTTCTTCAAAGCCCCCAGCTCCTTTGAAGTGCATCGTCCGTTTTCATGACCCTTGCCCCTTCTCGTGGCTCTCTTTTCTTGACTTTCCCATCACCCCCCTTAGTCACCAGTAATGTTAGTACTGACTCACTACTCTTCCTCCATCACCATGCCCTTCACCGTTCTAGGCATGTGCACATCCTTCTGTCCTGGAAGATGGATTCTTGTTCAAATGATTTTTTGAAGAGTCTGGCCAAGAAAAGGGGAGTGAGGTTAGGGCAGGTGGAAAAGCTAAGTGATAAAGTAGACTCTGCTGGAGACCAGCTTTTTGCCCAACCCCACGGGGGGCTCTGGAGGATTAACAGTACCACAGAGCTCATTGAATCTCCAGGGAGCCACCGCTGTACCTGCCGCCTTGTCTGCCATTGGCTGAGATCTGCAGAGAGCAGGGAGCATGGCCTCCTGGAATCTGAGTAGCAGTCACAGCACCATCCAACCCCAAACAACCGCCTGATCTCAAAGCACAGCCAATGATCTCTTCGGCCACCCATCTCAGCCATCCATTGGCAATCATTTAAAAAAAAATTTTTGGAGTATAGTTGATTTACAATGTTGTGTTATTTTCTGTTGTATAGCAAAGTGAATCAGTTATGCATATACATATATCCACTCTTTTTAAGATTCTTTTCACATATAGAGTATTATATTTCCCATTACAGAGTATTGAGAAAAGTTCCCTGTGCTGTACAGTAGGTCCTTATTAGTTATCTACTTTATATATAGTAGTATGTATATGTCAACCCCAATCTCCCAATTTATCCCTCCCCACATCCCGCTTTCCCCTCTGGTAACTGTAAGTTTTTCTACGTCACAATCTTTTTTTTTTAATTAATTAATTTTTTATTTATTTATTTTTGGCTGCATTGGGTCTTCGTTGTTGCGCGTGGGCTTTCTCTAGTTGCGGCGAGTGGGGGGCTACTCTCCTTTGTGGCGCATGTGCTTCTCATTGTGGTGGCTTCTCTTGTTGCGGAGCACAGGCTCTAGGCACGTGGGCTTCAGTAGTTGTGGCTCACGGGCTCTAGAGCGCAGACTCAGTAGTTGTGGCGCATGGGCTTAGTTGCTCCGAGGCATGTGGCATCTTCCTGGACCAGGGATCGAACCTGTGTCCCCTGCATTGGCAGGCAGATTCTTAACCACTGCCCCACCAGGGAAGTCCCTCTAGGTCTCAATCTTGATTTGAAGCTTCCCACTTTCTGACCACCAACGCCTATTCTTCCAATTCACTTCCCTCCAAAACTTCTCTTTTCCAACTATCTGCTCAACCCTCCGCCTGCACGTATAAGTTGATTATAGCCAGGAAAAATGAGGCAATGGAGCTGGCTGTTTATATGTCAGATTTAAAAGCACAGATCTCTAGAGGCAACGAACACGTTCAGTAAATTCATCTCTACTCTCCTAGAGATTCTACCTCCATTTCCCTAGTTTACCACTTCTTCCCTCTCTACATCTTCCACCTTGCTTTCTTCCCTTCCTCTTGGCTGATGACCTTGTCTCCTATTTTATAGAGACAGTCAATCTATTTAGATGGAGACATTCCATCACCAAGTCACAGCCTGTCAGCATCGCTCTCCACATGCTCCGTAATGGAAGATATGTCTGTTTCCATCACTTGGCTCAGGATTTCTTTCCCTCTCACCCTCTCAAGGTCTTCCCTTCTGTAATTATCCTTTCTCTTTTCCCCATCACCAATGACACCCTTTCTGATGGGCTGCCCAAATATGTCCAAAGGGCAGCCTTTGAAACTCCTCTGACTGCACCTCCTCCTCCACACACCACCCCATTCTTCCGCTTCCTTCCCAGCGCCACAAAGATTTGTCTATTTTTAAAACTTTATTTTATTGAAGTATAGATGATTTACAGTGTTGTGTTAATTTTTGCTGTACAGCAAAGTGATTCAGTTATACATATATATGTACATATATATATTCTTTTTCATATTCTTTTCCATTATGGTTTATAACAGGATATTGAATATAGTTCCCTGTGCTATACAGTAGGACCTTGTTGTTTATCCATTCTATATATAATAGCTTGCATCTGCTAATCCCAAACTCCCAATCCATCCCTCCCCTGTCCCCTTGGCAACCACAAGTCTGTTCTTTATGTCTGTTAGTCTGTTTCTGTCTCGTAGATAAGTGCATTTGTGTCATTTTTTTTCTTAATTTTTATTTTATATTGGCGTATAGTTGATTTACAATGTTGTGTTAGTTTCAGGTGTACAGCAAAGTGATTCAGCTATACATATACATATATCTATTCTTTGTCAAATTCTTTTCCCATTTAGGTTATTACAGAATATTGAATAGAGTTCCCTGTGCTATACAGTAGTTCCTGGTTGATTATCTATTTTATATATAGTAGTGTTTATATGTGAATCCCAAACTCCTAATTTATCCCTCTCCACCTTTCCCCTTTGGTAACCGTAAGTTTGTTTTCTAAGTCTGTGAGTCTGTTTCCGTCTTGTAAATAAGTTCATTTGTATCATTTTTTTAGATTCCACATATAAGTGATATCCTATGGTATTTGTCTTTGTCTGACTTCATTTAGTGTGATAATCTCTAGGTCCACCAACGTTGCTGCAAATGGCATTTTTCATTCTTTTTTATGGTTGAGTAGAGTAGTATTCCATTGTATATATGCACCACATCTTCATCCATTCATCTGTCGATGGACACTTAGGTTGCTTCCAAGAAGTGTTGTCTTGACTTGTTATCTCCTCTTTCTCATCTTCTCCTCCAGCCTTTCTAAGCCGGCTCTTGTGCTCACGAATCCCCATGAGATGGCTCTAGGTAACCAACGCCTTCCATCGTGCCAAAGCTCAGCTCTCCCTCGACCTCCTGCTGTCATTTGATGTAACCGGCCACGTCGTCCTCCTGAGACTCTCCCCTCCCTAGGCTTCCACCTTACAGGCTGATACCTTTCTGCTGCATCCTCCTCCTCACCCACCCCCCCAGTGCCAGAGTGCCCCAGGGCCAGCCCTCAGCCTTCCTCCCCTCTCTGCCCATACTCCATAGCCGAGTGCATGCAGCCCATGGCTTCACATACCAGCATATGCTGACTCCAAAGTCCCCGTCTCCATCCCAGATGTCTCCAGACTCTTCCTCTCTCCACGCCAATTGACCCTCTCCACCCACATGAATAACGGACCCCTCTAACCTAACAGGACGAGATTGAACAGTTGGCTCTCACCCCTACTTCGCAGTCTGCCTCTTCTTGAATCTTCCCCAAGACAGGAAATTGCATCACTGGTTGCCTTGTGGCTAGGTCAGAAACCCAGAGATTGCCCTTGATTCCTCTCTTTTCCTCAGACCCTTCTTCCAAACTGCCAGTTAGTTTTTCCTGGGAGCTCCAGCCCCGCCTCAGCCCCTCATTCCTCCACCTGAGCCCAGGTCACTGCCAGCTCTCACATGGCCCCCAGAGAGCTCCTGATGGGCCTCCCTCTTTCACTCTCCCCAGGAGCTGAGTGATCGCATTAAGGCCAGATATTGACACTGAGGGTTACTGACGTCAGATCACGTCATGCCCTGTCTGATGCCCCTGCAGTGGCCTCCCATTACCCTTCAGATGGAAGCCAGATTCTTTATAGGGGCGGCACCCCCTGCTCCCGCTGATGTCACACCTTTGCCTTCTCCACACCGTCCCTCTAAGCTCCAGCCACCAGCCACGCAGACCTGTTTTCTGCCCCTCGTCCTGTGATGTTCTCCAGGCCTCTCAGGATCATTTCACTCATCCTTCAGTTTGGAATGTTTTGCCTGAGATCTTTTTCAAAAGATTTTTTTTTTTTAACTTTTATACAATTTTAAAAGATTACTTTCCACTTACAGTTATTACAAAATATTGGCTATATTCTCCACGTTGTACAATACATCCTTAAGCCTGTCTTACACCCAATAGTTTGTGCCTCCCACTTCCCTGCCCCTATAATGCCACCCCTCCCGCACTGGTAACCACTAGTTTGTTCTCGGTATCTGTGAGTTTGCTTCCTTTTTTGTTATATAGTTTGTTGTATTTTTAGATTCCACATATAAGTGATGGCATACAGTATTTGTCTTTCTCTGTCTGACTTATTTCACTTAGCATAATGCCCTCCAAGTCCATCCATGTTGTTGCAAATGGCAACATTTCGTTCTTTTTTATGGCTGAGTAATATTCCATTGTATCAATATATATGGACCACATCTTCATTATCAATCATCTGCTGATGGACACTTAGGCTGCTTCCATATTTTGCCTGAGATCTCGGTGTTGCCGTCTCATCGCTCAGAACTCAGAGGTCACCTCTTCGGGGAGCTGTCTGGGCACCCTCTCCACCAGCCTCCATCTCGTCTCCTTCACAAGCTTCCTCAGTTCCTGACATCATCTCACTTACGTGTCCGCTTACATGTTACCACATGGCCCCGCAAGAACGTGAGCTCCTTGAAGGCCGGGTTCCACTTGAATCACCCATGGCCTGTGGCCTTGTGTGTAGGAAGGTGTCTGCTCACAAGCTAGCTGCTCAAGATTCAGACCTGCAGGTGCCCAGAGCGATGACCAGCCCTGTGGGACGAGAGGAATAAGCCACGTTCAAGGGTTGGTGGCAGGCGTGCCACAGATGTGCCTGCGGGGGTGGGCAGGCATGCTGGGGCAGACTACACCTTGCCTGTGGCGGGGCTGGCCCAGGACCCCGAAGGACACAGAGGCTGACAAAGCATGGGGTGTGGGGGACGGTTGCCAGAGGCCTCTCAGCTCTGCCAAGGTGATTTCCTTCAGGGCCACAGAAGAGGAGGTGGCCACGCGGAGCAGGAGGAAACGCATCCTGTAAAACCCAGGCTCCTGCACCCACCCGAGGCTGAAGACACCCACTCAGCTTCACACTCAGGACTCCACCCAAAGACATTTCAGAAGAGGGACATTAGCACCTGGGAGGCACTGGCCAGCTAGTCCGTGGCTCTCCATCAGATGCAGCCACTGGGTTCAACGAACTGAACACTTTTGGACCTTATGGACCCCCACCTACAGTGTGTCTGCAGCTCAGCAGGGAACAAAATGGGGCTGGTTGGTTGAAGAGCTGGGCAGGAACCCAGCAGACCTGCCTCACAGTCGTGGCCCATCTGTACCTGGGGTTGGATCTCAGGCTCCCCGGGCCAGGCCCTCTGCCCTGGATAGGGCTCTCTGAGGGGCAGGGGCAGAATTGAGATGGGGACAGGCATGTAGGAAGGCACGGGAGACACTTCATCTGGGGTTGGATGGAGATTGGACCTTAGCTGAATCACCGAGCAAGATTTTGAACTTCTTTGAGCCTCAGTTTTATCATCTGTAGGATGGGTTCAGTCACTCTAGGATTGGCCAAAGGGCAGATGAAGCTTGGGCTTAAGACACCCACAGAGCTGGGCATCCAATCAAAGTGGATGGATGGTTTGATATTTCAAATATTGATGCACAGTGGTCAGCTCGTCAGCTTGATATTTCCTCGTGTTTATTTTAAAATAAAATAAAAGTTAACCTTCCGGTTAAATCATAGCACTTTACTTAACCCATAATAGGTGCCCAATACACGTTGTTGCTTCCCTCTGTCCTGGCTTCTCAGAGGTGAAGTGGGAAGAGGCCACAGAAAGCTTTCACCAAATGGACCCTTTGGTGAGGGGTCCTCTGACACTTTTCTGGAGGAAAAAAGCCACATCCTCTGCGTCCTGCATCCCTGGAAATCCCATGTATGGTTGTCGGTGTGGAGTTCCAGCTCTGAAGAAAGTGCTTGCTCTGGGGATGGGGCCTCATTTCCGTTGTGAATTGGGCACTGAGTCAATGAGCAGATGACCGTGCACCCTGCCAGGTGTCAGCATCGAGGGCGGGACATATGATGGGGCAATGGGGAGTCCTGGTGGGATGGGGCAAGTGCCACTTTAGATGAGGTGACATTTGAGGAGGGCCCCAAAGGACGGGAGGGAACAAGATGTCCAGGTCCCTGGGGGAGCAGCTTTGCAGAAGGAAGGGCAGTGTGAGGCCTTAGCATGGGCAGGCCCTAGGATGCCCAGAGCTCACAGGGAGGGACTGAGCAGACCGAAGTGAGTAGCGAGAGCCAAGGGCGAGGAGATGGAGGGGTCTCGGAGGGCGGTGGAGCCAGGGAAGCTACTCACTTTGTCTTTTATTCTAGGTGGGATGGGAGGGGACCCCTGGAGCGTTCTGAGCTGAGGAGAGACAGATCTAACTTAACCTCTCAACAGATGACTCTGGCTGCGGTGTTAATAATAGATGAGGGGGCAAGGGTGAATGACCAAGAACGGTTATGAGTGTTTTGCAACAATTCAGGGCAGAGATGGTGGTGGCTTGAGTTGGAGGCTCACCAGATCTATGTGGATTGCCCGCCATAATCAAAGGTAAGGTTGGCCAATATTCCCTGCTGACACCGTAGTGGAGCTAAGATAGCAGATATCTTCTGGGCACTGATGGGGGGCAGGTGTTTTGCGTGCCAGCTTACCCAATGAAACAACTAACATTTATTAAATGTCTACTATGTACCTGCCAGGCACTGCCAGCCTGAAAAGAATGGGGCTCAGAACCAGAGATGCTGGCAGGAGACTTCATTTCACACGTTATTGAGTGTCACTTACTAAGGAGATTCCAAGGGTCAGGGAGAAGCTAAGGACACGTGTGGCTAGTGCAGTTCAGCAGAACTGAGGTGACCTGAGGCTCCAGGATGAAGCAGCGCAGGCCTCCCACATGTCAGCGGCATCTTAGTTCCCTCCCTTCCCCTCCCTGCAGGGATGGAGCTCTGTATCAGGCCAGGGGAACAAAGTGGAACAAACTATAGACCTTGCCTGTCAAAAGATTCCAACCAGCCAGGGAGAGACACACACTTTCTGGAAAGTTTCTTTCGAGCATAGGTAATAGAAAATCCAACAGAAACAGACTCAAGTGAGAAGGAATTTCAGAGTCTAACATAGCTGAAGAGTCCAGGAGTACGTCTAGCTTCAGGAGATGCTTAACCAAGCCCCATAGGATATCACCAGAATGCCAGGACCCTGTGAAACAGGATGGGGAAGAATGGATCCCCAAGAGGTTGTTACTGGAAGTAGACAAGCCATCCAAGAGACTCTGCAACAGCCAGATGGGTGCCAAGCCAAACTATGAGATGTTATCTGAGAGGAACATTGAGGATGGAGAGGTTGATTCCAGCTGGGGTGATGAGCAAGTGGTCACAGGAAAGGTGGTGAGCTGAGACTTAAAGGAGCATTTCCATAATGCCATTTGTAGCAACATGGATGGACCTAGAGATTATCATACTAAATGAAGTAAGTCAAAGAGAGAAAGACAAATACCCTACAATATTGCTTACATGTGGAATCGAAAATATGACACAAATGAACTTTATCTAGGAAACAGAAATAGACTCACAGACATAGAGAACAGACCTGTGGTCGCCAAGGGGGAGGGGGAATGGAAGAGGGATGGATTGGGAGATGCAAACCATTATATATAGAATGGATAAACAACAAGGTCCTAGTGTATAACACAGGGAACTATGTTCAATATCCTGTGATAAACCATTATGGAAAAAAATATGAAAAAGGATGTATACATGTGTATAACTGAATCACCTTGCTGTACAGCAGAAATTAACAAAATATTGTAAATCAACCATACTTCAATAAAATAAATTTTAAAAAAAATAAAGGAGCATTTCCAAGAGGTATAACATGCAGGAAGAAAGTCATCCGAGATGGGGGCATGGCATAAGCATGACGTGGGAGTAGATCTTTGGGTGTGGGGAGTAGGAGAGTGAGTGGCCGGACCATCGGGAATTTAGGAGATAAGGGAAGAAGTGGGATGGGGCTGGATTGTAAAGGGCCCTTCATGTCAGCTTGAGGAATCCGGACTTCCTTGTCTAAGCAATGGAGAGGAATTAGAGGTTTGAGGGCAGGGAGGCAATGTGTTCTGTGCTTTAGAAAGATTGCTGGGTGGCAGAGCGCAGAGGGGAGGCTGGCAGAGGGCACAGTTAGAGGAGGTCACTGTGGGCCTGAACTGGGTAGAAATCTTGGCAAGGGGAAGGGAGGTGGGTTTGATGAAACAGACGTTAGACCAGATGCGATGGAGGGGCTGATTAAATGTGGGAGCTGTGTGGCAGGGAACTGATTGCATATCCAATATCCATTCTCTTCTATCTTGCCAACAGAAGCTCAGTTTTGTTCAGGGCAGCAATGTGCCTTGTGATTGCTCGCCTTCCCAGGTGTCTGGCAGTGGGAGGTGCAAGGCAGCTAGTTGTGTAACCCAGTTGTGCCAAAGCGACATAAACAGAAGTCTATCAGACAAAGCTATTGTTTCCCACATAAAAAGGAACAAACTCAGGTGACATGAGCCTTTGCCCTGCATCATCTTTGCCTTGACATGTCCTGCTTGGAATGTAGCTGCAATGCTTGGAGGTAGAGTAGCATTTTTGTGACCATGAGGATGAGAGCTTCCGGGTGAGGATGGTGGAGCAGAAAGCTACAAGGAATCTGGGTTCCAGATGACTTCCTTAAGCAGGTGCACCAGCCCCAGACTGCCTGCCCCGAGATGTCCTGTTACACTATACAAACAGACACCTTCTTAGTTAAGCCACTGTCGTTTGAATTATGACACATACAGCTCAAGCCAATCTTAGGAGATACAGTGGGGATGAAGGCAATGTTAGAAATGACTTTGGAAATTTGAAGAACAGGTGGAGATTGATGCCATTAGCTGAGATTGAGAACAGGTTTGGAAGGATCAGCGTGGCAGGAAAAGAGCCTGCCATCCAGAGTCAGACTGGCCTGAGGCCAAGTGGGAAATCCTTTAGCCTGCTCAGCCTCGAGTTACCCATCTGTGAAATGGGATTTTAAAGTCTAATTTATCAAGAAGACCAGAGACAACAGATCCATCATGTAAAGCATCTGATACCTGCTTTGGGTTCCCAGTAACTTATGGATTTGCTTCTGGAGTGTCAGGAAAGAGGAAACCAGCCTTGCTGGGGATTCAAAGTAGAGAAGTTAGTACAAGAAGGTCACTGAGAACTGTGGCCTCCTTTGTGTCCCAGCCCAAATGCCCTCAGCTTCCCAAGGGACGAGGACGCCCCCGAGCCAGTGGCGAGGCCAGCAAGGGCTCCGGAAGGGTGAGCCAGCCGCGTGGGGGGCTCCTGACTCCACTCTTCTTCTCGTCCAGCACGAGTATATTGTGGGTGACGTACACACCAGACACAGAGATGACTAAATACGGGGTGGTCTGATGTTTGTGGGCTCATCCTTGTTGCTAAATTTCGTGCAGCCATATAAACTCCAAGGAACAAACAAACACAGTTGACCCATAACGTGTTTATAATGGTTATTAAGAAGGGAGGGGACTTTTATTCAGGCACTCCAAATGGTGACTCAGCTCTCCTTCACCCCCTCCACACACAGACGGCTCACTGGAAACTGGAAGAATGTGGGCAGCAAACACCTGGGAGCCAATATCTTGCCGGACCCTGATCTCAGGGACTCAGAAGATTCAACGGCCAGAAGGGGCATTGGCGGCATCGAGGCCACTGCCCATTGGAGCTTGAGTGCCTGCCCAGTTCTCTGCCAAGCTGGTGCTCAGCTGTGTCTCGATACCTCCAGAGATGGGGACCTCACTGCCCCCAGGATGCCCGCTTCATTAAGACTCTGAGAACTCTGGGGACAGGTGGCAGGTCATATTTGACTTGCACTCTCAGAGCCTGGCGCAATGTCAGATTCCAGAAAGGTCCATCCTGTTCTCTCCATCCAGCACATGACTTGACTGAGCTTTGAGCTAAGTTCTGGGGGATCTGAGACACATAAACTCAGTCTCTGTGCTTGAGGATCCTAGAGTCCAGAGAGGGTGGAAGGAAGTAAACAGGTGAGGACAATACAGTGTGATGGGTGCCACAATGGGCTGGAGTAGGTATAAGGGTTGAGTGGGCACACGGAGGGGACGCTCATCAGGCACTGTTGGGGGGGTATGTGTGGTATGGCGGGGGGTGGGGGCGGGAAGGCACGTAGGAATGAATGGTTGAAAGACCTCAGGTCGGTAGAGATTTCTCTGACTCATACCATCTACACCAGGTCCACTGGAGCCCCCAGTTCTCACCCTGGGGAAACCCAACGTTTCCCAATATTTCTTGGGGATTTAAGTTCCCACGGACACCTCTGGCCCCAAGCCCCTGATTCCACGGAATTCAGTTCAAGGCTCATCTCCCTGCCCCACATCCCACCTGTGTGTGTGGAACCTGACTGGGACCCCGGCTCTTCGTTTCTGCAAATTAAACAAATGAGATAGAGCCAACAAGAAGCGTGCACGAGTGAGCATGCGGTGAAGACGCTCTGAAGGTCTGGGAGAAGCGGCGGGGAGTGAACCGCAGGCAGCGCACCTGGGAGCCCTTCCACCATCCTCACCTGGGTGCCCCCCCCCGGCTGCACCGCCCCGAGCCCCAGCCTGCCACGGCTCGGCCCATCCACTCCTCCTCCTCGCCCACCTCCCTGTCGGTCCCCAAATCCCATGTTTTCATTGTCCCCAAAGCTCTCGGCAGCCTACGGTTACCTGTCCAAACCCACCCACACTCAGCGGGACAAGAGCACCTCTCACAGAGCAGGGTCTTTCCCCTTTAGGAGCAAGACATTTGCAAATAGTCCTCGCGCCGGGGAGTCCTGGGTTCCTAGCAAACTCCAGTCCCCCCTGGGTCTTTGTTCTGCCCCTCAGGCTGTGAAGAACTGGTGTGTCCCCCCCCTTTCCTGGGTGCAGGGCTGTGCCAGCACCTTGTCCTCGCTCTGTGCCGACCTGGAAAAGAAGTGACTGGCCAGCCTTCCACTTCCCATCATGGACCATGAGGGCATTTGTTCCAAGTTCGCGCTTTCTGATTTTCCTTGCCCTGCCCCACGACAGGCATCCAGGGTGCAAAGAGATTTGTCTGTGCTGCCGCTGTGGTCAGGGGTTTTGAGCATAATATTGTGGCAAGAGGTGGTGTGGAAAAAACTGTATGGTCAGAGGCCGTTTCTGGAGAAGCCCGGGGTTTGGGCTTTCATCTCCTTCCAGCTTCCTTATGACAGGCAGTTGCTCACAGCTGGGGCCGGAAAGGAACTTGGAAGCTCTCAAGACTTCTGTCACCCTGGGAGTCTGCCCTTGGGTCCTCGCAGGGGCAGAGAAATGAATCAGTTTGTCCCTAACCCTTGTCACTCATGGTATGAACCCCTGCCTGCCCCCCAAGTTGTCCTGGCCTCTGAGTGTGGCCGTGGGCAGACAAGAGGGGCTGATAGAGAGAGAAAAGGAAGCAGGTGGCTGGCTGGCACCTCCGCCCTCCCTTCTCGCTGTCCCTCCGGCTTTGAGGATGACCTGTCCCTTCTGCTTTTCCCCAGGATGGGGTGGTGATTGGAAGAGCTGGAATCAGCAATGTGGCAATTGGTCCTCCTTCCTTCCATGTTTCTGAAAGGACCAAAGGGCCCATGATTGCCCTCTGAATGGAGAAAGGGAACAGCAGGGGTCAGGACAGGTGGGTGGCCACCTGGCTTTCCTGCCAACTCCCCTTTCAGCTCTGAAACCGAGGATGTTGGCTCAGGTTGTATTGTGCGGGCTATAACTGAGTTCGATGAGCCTCTTCAGCTAATTCCTTCCTTCCTTATTCCCATCTCACTAGGAAATCTCCTCCACAAACCCATGGGCTCCTCAGGGGCAAAGGCTTTGCTGGGTCACCTCTGTGTCCCCAGCGTCCAGCCCTGGGCCAGCCCACGACGAATGCTTCAAAGATGCAGCTGCTGAGGCCACGAGTTAGAGCCTCAGCCTGCAGTCCTGGGGCCTCTGGGTGACCTTCGCATGTTAAAAACATCCTGGAGCCTCACCTGTAAACAGAAGATGAGAACATCCGCCCAGCAGGGCTGGTGGTTTAAGGACTAATGAATAAATGAGTGCATTAGTTTTTTATTGCTGCGTAAGAAATTACCCCAAATTACCCCAAATTTTAAGCCAAAAGTGGCTGAAAACAAAACTTGCTTGTTATCTCACGGTTCTGAAAGTCAGAAGTCCAGGCAGGCCCACTGGGCTCTCTGCTTCCGTTCTCATAAGGCCAGAATCAAGGTGTCAGCCAGGCCAGGTTCTTATCTGGAGGCTCCAGGGAAGGATCTGCCTCCAAACGCATTCTTGTTGTTGGCTGAACCCAGTTCCTTGCAGCTGTAGGACCAGGGTCCCCATGTTGGCTATGAGTCAGGGGCCATTCTTGGCTTCTAGAGGCCACCACATCCCTCAGCAAGTACCCCCTTCATCGCTAAAGAGCAAAGGTGTGTAGAATCCTTCTTGGGCTTCTAATATCTCTGACTTCTTCTTTTGCTTCCAACTGGAGAAAACTCTCTGCTTTTAAAGGCTCACCTGATTGGGTCAGTTCCCCACCAGATAACTTCTGCAAAGTCCCTTCACAGAAGTACCTGGGTTAGTGTTTATTGAATAACCCAGGGACGGGAATCTGGGGCCATCTCTAGAATCTTGCTAATGTCAAGTGCTTGGCAAAGTGGCTGGCACCTAGTAGGAGCTCAACCTCATCAGGGAGCTGGATGATCCAGTGAGAGTGGCCCTGCCACCCACTGGGCTTGTGTAAATCACAGAGGTGCCCCTGGGGCATGACTCAGGGCACCGAGATTACTGGAAGATGAAAAGAACAGATCCCAAGTCTTTCCTGCCTGGATGAGGCAGCTTTTTTGTGACCATGAGGAAAAGACCAAGATCATTACAGAAACGAAGGCCCTGACATCACCTAGCCACTGAACCTGTAACAGCACCACTGAGAAATCACTAGGGGGTCAGGGGAACAGGTTTAAACAGGGGGTGACCTGATCTACTAGAATCTCTAAAGGGATCAGTTGGCTGCTCTGTGGAGGATGGATTTTAGGGGACAAGAATGGAATCTGAGAGACCAAGTATGAAGATATTGCTTTAGGACTGCTGACTTAAACCAGGGTGGGTGGCAGGGAGGTGAGTGAACTGGTGGATTCTAGATGCTCTGCAGAGGAACCGGAGAGACGTGGGGAGACCTGTGGGAGGGAAGTTGAGGGGGGCAGAGTGTGGACCGGGTCCAGGTGGAGATGCCTCAGGAAGAGAGAGCGAAGGACTCTGGCAGGCAGACACAAGTGTAGGCCAGGTCTAAGGAGAAGAAGAGTGGGTAATACTCTCTCCACCCAGAAACAATTCCTGACAATATTTGGTTCACTTGCTTTTAGAATCAATTTCTAATGCACTGTTCTGTTCTCTATTCTTTGCCAGAGTTGTAATCATGTTATATATACAAGTGTGTGACTCTGTTTTCCCCCACTTAACATTATATTGTAAGTGTTTCTCTCAAGTTACTTCTTATAAGTGTCTTTTTTAAACAGTTGCATAATCTTCCACCAGGTAGATTTGCCATAGTTTATTTAGCTGAACCTTGTTATTAGAAATTAGCTTGTTTCCACATTTTCAGTGTCATAAATAATACTGTGATGACACAACTTTGTACGTAGCTGGTGGTTGACTTGGAGATGCAGGGCCCACTCATCTCACGCTTGGGATCTGCCAGGCTGAGCCTTGGCCAGGCATAAACAGCCACAGATGTATTCTGTTTGGCCCATACAGTGTTGATCTGCTTTTTTTTTTTTAAATGGAGACTTCACATACAAATTCTATTTTACAGCTTCTTTTTAAAAATTTTTATACAAGTTTTAAAGGTTACTTTCCATTTACAGTTATTACAAGGTATTGGCTATATTCCCCATGTTGTACAATACATCCTGGAGCCTATCTTATACCGAGTAGTTTGTACCTCCCACCTCCCTCCCACTCCTATATTGCCCCTTCCCCTTCCCCACTGGTAACCATTAATTTGTTCTCTATATCTGTGAGTCTGCTTCTTTTTTATTATATTCACTAGTTTGTTGTATTTTGTAGATTCCACATATAAGCAATTCCAGATAGTATTTATCTTTATCTGACTTATTTCACTCAGCATAATGCTCTCCAAGTCTATCTATGTTGCTGCAAATGGCAAAATTTCGTTCTATTTTAAGGCTGAGTAGTATTCTGTTGTACATATATATACCACGGCTTCTGTATCCATTCATCCGTTGATGGACGCTTCCATGTCTTGGCCATTGTAAATAATGTTTGCAGCTTCTTTTTTTTTTTAATTATTTATTTTTATTTATTTATTTATATATGGCTGTGCTGGGTCTTCGTTTCTGTGCGAGGGCTTTCTCCAGTTGCGGCAAGTGGGGGCCACTCTTCATCACGATGCGCGGGCCTCTCACCATCATGGCTTCTCTTGTTGCGGAGCACAGGCTCCAGACGCGCAGGCTCAGTAATTGTGGTGCACGGGCTTAGTTGCTCCGCGGCATGTGGGATCTTCCCAGACCAGGGCTCAAACCCGTGTCCCCTGCATTGGCAGGCAGATTCTCAACCACTGCGCCACCAGGGAAGCCCTGCAGCTTCTTTTGAAGAGTCAGAAGATTAGGTGATCCTGGCCCACATTCCTGCATGTCACCCTCTGCTGAAGCCCTTTAGCTGGGGTAGGATGCTCTCTTTCATCCCAGTCTCCACTACTCTCCACTGTATCCTTCACATGGAGGTCATATGACAGTAGCCATTTACCACTGCACTTATGCTGATTTTTTTTCTTAACAATAAGAGTGAGATATTTCTCACCTCTATATGTACTTCTTTCAAAAATGGGAAATATTGACTATAGTTCCCTGTGCTAAAAAGTAGGTCCTTGGGGCTTCCCTGGTGGCACAGTGGTTGAGAGTCTGCCTGCCGATGCAGGGGACACGGGTTCGAGCCCTGGTCTGGGAAGATCTCACATGCCGCGGAGCAGCTAGGCCCGTGAGCCACAACTACTGAGCCTGCATGCCTGGAGCCTGTGCCCCACAACAAGAGAGGCCACGACAGTGAGAGGCCCGCGCACTGCAATGAAGAGTGGCCCCCACTCGCCGCAACTGGAGAAAGCCCTCGCACAGAAATGAAGACCCAACACAGCCAAAAATAAATAAATAAATTTATTTTTTAAAAAAAAGTAGGTCATTGTTGGTTATCTATTTTATATATAGTAGTGTGTATATTTTAATCCCAAACTCCTATTTAATATCTTGTAATAACCTATAATGGAAGACAATGTAAAAAAAGAACATGTATGTTTATATATATATGTATAACTGAATCTCTTTGCTGTACATCTGAAACTAACACAACATTGTAAATCAACTGTATTTCAATAAATTTTTCTTTTTTTAAAGTGGGAAATAAAGGACAGACTGAGAGGGCTTTGGGTTTCATAAAACACAGGAGAGAAACTTTTTCTTGGTGGAATTAAAGAATATTCCTAATACTTAATATGCAAATCAAGTATATCTTTGTAGAAAAAAATGCCATGAAAGAAGACATGTCATGGAAGTTTGAGACAAGAATGATAGGCTCCTATACCTGGGCCTGCTTCACCAGTTACAATTCTCTGCTAAGCTCCTGGTCAGTTTCTGTGTCCAACGCCTTCTATGGGGGGCTGTGCCAGTCAGGAGGCTCTGGACAGCAAATAAAAGACATCAGAGGCAAAAAGGCTTAAACGATGAGGAAATGTATGTCTCACGTCTAGGCAGAGGGGGCTTCAGGCAAAGTTCTATCAATGGTTGATGCTCTCGTCAGGGACCCAGATTCTGTCCAGTCTCTTTACTCAGTCACCCTGAGGCTGGTCCATGGCCTGATTGCAATACGGTGGCCGGTGACAACAGTGCAATGTGCTTCCTTACACCCACCGGGAGAAGACAGGGAAACCCTTTTTTTTTTTTTTTTTTCAGTTTACTGCAGCACTTTTATTTCCTCACAATGACGCATTGCTGGGGCCTGATGTTCTCACATGACAGTAGAAAACCAAAATCTGTTGTCATCTCTTAAAGAATTGAGAATTGCGTACAAAAACCTTACATAAATTAAAAGAATGAATAAATTTACAGTTGTAAATGCAAACCGTTTTCCAACTCAAGGCAAGTGACAACCCACGGTGCTCTGGCGGGCAAACTTCGGTAAGAAAGGAAAGCAGGTAGAACTTGTTGCTGATCTTGACCTTGTATTCAAGTTAACTCTTCCCTTGGTACATGTTTAATACCCTGTGCACATCTTTGATCGAAACCCCTATTTACATGTGGCTCCGTCACTTCGTGGCTGTGGTGAGAACAAGTTTATGGAAGAGAAGTCCAATGGCTTGATGAGAATCTGGGAGACCACGAGTCTCTCGATCTGTGCAGGGTATTAACGCGTCAGAGCTGTATATTCCAGGATTTCTCTAGAGGCTGTCAGGAGTCCTGAACCAGTTGTCATTTCTCTCTTGCCGGTCTATGGGGTTGGGAAGGTCCGAGTCTTAGGACCTGCTTTCCTTTCAGACAGGGGGACTTTTTCACCAACCTTCTGAATCTTTCCCTTCAGTCTGATCAGGCCAACTTAGGACACATGGCTGCCCCTGGACAGATAATAGGCACGGGGGTAGGAGTTGGGGGGCGGCAGTGCTGTGGACTGATGGGCTAGATTCATCACAGCTGTGGATGGACCTGGGGGGTCAACCTCAGGCCCACCACAAGCCCCTCCTTGAGCCCTCCTGACTCAGCTCATCCTCATTCTTGGCTGTGCTTTATATTTGCAAGGACTCAGACTCAGCCCTTCTTGAGTGAGGTCCCATATCAAACCCCAGCAGAAGCCAGTTGGCCCCACACCAGGCAATCAGTGTCCCCCCCTGTCGCCTATATCCCTCCCGCTGGAGAGGAGACAGGCTGCTCCGTTCTCAACACCACCCTTCATTTCACTCTTCGGTTTGGGACTTCAGTGATTTCATAACAACTCCAGATTTCAAAGTCTAATTATTTTTTCTAGCCTCCATACCACCCCAGGAGACTGGATGATTGGGACAGCACCGCAGTGGTTTGTGGAACAGAGACGTTTCAGTAAACAGGGGTAGAGGTTATTTTTCCCATCAGGCTCCTGATTTCCTCACTGCGCCTACCCTACATGCTAATTCAACGTGTAATTACCAGCCAGGGTCTCCTTGGGGAACCAGTTGTGACGTGCTGCAGGAGCGCGGCTTCCCTTGTTTCCAGGTTCCATGCCTCGTGCAATTGATTTTGGGGGCTGGGGAGGTTTTCCAGCTAATGAACCTGTCACATAGCTCTCAGCTAATCTGATTTCCGCATCCTGGGCCAGTGACAGCTACAATCCAGGAAGCCCAAGCCCTTAAAGTGATTAAGTTTTGCAGCTGCCTTCCCGATGCTAGTGTAATTACGCCTCTGCTACCATTACTCTGGACGGGAGATTAGTCTATGGGGATCTCTCTAAATGCACATTAGGCCCACAGCCAGGGCTGCATTCTCATCTGCATGTGGACCCCTTGCAAAGATACTCATTTACACTTAACAGAGGGTGAAATCACAGAATACCAGAAGGCGGGGGAAGGTGGTAACTGGGGGATATGCAAGTCGAATTCTTGTAGAACCTGCATTATGGTCACTTGGGGTGCTGGTCAAAAGGGACGATTCTTGGGCATCAATACCATATTCCCCCCAAAGACATGAGTCAATGACCCAGAATCTCACCCTCAGTCTTCCCCCAGCCACACCCCTCCCACATGCACAAGGGCTCTTATTTAGAGATGATAGGGTCACAATAGGAGTTTATGGCACAGTCATAAAAAGTCTGGGTCTCCACATCCCTATACTACTCTAGCCAGCTTGGGAACTGGGCACTTAATATGCTAATATTGCATCCGTATCCTTCTACTCATGGGGCTGCTTTGTAGAGTGGTACAGATGGTGCCCTGCCCAAGGGGGTCTAGTCAAAGGGGTGAGCGGACTTCTCTTTCTATTCCCCAAGCCATGCCCTCTAGCCTGGGCTCACTGCTGGAAGAAGCTCTGTCTTTTTTTTTTTTTACAATGTGTGTTAGAGTCAAGTATACAGTAAAGTGATTCTGTTATACATATATATATATATATATATATTCTTTTTCAGATTCTTTTCCATTATAGGTTATTACAAGATATTGAATATGGTTTCCTGTACTATACAGTAGATCCTTGTTGTTGTTTATCTATTTTATATATATACATAGTAGTGTGTATCTATTAATCCCAAACTCCTAACTTATCCCTCCTCCTCTCCCCTTTCCCCTTTGGTAAACATAAATTTTCTATATCTGTGAGTCTGTTTTTATTTTGTAAATAAGTTCATTTGTATCATTTTTTATTAGTTTCCACATGAAAGTGATATCCTACGATATTTATCTTTCTCTGTCTGACTTACTTATCATGATGATCTCTAGGTCCACCTATGTTTGCTGCAAATGGCATTATTTCATTCTTTTTATGGCTGAGTAATATTCCATTGTATATATATACCACATCTTCTTTATCCATTCATCTGTTGATGGACATTTAGGTTGCTTTCATGTCTTGGCTTGTAAGTAGTGCTGCTGTGAACGTTGGGGTGCATGTATCTTTTTGAACTAGAGTTTTCATCTTTTCTGGGTATATGCCCAGGAATGGGATTGCTGGATCATATGGTAACTCTATTTTTAGTTTTTTAAGAAACCTCTGTAACGTTCTCCATAGTGGCTGCGCCAATTTATATTCCCACCAATATTTGTAGGAGGGTTCCCTTTTCTCCACACCCTCTCCAGAAGCTCTGTCTTTTTTTTCATACTTCTCTTCTCCCCCTATTTTTACCATTCAATTCTTATATTCTATATTCAAATTTCTTTTTTATTTTTATATTGTTTAGGCACACTATGTATGCAGTTCTTTTTGAATTTAGATGAAATTTAGACAGTGAAGTGTGCAGATCTTAAATGTACCGTGTGATGGGTTTTGACAAATGTTAATGCCCATGGAGCCAACTCCAATCAAGAAAATAAATGTGTCCATTTCCACAGAAAATTCCCTTATGGCCCCTGCTAGTCAATGTCTACCTCGCAAAGGCGACTACTGTTTGGATTTATGTCACCACAGAACACAATGGTTTGGCCTGTTCACAACTTCATATAAAAGGAATCCCATGTGGTCTTTTGTGTGTGGCTTCTTTTGTTCAGTATAATGTCTATGAGAATTGCACACATTGTTGTCTGTATTGGTGTCATTTTCTATTGCTGTGCTGCATTCCCTTGTAAGAATATTAGACTATTTATCCACTCACCTGTTGAGAGACAATTGATTTGTCAAATTAAGTCTTTTGTCTTAATATGACAATTTACATTGTTTGATTCTCAAAGCATCAGCCAACTTTGCATTCCTGCAGTGAAACCCATTTAGTCATGATGCATTATTCCTTATTTAGTACTGGATTTTGTATGATAGTATTTTGTTAAGATTTTTTGTGTTTATATTCATGAGGTGTATTTAATCTGTAATTTCCTTTTTATGTAATGTCTTTGTCAAGTTGTGGCTATAGGGTTATGCTGGCTGATTATTTCTGCAGAATAACCCTTCTTTCATCCCTGATATTAATAGTTTATTTATTTTTATTTTTTATTTTTTTAACATCTTTATTGGAGTAGAATTGCTTTACAGTGGTGTGTTAGTTTCTGCTTTATAACAAAGTGAATCAGTTATACATATGCATATGTCCCCATATCTCTTCCCTCTTGCCTCTCCCTCCCTCCCACCCTCCCTATCCCACCCCTCTAGGTGGTCACAAAGCACTGAGCTGATCTCCCTGTGCTATGCGGCTGCTTCCCACTAGCTATCTATTTTACATTTGGTAGTGTATACATGTCCATGCCACTCTCTCACTTTGTCCCAGCTTACCCTTCCCCCTCCCCATATCCTCAAGTCCATTCTCTAGTAGGTCTGTGTCTTTATTTCTGCCTTGCCCCTAGGTTCTTCATGACCGTTTTTTTTTTTTTTTTTTTAGATTCCATATATATGTGTTAGCATACGAAATTTGTTTTTCTTTTTCTGACTTACTTCACTCTGTATGACAGATTCTAGGTCCATCCACCTCACTACAAATAACTCAATTTCGTTTCTTTTTATGGCTGAGTAATATTCCATTGTATATATGTGCCACATCTTCTTTATCCATTCATCTGTCGATGGACACTTAGGTTGCTTCCATGTCCTGGCTGTTGTAAATAGTGCTGCAATGAACATTGTAGTACATGTCTCTTTTTGAATTATGGTTTTCTCAGGGTATATGCCCAGTAGTGGGATTGCTGGGTCATATGGTAGGTCTATTTTTAGTTTTTTAAGGAGCCTCCATACTGTTCTCCATAGTGGCTGTATCAATTTACACTCCCACCAACAGTGCAGGAGGGTTCCCTTTTCTCCACTCCCTCTCCAGCATTTATTGTTTGTAGATTTTTTGATGATGGTCATTCTGACCGGTGTGAGGTGATACCTCATTGTGGTTTTGATTTGCATTTCTCTAATGATTAGTGATGTTGAGCATCTTTTCATGTATTTGTTGCGCATCTGTAAGTCTTCTTTGGAGAAATGTTTATTTAGGCCTTCTGCCCATTTTTGGATTGGGTTGTTTGTTTTTTGATACTGAGCTGCATGAGCTGCTTGTATATTCTGGAGATTAATCCTTTGTCAGTTGCTTCATTTGCAAATATTTTCTCCCATTCTGAGGGTTGTCTTTTCGTTTTGTTTATCAGTTGTTGAGGGAAAGTTATTGTAAGCAGCTCTTTGCAGGAAACCCCTTTTCTTGTCAATTTAAGCAAAGCTACACTGTAACTAACTTTTAAACTACGTGCCTCTATGCTCTACTCATCTTGGGCCCTAACACACCTTTCAAATCTTTTTTTTTTCTTTTCTTCTTTTTTTAAATTTATTTTTTATTGAAGTATAGTTGAATTACAATATCATGTTAATTACTGCTGTACAGCAAAGCGACTCAGTTATACATATACATACATTCTTTTTCATATTCTTTTCTGTTATGGTTTATCACAGGATATTGAATATAGTTCCCTGTGCTATACAGTAGGACCTTGTTGTTTATACCTTTCAAATCTTTTGATCACACAGTACCTTGCCTAAGCTGTTGGTTCTTGCCATAGATCAAAGAAGTAGAAATGAAGAGCAAGTAATTAACAGATGACCAGCTCTCTTCCCTAGCTTCTCCTTCAGTAGCCTCATGAACAAACTGTGTGAACAAACTGTGTAAACAAGATAGCATCTAAAGAAGTCCACGAGTCTGCACACAGTGGGGGGATGGCTATGAGTCTCATCCCCATCTCAATGACGTTACTTCCCCCTTTCCTTTTAAAACTTTCATGGCCGAACGAATCTTGGGAGTCGGTTTTCAGGGACACTGAGTCCACTTCTCCTGGCTTTCTGATTAAAAGCAGTGTTTTCTTTTCTACCAAAACCTGCCCCTCGAGTATTGATTTTCGAGTGGCGAGCAAAAGACCTAAGTTTGGTAACAGATTTTTAATCGTTTTTAGATTACAGCCTGAGTTCCCTTCCCAAAACATGCTTTAAATCACAATACTCTTCCATTCAAAAAGTGGCAAAGGGTGTCCAGCGTGTGCAGCTAAGCCAAACCCAATAGTGTGGCTTTCCGGGCTCTCCAGGCTCCATCCCTGCTTGCTTCTGCAGCCTCACCTTTCACCTCGCAGCGTGATCAGCGTGTTCATGAAGGGTCTTGTGCCATGAACGAACATGTGGAGGAGCATGACGAGTGTCAGAGAGCAGAACTTACTCTCTCAGGCTTCCCTGGAGCGTGACAAGCCACACCCCAGCCATCCCAAGAGCTTCAGTTGTGTTGGCCCTTTGAAAGCACCTCACTGGAACAGCAACTTAAGAGTGTCACTTAGCAACTGGCAGGTTTTCAGCAGGTAAAAACATGCTCCTGGTGTGTGTCAACCTTTGGTTTCTGGCTATTTGTCAAACTGAAATAGGCAGTGAAAAGGAAGCAATGTAACACCATGATATCACATAGAACATGGGCTACTCTCCAGTTTCTGAAGAGGAATTTGAGATTTTATTTAGACAAGTGATACAAGTTGCAGAACAGGTGAGTGGATACAGGAGAGGCCTCTTTGAAGACCAGTAAAGTGGCCATCAACAGTTAAGTAGAGTTGATTTCTTCTGGCATTGTCAAACTTTGGAGCTTCTCCTGTAGGGGCTCCAGACTCCAGCCCTTGGGCACTTGCTCTGGCAGCTCCTTCAGTGGAAGATGCCATGTCCCTTCTTCCTCATCTTTTGGAATTGAGCTCATCAGTCAAAGCCCTGCTTCAATGCCTCCTCTTCCATAAAGGCTTCCTTGATTTTCTTCTCAGAGTTGCTTCCCCTGCCCCATGAGGGTTTGCTCATATCCTATTTTAGTGTAAAGTAATGGAAGTAAACAGAGGCTCTGGAGACAGACTCAAGTTTGTGTCCTGGGTCTGCCACATGTTCACTTTAAGATGCTGGCCCAATTACCTAACATTTCTAAGACTCTGTTTTCTCATCTGTAAAGTGAATAATTGGAACTTCCTCATAAGTTGTTGTAGGATTAAATGAGGTTATACCTGTAAAGTACCACAGCACTAACATGTAACAGGCACTCAACAGATGTGAGGTATGTTGATGATAGGGTGACGATGATCTTGATTAGTTGGTTGATTCTGTCTTGAATTACAGGTTCTTTTCACCTGTCTCCTCTATTGAACTATAACCTCCTAGAAGAAGGAAATTGTGTCTTGTTTTCTGTATCTCAAACATCTATTGTACCCCTAGACCCTAGTAAGCACTCAGCAAATGTCTTTTTAAAATGCAAAATGAGATGAAGCAGACCCTAAAACTGAAACACGAAAACGAAAACACATTTCCATCTCAATATTTGTAAAGGATCCACAATTTCTGGACTCAACCAGAAGGGTAAGCATTCTATCAGAGAAACATTTTTGCAGATTTATTGAATGTGTTTGCTTCAGCTGCAGCATGCCAGGGGAAATGTGAGGTCAGACGTACTTCTGACTTGTATCTTGGAATTCTTGTTGGCATCTCGCCCTTGTTGAGTTCCTGTGGTTGTAGCTACAGGATGCAGGGTGGGGTCACCTGGGAGTTGTTAACCCTGTTTTGGAAGCTGGCACTGCCCTGCTTGTTAAACACTTCCCTCCTCCACACACTAGGTGATGGGCAGGGAAGGGACCGAGGGATGGTCCAAGGCCAATCTCACACACCACCCATTAATGTATTGGTCTAGAGGGAACGGGCTGGCCTGTGTTTTCCCATTCTTGGCACACAGAAGTGTTTGTTCTGCCATGTCCAGGACAGCTGCAGGCCTCAAACAATGGTGAATGATTTATTTGGTAAAGTTTATTTGAGTTCCAAAGGGTTGCTAAGCATATTAAGTAGCTGTCCTCCCTTTTCAAACCCAACCAGTGGTTCCACATTTATCCAGGAGGAATTTCACTTCGTTTCCGTGATTTTTTTCAAGGTGTGTTTTATCTCTCCCTTCAATCTCCCTAGCCTTTGGAAAATGATCACTGTGCCTCTCAACCTTCTAGCCATGAGTGGGCAATGTTATGAACACCGTAAGAATTAAATTTTAAAATTCCATCGATTAAAATATTTAAAGATTAATCACAAATGAGTCCTAATCCATTCTGTAATAGAATCATAGTTCTTTTTGTTCTGACCCACTGTGTCGATGTCATGTCTAAATGTCTAAATTGGCAAGATGTCCTACGTAAATGTACTGCAGGGTGTGGGTTAATCTTTGGGGAGAAGTCTGTTACACCACAGTAGCAAAACATTGCTCCAAATCCCTGCGTAATACGCCCCCTTTCTAGTCTGCACCATGGCTCTAAAAGTAATCATGAACTAAACAAGTTCTTCCCTTGGAGGATGAGTCTGCAGCAGAAATCCAAACAAAGAGTCATGAAACACTTGTTTCCCCAGAATGAATCAGACACAGGCCAGGAGTTGGTAGATGCCCTGTCAAGCTATGGAATATATTTTGTATGGTTTTTTTTTAAACAAAATTGCTTGTAATTTGTATGTTATTTCGTAGTGTTTTCCTTGCACTTACAAGATATTATGAGTATTTTCTTATGTCATCAAATAGTTTCCTCCACCATCATTTTTAATGGTTGCAGAGTATTTCATTGAATGATTGGTCCATAGTTTATTTCCCTAAAATATTATTGTTGGATGCTTGGAATAATTATATCTTAAGATAATTTATTAATTCATTTGTCAAATATCCAGCAGGCATCAAACACATGCCAGGCCTTCTAGGGATAAATAAGACACAGTCCTGGTCCTTAAGAAGCTCCCATTCTGGGGGAAAGATCTTATGATAAACTGTGCTAGAGGAAGAATTCTACTCACAGAATAATGGACATAGCACAGGCCACAGGCCAGACTTCTCTAATGGGTGGGGACTGTCCCTAAAGCCTGCTATCCTCTCTCACTCCAAAGTGCTTGGGCCCTGAGCTGCACCTGTCAGAGGTGGGAGGCTTACCTTGGGCCAGGTGCCAGCAGTCTCCTCTCCTTTCCACTTTCTGCTAGGAGAATGGGTCTCAACCCTTCTGCATGCTAGTCTCAGCTGGTAGATTTTCTAAGATGCCAATGCCCAGGCTGAGCAATAATAACCAGGAATGGGGCTTGAGTGGTGGTGTGCTGATAAATATTGAACCGTCATCTCTCAAAAAGGTATGCATATTTGTACATAAAGTATGCTTATTATAAATTTTAACGGTACAAAAGATGTTTAGGACACAACTTACAAATAATTTAAAATATGCAACACTCCTTCTTGTAAATTCCATAATAACGGTTGATTCTTACAGAAAGCTCTTGCCAAACCAGAGTCAACCTCTGGTTTGCGAATGACAAAGGAATATAGTTTTCCCTTGAACGTCGGTTTATATCTTCATTTATGTTAATGTAAGCAGCTTTTGGCAGGAAAGAGCTCTCTGCAGGAGGCACCCTTCTGTCTTAACCTTAAACCAGGCATCCCCATGCTCTACTCATCTCCAGCCCGAGCACACCCTTCAATTCTTTTAGCCGCACAATACTCTGCCTAACTTGTCAGTTCTTTCCATAGATCAAAGAAGTAGAAATGAAGAATAAGTAATTAACTGAGGACCAGATATCTTTCCTAGCTTCCCCTTCAGTAATCTCACGAACAGACTGTGTGAACAAGACAGCATCTAAAGAAAGATCACAAGTCAACAAGCCCGCACATAAGCCTGCACACAGTGGGGGATGGCGACAACTCTGGCCCCCCATCTCAATGATTAACTGAGATTGCTTCTCTTTTTCCCCTTAAAAACTGTCATGGCCGAGCAGACTCTTCAGAGGTGGTTGATCCATCATCTCCCCAGATTGCCAGCATTCTGATTAAAGGCACCTTTCCTTTGCTACCAACATTTGTGAGTACTGATTTTGTAGGTGGCAAGCAGCAACACCTAATTCATTCAATAACATTAATAAGTACGATGAAAGTGAACCAACAAAAAAGTGTGACATGAGCAACTTCTGCTGGATTGGATGATGGTTTTTGAATACTGGAAGAATATTTTCTCCCCTTTTTTGGGTACAATTCATAATATAACAGCTACAAAAAATGGTACTTTTTGTGGTTTAATCTGCACTATTTTCATTTTCTCCATCAATTTCTTGAGTGTAGGCGTTCAGTGTAAAAACAAATCAAGCACTGATTTGTAGTATTTGCTGATTCCTATGGTGTAGATTCTCCTGTGGCCAATTTCGAACCACTGATGTGACATCACTACATGCAGAGCTGGAAGGAGACGTGCAGCAATGCCTCATTATATAGAATTTCCACAGCAATGATAAAATAGACCGAAGGGCCTCAGAAACATAGGTAATAGTAAAATGTAGTAAAGTAATTAGGAAATCATGGCTTTTGAGTATTTTCTACCATTAAAAAATGTAATTTACTTAATTATAAGCTTATATAGCTTAATGTTTGATTATATCCTGCAACACTTGTGAAAATTTAATAACCAGCTGTTATAGGCCAGTAAAAGCTAGTTATCACGTACCACTGGGTGCAAGCCCAGGCAGAGGGATTTTTCCTAAGCTTCCCAAGTGATTTTGATATTTAGCCATTGTTGAGAACCACTACCCAGGGCAGATGTCTTCAAACTTTTTTGCTGGTTGTTGGGAAGGGGAAATTTTCCCCATTACCTCCCTTGAGTTCTTGTGGCTGGACTAATAATAAAATTGACAAGAGACAGATTAACAGGAGAAAAAGAAATAAATTTTAATTTGTGCACGTGGAGGTCTCATAGAAATGGTACCTAAGAAGTGGCCAAAGCTTTTATACTTTTTTAGACAAAGAAACAATAAATTTGTGAGGAATTGACAAGACAAAGAAACTTAGGCTTTGGCTGCTTAATTAGTGATGAATCTAAACAGAGTTTAGGCTTGGGGGGAGTCAATGAAAGAAGTAACAAGGTTTGTTTATATGGGCTTCTCAGCTCCAAATCTCCTGCCTCTGGTGATAACGGTGTCCTTCTACTTACAGATCCAGGAAGTGAACCTTTCACATGGGAGATTAATTCCCTGCTTTCAGGGAGACAGACAGGAGGGTCAGAGTGTCCCTCTTGTATCAGCTCTTTCTTAAGTAACTTTACTTCAAAATAGTCAATATGCCATTGAGGCATCCTTGGGGGTGGCCTGCCCTGGGTCCCCAATATTGTGAACTTCTTAAGGTAATTTTGAAAACGACCCCTCTGTGCATACTTAGGTTGACACCTAAAACTCATCATGAGATAGTCACAAAGTCTTATAATTTCCAAAATATTGTAAATATTGGTATTTTAAAAATAAAAATGATACCTCTCCCTAAAAGTATCTCATGGGATCTAAAGGCCATAGCAATCTAATACTATGTAGGGGAGGTAAAAGAAATCTTTTTTCCTTCCGTCTTCTAGATTCTCAGCTGGGACTCTATAACAAAAGACAGATTAACAAAATAAAAACAAACAGAAATTTATTAGCATGTTTATCTCACCTCTGCCTGAGACAAACTCAGGGATGGGCAACTCAAAGGGGTGATGAAAATGTGGGCTTATCTAGCATCTCCAACAAAGAACAATATGTTAGGAGATGACACCAGCTTCACAGCTGGAAAGACAGTGAGGGCAGACAGCAGAAGCAAGAAGAACTACAATCCTGCAGCCTGTGGAACAAAAACCACATTCACAGAAAGATAGACAAGATGAAAAGGCAGAGGGCTATGTACCAGATGAAGGAACAAGATTAAACCCCAGAAAAACAACTAAATGAAGTGGAGATAGGCAACCTTCCAGAAAAAGAATTCAGAATAATGATAGTGAAGATGATCCAGGACCTCGGAAAAAGAATGGAGGCCAGGATCGAGAAGATGCCAGAAATGTTTAACAAAGACCTAGAAGAATTAAAGAACAAACAAACAGAGATGAACAATACAATAACTGAAATGAAAACTATACTAGAAGGAATCAACAGAAAAATAACTGAGGCAAAAGAACAGATAAGTGGCCTGGAAGACAGAATGGTGGAATTCACTGCTGTGGAACAGAATAAAGAAAAAAGAATGAAAAGAAATGAAGACAGCCTAAGAGACCTCTGGGATAACATTAAACGCAACAACATTCGCATTATAGTGGTCCCAGAAGGAGAAGAGAGAGAGGACGGACCTGAGAAAATATTTGAAGAGATTATAGTAGAAAACTTCCCTAACATGGGAAAGGAAACAGCCACCCAAGTCCAGGAAGTGTAGAGAGTCCCATACAGGGTAAACCCAAGGAGAAGCATACTGAGACACATAGTAATCAAAGTGGCAAAAATTAAAGACAAAGAAAAATTATTGAAAGCAGCAAGGGAAAACGACAGATAACATACAAGGGAACTCCCATAAGGTTAACAGCTGATTTCTCAGCAGAAACTCTACAAGCCAGAAGGGAGTGACATGATATATTTAAAGTGATGAAAGGGAAGAACCTACAACAAAGATTACTCTACCCGGCAAGGACCTCATTCAGATTTGACGGAGAAATCAAAAGTTTTACAGACAAGCAAAAGATAAGAGAATTCAGCACCACCAAACGAGCTCTATAACAAATGCTAAAGGAACTTCTCTAAGTAGGAAACACAAGAGAAGAAAAGGACCTACAAAAACAAACCCATAACAATTAAGAAAATGGTCATAGGAACATACATATCGATAATTACCTTAAACGTGAATGGATTAAATGCTCCAACCAAAAGACACAGGCTCGGTGAACAGATACAAAAACCAGAGCCGTATATATGCTGTCTACAAGAGACCCACTTCAGACCTAGGGACACATACAGAATGAAAGTGAGGGGATGGAAAAAGATATTCCATGCAAATGGAAATCAAAAGAAAGCTGGAGTAACAATACTCATATCAGATAAAATAGACTTTAAAATAAAGAATGTTATAAGAGACAAGGAAGGACACTACATAATGATCAAGGGATCAATCCAAGAAGAAGATATAACAATTATAAATATATGTGCACCCAACACAGGATCACCTCAATACAAAAGGCAACTGCTAACAGCTATAAAAGAGGAAATCGACAGTAACACAATAATAGTGGGGGACTTTAACACCTCACTTACACCAATGGACAGATCATCCAAATAGAAAATTAATAAGGAAACACAAGCTTTAAATGACACAATAGACCAGATAGATTTCGTTGATATGTATAGGACATTCCATCCAAAAACAGCAGATTACACTTTCTTCTCAAGTGCTCATGGAACATTTTCCAGGATAGATCATATCTTGGGTCAAAAATCAAGCCTTGGTAAATTTAAGAAAATTGAAATCATATCAAGTATCTTTTCCGACCACAGTGCTATGAGACTAGATATCAATTACAGGAAAAAATCTGTAAAATATACAAACACATGGAGGCTAAACAATACATTACTAAATAACCAAGAGATCACTGAAGAAATCAAAGAGGAAATCAAAAAATACCTAGACACAAACGACAATGAAAACACAATGATCCAAAACCTATGAGATGCAGCAAAAGCAGTTCTAAGAGGGAAGATAATAGCAATACAATCCTACCTCAAGAAACAACAAACATCTCAAATAAACAATCTAACCTTACACCTAAAAGAACTAGAGAAAGAAGAACAAACAAAACCCAAAGTTAGTAGAAGGAAAGAAATCATAAAGATCAGAGCAGAAATAAATGAAATAGAAACAAAGAAAACAATAGCAAAAACCAGTAAAAACTTAAAGCTGGTTCTTTGAGAAGATAAACAAAATTGATAAACCATTAGCCAGATTCATCAAGAAAAAGAGGGAGAGGACTCAAATCCTTAAAATTAGAAATGGAAAAGGAGAAATTACAACAGACACTGCAGAAATACAAAGCATCCTAAGAGACTACTACAAGCAACTTTATGTCAATAAAATGGACAACCTGGAAGAAATGGACAAATTCTTAGAAAGGTATAACCTTCCAAGACTGAACAAGGAAGAAACAGAAAATATGAACAGACCAATCACAAGTAACGAAATTGAAACTGTGATTTAAAATCTTCCAACAAACAAAAGTCCAGGACCAGATGGCTTCACAGGTGAATTCTATCAAACATTTAGAGACGAGCTAACACTCATCCTTCTCAAACTCTTCCAAAAAATTGCAAACGAAGGAACACTCCCAAACTCATTCTATGAGGCCACCATCACCCTGATACCAAAACCAGACAAAGATACTACAAAAAAAGAAAATTACAAACCAATATCACTCATGAATATAGATGCAAAAATCCACAACAAAATACTAGCAAAAAGTATCCAACAACAATTAAAAGGATCATACGCCATGATCAAGCGGGATTTATCCCAGGGATGCAAGGATTCTTCAATATGTGCAAATCAATCAATGTGATACACCATATCAACAAATTGAAGAAGAAAAATCATATGATTACCTCAATAGATGCAGAAAAAGTTTTGGCAAAATTCAACACCGATTTATGATAAAAATTCTCCAGAAAGTGGGCATAGAGGGAACCTACCTTAACATAATAAAGGCCATATACAACAAACCCACAGCAAACATCATTATCAATGGTGAAAAACTAAAAGCATTTCCTCTAAGATCAAGTACAAGACAAGGATGTCCACTCTCACCACTATTATTCAACATAGTTTTGGAAGTCCTAGCCACAGCAATCAGAGAAGAAAAAGAAATAAAAGGAATCCAAATTGGAAAAGAAGAAGTAAAACTGTCACTGTTTGCAGATGACTTGATACTATACATAGAGAATCCTAAAGATGCCACCAGAAAACTACTAGAGCTAATCAATGAATTTGGTAAAGTTGCAGGATACAAAATTAATGCCCAGAAATCTCTTGCATTCCTATACACTAATGATGAAAAATCTGAAAGAGAAATTAAGGAAACACTCCCATTTTTCACTGCAACAAAAAGAATAAAATACCTAGGAATTAACCTACCTAAGGAGACAAAAGACCTATATGCAGAAAACTATAAGACACTGATGAAAGAAATTAAAAATGACACAAACAGATGGAGAGATATACCACGTTCTTGGATTGGAAGAATCAATACTGTGAAAATGACTCTACTACCCAAAGCAATCTACAGATTCAGTGCAATCCCTATCAAATTACCAATGACATTTTTTACAGAACTAGAACAAAAAACCTTAAAATGTGTATGGAGACACAAAAGACCCTGAATAGCCAAAGCAGTCTTGAGGGGAAAAAACGAAGCTGGAGGAATCAGGCTCCCAGACTTCAGACTATACTACAAAGCTACAGTAATCAAGCCAATATGGTACTGGCACAAAAACAGAAATACAGATCAATGGAACAGGATAGAAAGCCCAGAGATAAACCCACGCACCTATGGTCAACTAATCTATGACAAAGGAGGCAAGGATATACAATGGAGAAAAGACAGTCTCTTCAATAAGTGGTGATGGGAGAACTGGACAGCTACATGTAAAAGAATGAAATTAGAACACTCCCTAACACCATACACAAAAATAAACTAAAAGTGGATTAGAGACCTAAATGTAAGATAGGGCACACTTAAACTCTTAGAGGAAAACATAGGAAGAACACTCTCTGACATAAGTCACAGCAAGATCTTTTTTGGTCCACCTCCTAGAGTAATGGAAATAAAAACAAAAATAAACAAATGAGACCTAATGAAACTTAAAAGTTTTTGCACAGCAAAGGAAACTACAAACAAGATGAAAAGACAGCCCTCAGAATGGTAGAAAACATTTGCAAACGAATCAAAGGACAATGGATTAATCTCCAAAATATATAAACAGCTCATGCAGCTCAATATTAAAAAAACAAACAACCCAATCCAAAAATGGATGGAAGACCTAAAAAGACATCTCTCCAAAGAAGATATACAGATGGCCAAGAAGCACATGAAAAGCTGCTCAACGTCACTAATTATTAGAGAAATGCATATCAAAACTACAATGAGGTGTCACCTCACATCAGTTAGAATGGGCATCATCAGAAAATCTACAAACAACAAATGCTGGAGAGGGTGTGGAGAAAGGGGAACCCTCTTTCACTGTTGGTGGGAATGTAAATTGATACAGCCACTATGGAGAACAGTATGAAGGTTCCTTAAAACACTAAAAATAGAATCACCATATGACCCAGCAATCCCACTACTGTGCATATACCCAGAGAAAACCATAATTCAAAAAGACACATGCACCCCAACGTTCATTGCAGCACTATTTACAATAGCCAGGACATGGAAGCAACCTAAGTGTCCATCGACAGATGAACGGATAAAGAAGATGTGGTACATATATACAATGGAATATTACTCAGACATAAAAGGGAACGAAATTGGGTCATTTGTAGAGATGTGAATGGATCTAGAGACTGTCATACAGAGTGAAGTAAGTCAGAAAGAGAAAAACAAATATGGTATATTAACGCATATATGTGGAACCTAGAAAAATGGTACAGATGAACCAGTTTGCAGGGCAGAAATTGAGACACAGATGTAGAGAACAAACGTATGGACACCAAGAGGGGAAAGCGGCGGGAGGGTGGGGTGGCGGTGTGATGAATTGGGAGATTGGGATTGACATGTATACACTGATGTGTATAAAATGGATGACTAAGAATAACCTGCTGTATAAAAAAATAAATAAAATAAAATTCAAAAAAAAACAACTACTTGCTTATTGGGGCTTAGGGACAAGGAATAATTGCAGGAAAAATCCCCATCGTGATTCTTGAGAGGGGAAATATTTTCTAATAGAAAAATTGGATGAAAAAATTCACATTTAAATAAAGGCTTTTTTGTGTTTTTTATACTTGCGGTATTTTTTAAAAGCCAAAATAATTTATTAAAATATGCCTCTCTTTAAAAAAAGAAAAAGAACAATACATTGGTAGAGAAATGACTGGACAGGGTAAAGGTTTTAAGGTTCAAAGGGCAACAGACTGTGGGAAGATAAATATATGGGGGAAACTAAGAGTGAAGTTTGTTAGTGGATTCCTGTGGTGACTTATCTGGGCTGATAAGAGCCTAGAGTTGCCTCCAGTAAAAGAAAATTTACACCCTGCCTTTGGGGAGGGGATAGAGAGAGCTTTTTCCTATGTAAAAGAAGCATATTTTGGGGTGATGTACTCTGGTTTCCTTTGATACCTGTTATCAAGCACTTATATAAATACATAAACAATTCATTTTTTAAAGTTATACATTTGAGGGACTTCCCTGGTGGTCCAGTGGTTAAGAATCCGTCTTGCAATGCAGGGGGATGCCAGTTTGATCCCTAGTCGGGGAACTAAGATCACACAACCTGTGGGGCAACTAAGCCTGCACACCACAATTACTGAGCCCTTGTGCCGCAACTAGAGAGCCCGCATGCTGCAACTACAGAGCCCACGTGCTCTGGAGCCCACACGCTACAACTAGAGAGAAGTCCACATGCCACAACTAGAGAGAAGCCCACACACTGCAATGAACAGCCTGTGTGTCACAACAAAAGATCCCGTGTGGGGCTTCCCTGGTGGCGCAGTGGTTGAGAATCTGCCTGCCAATGCAGGGGACATGGGTTCGAGCCCTGGTCCGGGAGGATCCCACATGCCGCGGAGCAACTAAGCCCATGTGCCACAACTACTGAGCCTGCGCTCTTGAGCCCATGAACCACAACTACTGAAGCCCATGTGCCACAACTACTGAAGCCTGTGTGCCTAAAGCCTGTGCTCCACAACAAGAGAAGCCACTGTGATGAAAAGTCCTCACACCGCAACGAAGAGTAGCCTCCGCTCGCTGCAACTAGAGAAAGCCAGCGCACGGCAATGGAAGACCCAACGCAGCCAATAAAATAAATAAATAAATAAATAAATAAATAAATAAATAAATAAAATAAATCTTAAAAAAAAAAAAAAGTGATCTTCTCTGAGAACAACGAAAAAAAAAAAAGAGCCCGTGTGGCGCAACTAAGACCCAACACAGCCAATAAATAAATAAATAACTATTTTAAGTTGTACATTTAATACTGTTCCTTTTTTCTTTGAACTCATATTTCCAGTCCACTCCTCTCCTCCCAATCTTGTCTCAATGTAAGAAATACATTCTTTCCCTGCCATGAAGATATGGATGTAAATAGAAATGCAGGTGACCATACTTCTCTCTGAGCATGGGCATTAAGTGTTAGAAAAAGCCTTCTGAATTATCATTATGATTATCACCAGTCCACAACTGATTCAGGAACAGAACATTTTGGCAAATTACGTTAGTTATTAAACAAAAAATAAAATGTTATTGGAAATGCATCTCCATGTACAGAGATGTATAGAGATTTCTCTCTCTGTTAGTTCATGCTCGTGAGTGTTTATTATTATAAGAATGCAGCAGGGGCCAGCAGCAGTTCTATTTCTATTTTCCACTTTTATAGATGTAAGTTCTGAGAAGGCTTTCTCACATAAACAAGTAGGTGGGAATAGGAGAGGGTTTGCTTCAGACTTTACCCAGTTCTTTGAGTTGTTAAAGAGAAAAACCACAGGCCCCAAACGGCCACTTGGTCTAAAGCCCATGATACTGACGCTGAAAACTCAACCTCTGTGCACCGGTGCCAAACCAAATCTTGGAGACAAAGTTTCGGGTGAAGTAGAGAAGAATGGCTTTATTGCTTTGCAGGCAAAGGGAGACACAGTGGGCTCATATTCCTCAAAACTGTGTGTCCCAACCCAGGGGGATTTGGTGAGGAGTTTTATAGCAATGGTTCAAGGATGGAGTTGCTGATAAGGATCAGGGTGTGTGCAGGGCTGCATTCCTTTAATCTGGCCTCAGGTGGTCTCCTGATGAACTTCTCTGGTTCTCCAGGAATGAAGAATGCTTCATCAAGTAGTTAAAATCTTCCATTTGCTGGGGGTTTTAGTTCTGTAGATGAGCTCAAAGATACTGTTATGTATATCCCTTGAGGCAGAACCAGGACCCTGCCCCAAGGCTGCACTATTGTTTCTTGACTGCTCCTCCCTTGTCTCTGCATAACCTCCCTTCCCTGACTAGCAACTGTTTGAACCTGCCCTTCGGAACTCAGGGAAGGTCAAGAGATGGGGGACACAGAAAGGCTTTTGTGTCCAGGAGCCGCATACGGTCTGCTCAGTTTCAATACCAAACCCAGATTTAATACCTGACCTAACTGCAGTTTCAACCTTCCCCTAGAATGTAGTCTTAATTGGCCAGTCCGGAATTTTCTGGTCAGCTCTGATGAAATTATCCGTCACAGGAACCCTCTCTATCTCCCAAAGGAAGAAGAGGTAATCTGCATGGTAGACCCTCACCCTTCCCCCAAAAGAAGGTGACCAGGTCTGAGACAATCTTTTCTTTTGTTAATAACTCCTTTGCCCCGCCTATCTTCTGTACAAAACTTTCATTTTGTACAGCTCCTGAAGCACCTCTCCGGTTGCTAGGTAGGATGTTCCCTGATTTGTGAATCATTGAATAAAGCCATTTACTTGGTTGAATTTTTGGTTTTTAACAGATTGTTTTCCAAGTTGTGTGCCAAAATTCCCATAATTATCTCTCATCAAAAATGATTTTTAATACTCTATCAGAACAATTAGGTCCATCTTCAATTTAGTTGGAAGAATGGAAACCCTCTGACTAACACAAAGGGTATTTAGGCATGGGTATTTCTAACTGTCTCTTTGTTTGGCATTCTGAGGTCTTTTACACCCCAAGTGTTGACTGGAAAAAAAATTCACAACCTAAAAGTTGAGCGTTATGCTTTATTTGGCAGACAAATTTGAGGACATGAGCCCTGGACGCAGCCTCTCAGATAGCTCCGAGGGACTGCTCTGAAGAGGGCAGGGGGGAGCCAGGATATATAGGAGTTTTTGCAGCAAAGACCAGGCAGTCAGAACATCAAAAGATGACTGTTAATTAAAGAAAACCAGACATCTCAAGTTAAGGAATTTAGCGCTTTTCTTTGTATGGGAAGATGCAAGAGTCTGGGCTCACTGAAAGCATTCCTTTGAAATGCACCTCAGCTCTCTGGGGCCTGTATCCTGTGCTTTCTCATCCCAAATCTCTGGTCAGGGTGCACCGCTGGAGAGTGTCTGCAGTGGCTGCTAGATGGGGGGCATCCTGTTTCCATCCTGAGTTTCCTCAGGGCTCACGGGGGGCGGGGGGCGGCTGTAAAGAGATGGCTTGATGGCTGCGACATCTTTGTTCATGGATATGGCAGGCGACAATTTTTCATTGACACAAGGAATTCACCACAGAAAAAGGGTGAGAGGTCTGCCTGCCCTCAGTGAGGTGGGAGAAGGCTGAAGGAGAGAGGAGGAAGCTGCCTGCCTCTTGGACTGCAGGCTGGCTTCTGGGGCAGATGGGCTTTAAGTAAGAGTCAACCGGAAATGGAGGATCTGGAGATTCATTCCCATAAATGACGCGTGTCTCAGTATCCTTTTGGTGAGTCTTCCTGTGCCCCGAGGGGCATGTGTAGCCCTGTTTGAAGACCATTGCTCTAGACTCTCCTAGAGAAACGAGGGGAGGCCCCCTGGAGCTCCCCAAACCCAGCCACAGCTGCGCCCTGTGGTGCCAAGGATCCAGTGGTGCCTGCAGCTGGGGAGGGGACGGGGTGGCTGATGTGGCAGCATCTCTGGGAGGACGTTAGAGCTACATCTGTGACCCAGTGACCATGGCTTCCTGGACCATTTTCCGTGGAAGGCAAGAAAACTCTGCTTCTAGCAGGAGCCGGAGCCATCAGGTCCCTGCGCCTCAGTTTTCCAATTCGAAAATGGAATTTGCAACACCAACTTCCCAGGGTTGTTGTGGGATGAAATGAGGCAAAGAATAACTAGTGCTTTGGAAGCATCAGGCATGAAAGAGCTCAGGGAAGCGGTTCTCCCCTGGACAGAGCCCAGGAGCAGTGAGGACCCAGGGTCAGTGGGGGAAGAGACTCCACAGTTGTAGGAACTTGCTCTGCACTCTTCAGAGAAATTACCCCAAACTTGAAAGTAAGGTAAGTTGAGGGGTTTGGCAGGTCTTTTCAACATCCTCCTGGGGTCTCGATTAATAGGCTCGCCCAAGAAGAGCATAACTGTCTTCGACTTGGCTAGCGCACGTACCGTTTGTGAAGTTACACACAGGTTTGTAGATTTCTGTCTGGCAGAAATGCTAATTTTTTGGTTCAGTAGAAAAGACAACTCCAAAGATTATGCCTTTATTGACATGGATCAGTTTTGTATCTAGTCCAGCAATTTTATTCTTATTCCAACTTAAATATATATATTTATATATATAAATTTATATATATTTATATATTTAAATTATCCAGTCCCTCAAATGCTCCTTGAATCTGTTCTATTACTTTAGTGGTTTCCTCATTAATGAGTTGAATATTTCACATGTGTTCATTCTATATATTTTTTCATTCTACATGAGAATCATGTTTTAAACTTCTTAACAGTTATACTTAGTGCTCAGGACTGGTTATATATATATATCATTTATATATACAATTTCTTTGGATCTTGTTTAGTTCTCTTGATAATCTTGGAAATAGACATTATCTTCCCCATTCTACAGTTGAAGAAACGGAGGCTTGCAGAGGCAGTGGTGCTTGAACAAGTTGTCCCAGATGGTGAGAAGTAAAGGATGGATAGCGTGAGGGGGATGTGAAAACTAAACTTTTAAAGTCTTGGGGTCCTTTATTTACTTTTGGCTGAAAACAGGTGAATTTTTAATGCCAAACTCATGTCCCTCCCCCTCCCCCCTACCATCCCCCCAGCCTGCCAGGCCCCAGGCTGTGTGAACTTGCCCTTCTCTGAGCTCCTCTGACTCTAGCTGTGGGATTAGTCCACCTACAGTCCTGCAAACTCTATTCCTCAGACCAGACCAGTGACGCAGTGGCCGCTGAGGATGGCTCGGAGGCTCCAGAGACCCCTTGAGTCCAATTCCTAGGGGCTGAGCCTTTAGGTGCATCAAATTACCTAGGAGGAGGTGAGGACCCCCTCTGGGAGGCCCACCCCAATCCAGAATCCCCTCGTCTCCAACATCACAGGTGGCTGCCTGGCCTGGCAGGGAGGGCTGAGCCCCTGAGCAGTGAGGGGTCCCTAACCCGCCCCCAGCCACTGCTCCCACTAGGGGGGCCCATCAGCCCTGGGGACCAGGGGCAACCAGAGCCCCTGACGGCACACGTGGCAGAAATCTCCCTTTCCAACCAGGGATCCAGGTGTGTGTGTGTGTGTGTGTGTGTGTGTGTGTGTGTGTGTGTGTGTTCATTTTTGACCAGGGATTAAGTGGAAACAAGTTGACAATCCACAGAATTTCCCTTCCCAACCCTCATTTTCCAGGTTTACTTTTAGACCATTTTCCTGGTTAGAGAAGACCCGAGAAGGATCCAGTAGTAGCTGAGAAAGAAGAACATTCGGCATGTGGTCTCAGGACCGGTTAGGCTTTGAGAAGTAGAAAAGGTCTAATGCCTTAATCATGATGATGAGATGCTTTAACCAGCAAGGTTACTTTGACTATGAAATTCATATCAAGAATAATTATAAAACTCTGATCCCTACAGAATAAATGTTATTAAATAATTAAAAAATTCTAAATGGGATTGTATGAAATTTTCGATCCTGTCACCTGCTCTTTGCACTAAATAACAAAGTATAAATATCATTTCGTTTGATCACATTCCCTCATCTATTCATGCTGCATAACATTCCATTGTTTGGATGGTCCACAATTTATGTAATAAATCCCTATTGATGGGCATCAGGGTGGCTTCCAGCGCTTTCCCCTCACTCCTTCTGCCTCCTGACTGCCCCTGGGGCTTCCCCCCGTGGCCCTACATGGCAGGACATGCCCCTTCCTCTTGTAAGTAATAAACGCTTCTTTCAAGGCTGTTGTCTTACCGTACCTGATTAAAACAAAATCCTGGGTCCATTTTAAAACAACAAGGAGGCCACCTGGGCTCTGGTTAAGGACATGGGCCGCCCACCCTAGCTTTTCCTCCTGGGCCCTCTGTCCCACCCATTCCCTGACATCTTTCTCTGCTGGACTGTCCAGTCTCCTCCGCCTTGGCCTGGCCAATTCCCCCAAGTCTGTCAAAGTCTAGACTATGATGCTTTGGGCTACATTTGTTCAGTTTCCAAAACACTGCTTCCGGCTGCCCTGGGATGCCTTACCCTGTTGGTACTCACTTCCCATCTCTGAGAGCTTTACACAAAGACTCAGATAAGGACAACAATGGCATTCCTCTCTAAGGCAGTAAGGAGCCTGAGTGGACCGCACCGTCTGGAAGGGGCAGAAGAGCCGAGCTCAGTTGCAAGGGAAGTTATCTTTCAGGAAGCTGACTTATTGCAAGGTTCCGTAGAGGTCTTCCTTCCAACAGAGATTTCAGATGTGGAGAACACCAGACAGTTCATGGTTTCCTAAATTAGAATGTCAAAGGGCTTCCATGAGGCTTTATTTTGAAATCAATAGCCTCTGTTTCCTTTTGAGGATTTCTTGAGAGAGATTCTTTTTTTTTTTTAATTAATTTGGTTGTATTTTTTTTTTTTTAAATTCATTTATGGCTGTGTTGGGTCTTCGTTGCTGTGCGAGGGCTTTCTCTAGTTGCGGCGAGTGGGGGCCACTCTTCATCGCGGTGCGCGGGCCTCTCACTATCGCGGCCTCTCTTGTTGCGGAGCACAGGCTCCAGACGCGCAGGCTCAGTAGTTGTGGCTCACGGACCCAGCCGCTCCGCGGCATGTGGGATCCTCCCAGACCAGGGCTCGAACCCGTGTTCCCTGCATTGGCAGGCAGATTCTCAACCACTGCGCCACCAGGGAAGCCCGAGAGAGATTCTTTTTGTGAAATCTAGAGGGGGAAAAAAAAGTGCCAGGAAAAAAATAGAAAATGGAAACTCAAGATGCAAAAGGATTCAGGGTTTTCCCTCAAGGAAAAAACCAGACGGTCCTCAAGTTGAGTTTCATGATCCCTTTGTTGAACTTCAAAAGGAGACGACATTCTTGCAGCTGCCAGGAAATCAGAAGAACCTGCCCATGCTGTGAGCAGTGGGGGACATGTGCCAGGCTGGATTCCCACTCCCTGGCACCCTCTTCCCGAGACCTGCTCTGTGCCCAAGCTGGGACACTCGGTAATGTGACCCGAGGAAGGGCTGACATGGACTCTTCCACCTTGAATCAGGCAAAGCCTGCATTCCTTTCAGGTGTTCTTTCAGCAGCTCCTAGATGTTCATTTCCCTTGAAACTGGAACCAGATGCCACTGAGGCTGATCAGAGATTCAAAGAGCCTGGGTGCTGCGTAGGGGGCAGAGTAGATAAAGAGAAGAGAGGTGGGTTCAGTTCTCTAGTGCCTGCAGTGGGGTGACCTAGTGCACTCATCCCCGTGCAACACGGAGAGATTCGTGCGCATTAAGGAGCTAGAGTCAGGGGGGTTGAACAGTGAAAGAGCTGTTCCTGCCCCCCACGCTCACATATCTGTGGATGTGATGGGTTAGAGGATGGGACTCAAAGCCAACATGAAGCCCCATGAGCTTTGGACATTCTTCTGGACTTTGTATGTGTGCATTCTTGACTGCCTCATACTAGGGTGTTTAATAATGAATGGCCCCTCAACCTCCCACCGAGAAAGTTTTGGTGCTGGGGTTCTTGGTAGAACCCCAGCTGCTCCCAGTGAACCTGAGGCAGCTGGCGGTATAAGAGGAGCCAGTGGGGGGGGGGGGGGTGATAGCTAGGACATCAAAGGGCTTATCTCAAACCTGCTCTGAGAGGGGTCGAGGAATAGGTCTGTGCCTCCGAGGTGCACATACGCAAGCCCCGGGGCAGAGCTGCAGGGATGGACCAGGCTCAGGCGGAGGCAGATCCAGAGCCAGGTTGACAATAGGCTCCAAATGCCATGTGCGCGTCTGTAGACCAGGTGGCTCACATAGGAAGAGGCACAGTAGGAAAAACTAGAAAGGCAGAAACATTTAACAGGTCCAAAATGGGGTTGGGGACCATTCTATGTTCTTTCTGGAAGCTTCATATACTTGGAGAGGGGGAGCAGTGTGCTGGAGATGGCTCGCCCAGGCTCACAACACTGGTTATGCCTCTCTTCCCAACTCTGCATTTAATAATGTCAGGTGGGCGGCTTGAAAGTGGCCATGGTGGGAATATTTACACCATGGCAATCAGCAATTGCTACAAACCAGGACCTCTTTTCTTCCCACAGAGGTGGCTGTTGAGCATTTACCAGCACATCACTGGCAACAGGTAAGGGTAGTGGGAAGGCATGTAGGAAAGAGGGAGACCCCTGAGACAACTAAAAACGAATTGTAACCCTGGCCTGAAAGAGAGATTACTGTTGTTTGTAAATGCAGTATCAAATCGTGGGAAGAGTATGGGCTCATGAGTCAGACAGGTCCGCCTGGGTTTGGACCCAAGCTCTGCTACCTATCAGCTTGTATCCTTAGGTACATTGAGCTTCAACTTCATTTGTATGAAGAGGAGATGGCAGTGGTATCTATCTGTCTCTTCAGGGGGTGCATCTGAAAGCAGCTCTTTTGCCCCTTTCCTGTTTGCCCCTTTCTATTCCCCTCTAACCTTAAAAGAACCTAATTATAGGAATGAGATCACTAGCCAATTTAACCTAACTCCTGACTTCTGTTCTCCTGAATGCACACCATGCCTTGTTTACCTGTTGATTCTTTTCCTGCATAAAAAGAAGTAAGAATGAAGAATTAAGCAGTTTTAAAAAATGACTAGGTTTCTATCCCCAAGAGCCCCCTTAGCAATCCTGCAGGCAGATCACTCAGGCAAGATAACATCTGAAGAAAGAGTCAGCCAGTCTGCACACAATGGAGAAAGATATAAAACCTAACCTCCTTCCTTGATGATTCACTGAGATTCTTCCCCCTTTTTCACCTTTAAAAACTGTCATGGCTGAAGAGAATCTTCAGATTTGGTCTCTCGACACGAGTCCACCTTCTCCCCAGATTGCCAACTTTTCTGATAAAAGCATCTTTCCTTTCTACTGACACTTGCCTCTTGAGTTATTGGCTCTTGAGCAGTGAGCAGCCGAACCTGAGTTTGGTAACACATCTGGTGAGCCAGGTACTTTGTACACACTCTCTATAATTCTTGCATGCCTTTAATGAATGCAGAAAAGCATTTATTCACTTAGTTGGTAAGAGTTTCTTGGGTACCTGCTAGGTCCAGTGTGCTGGTAATGTGATGTCTGATAGGCCAGCAGTGCACAGGAGGTGTAGACAGACTGCCAGAGTGTGCAAGACAGAGCATGACTTTGTTGTATGATGTGAGACCCAGCCCTCAACATGGCCCTCAATAAGCCCCCCCACTGGGGTTCATACCCTTGTGTGGTTCTCTCCCACACTGACTCAGAGTTGTCCTGCGTGACCAATAGCAAGTGGCAGAAGTGATGGTAGGTCACTTCCGAGGTTAGGTTGTAGAAGCCCGTGGTCTCAGCCTGGGGCCCTCTCTCTCTTGAGTCTTTCACTTCGAGGGAAGCCAGCTGCCATGCTGTGAACAGCCCCGTGTCGAGGCCCATGTAGTGGGGTGCTGATGCATTTCTCCAACAACACGGGAGCTTGGAAATGGCTTCTCCAGCCCAGTCGAGCCTTCCAATGACTGAGGCCCTGGCTAATGGCCTGACTGCAGCCTCCTAAGAGACCTTGAGCCAGAACCCCCCAGCTAAGCCTCCTGTAGATTCTGACTCTCAGAAACTATGTGAGACAATAAATATTTATTATTTTAAGCTGTTAAACTTGGGGGTAATTTGTTATCTCGCAATAGATAACTAACACAGATAAGTCTAAAGATTTCTCACTAGAAAACGTCTATGTAATTTTATGGATGGGGAAAACATAAGTTGAAACATAGATATACAACCATAGAATGCTAGAGAGAGAAGAAGTCTTAGAAATCATCAATTCAACTGCATCATTTAAAAAGAGAAGTAAAAAGAATATTTGTTATTAACTAGACTTACAGCATCAAAGAAAATTGCATCCATAAGGCCATTCCCCCATCATGTCAACTATTTTCATTCCTCCAGTCCCTTCCACGCTGGCTATAAGCTGAATAATTACCATCTTATTTATTATCCTGGTCTGTATGCAATTTGTGGCCAATTTCTTAAAAGTTGACATGGTTTCATTTACACGTTTTCATCTTTCTACATAGATACCACATTGGTCATTTAAACTGTGTAGTATTCCATGGTAACAACGAGTCATGTTTGCCAGGTCTTACAGTAAATATTTTTGTTGTGTATTATAAATAATATTATGAGAAACACTGATATACATGATCTTTCCGTTTTCCCCCCGTTGTTTCCTTTGTATACAGTCTTGGGAAAGAATTAATGATATATTTTCTGGCTCCTGATATATGGAGAAGGGAGTGCCAGAAGAGGTACCTTAATTTTGTCCATCCTACACTCTGACATACTGGAGGTCCAGAGAGGGGTGCCCCCTCCAGATGTCTGACACATGATTGGCCTCTAGGAAAAACTCACCTTGACAGTGGGTGGAGGGCTGAGCCAGAGAAATAACAGCCACTATTTATTGACAACCTACTGTGTTCTAGGCATGTTACAGTCATGATTTCTTATCCCTACAACAACTCTTATAAGTATTGTGTGTGTGTGTGTGATACATATATCCTATTTTATAGATGGAGAAAGTAAGGCCAACCAACAAGGACCTACTGTATAGCACAGGGAATTCTGCTCAATATTCTGTAATAACCTAAATGGTAAAAGAATTTGACAAAGAATAGATATATGTATATGTATAACTGAATCACTTTGCTGTACACCTGAAACTAACACAGCACTGTAAATCAACTATACTCCAATACAAAATAAAAATTTTAAAATATTTAAAAAATTAGAAATTAAAAAAAAAAGAAAGAAAAAGAAAAAAAAGAAAGTGAGGTCACATAACTGGTAAGTGATCAAACCAGTAATTCAAACCCAGATCTACTGGACTCCAGTGTTCTTTTCACTACCTCGTCTTGAAATCAACTTTAATTGGTCATTGGTGTTATATTTTGCGACTACATTGACCCCTGACACCTTTCAGTTGCTACTACCTGGGGACACCCAGGTCACAGCATGTTACCCTTCCCAAGGACCACATCAGTTTCAGCATCAGTACTGATGCATGACTGCATCTATTGACTGCACACTCATCTGCTCTAGGACCTACGAATTTCCTTCATTTTCTCTGTTTAAGGCAAAGCCCTCAAATTGAATTTGACATGAAGTGCTTTGCTCAAGGTCACCCAATGAGTTAGCTGTTCAATTCCGGCTCAGCCCCTCCCCCCATAAATTCCCTGTCCCTCCACCCGTCCCCGGCCATCCAGTCTACCATTTGCATTCCAAGGAGGGGTTGAAATTAACCTTTTCTCCACCCACAGTCCTCCAGGAAAACTGGTTGAGAATCAGTCTGTTGAAGAGTTTCCTCCTTTAGAAACCGAGCCAGAGTGTGACTAATTCCACTCATCCAGGCCTTTTCTGGGAGACAAAGACAGGGACACGGACTTCTGAGCCCCTCCACAGGCCCCAGGAAACCTGGACAGCAGTCCTGCCAACCTTTGAAGTGTCGTTTCCTCAAAGCTGGGGCTCCAGGGCAGTGGTTCCAACTCCCACCTCTGGCGAATTGAATGCCTCCGTGGGAGAATGTCTCCCTATTTGGTGGTGGTTTTCCTACGCTCCAGGCTCGTTCCCAAAATAGGTGTTTTATTCACTGAGGGAAGGGCGTCTTCCGGAAAGGAGGAAGACATCCCGGGATGGAACTGGGGAAAGGGAAGGCAGAGGGACAATTAGACCTTTGGAGCCGGTCATTAAGGGAGGTGTTGTGGATTCGGAGTCCGTAATCAGATTTGGGGGAGGGGAGAGGAGGGGCCTGGAGGGCCATGACTAGTTCCGACAGAGTGGCTTGAAGTAGGTGCAGAGGTTTTGTTCTGTCATGAAGAGATCCTGCAATATTTCTTCTTCTTTTTTGAAATTAAGGTGAAATTCACAGTAATATAAAATCACCCATTTAAAAGTGTACAGTATAGTGGCATTTAGTACCTTCACCCTGTTGTGCAACCATTATCCCTACCTAGCTCCAAAACATTTTCATCACCTCAAAAGAAAATCCTGTACCCATTGAGGAGCTATTCCGCATTCCTCTCTCCCCCGAGCCCTTGGCATCCTTTAGTATGCGTTCTGTGTCTATGGATTTACCCATTCTGGATATTTTCTGTAAATGGAATTCTATAATATTTGACCTTTTGTGTTTGACTTTACCTAGCATAATGTTTTCAAGGTTCATCCATGTTGCAGCATGTGTCAGTACTCCATTTAAAAAAAAAAATCAAGATATAATTGACAGCCTCATTGCGGGGGGTGACCTGTGCAGTCCCACAGGGCCCTGCACTAGAAACAGCCTCACGTTGGTTTAACGCTCTGTCGTGGCTGTCTTGAACTTCTTAATAGTTTTATCTTTGAACTTGTGCTCTGTAAGTGAAGTCTGATAGGACCCTGGGGTGCGTGAGTAAAGGAGATACACACAGTAAGTGTGTCTGTAGTCAGATAGGATAGGGGGTCCCCGGAGAAAGAGAACCAGGCATGGTTATCCTGACAGAAGAGAAGCCATTTTTCACCTAAGCCATTTCGTGATCTGAGCCTGGCCACAATGCTTACCCTTGAACAGGTCTCAGTAATTAATGATCTTAAGGGAACAAAAGAACGCAGAAAGAAACAACTGTTATCAGGCAAGAGGTGTAACGATAGCAAAGATACTATATCAGTTGTAAAGACTCCCAGTTCTGTTTCAATGGTAAAGATTAGCCTGAAACCTCAACCACCAGATCAAATGGAACCTAAGGGAGGATAATGTTGACCTTTTCTGAACCTCACGACTTCAATCAACTACAGCTTGGACTCTGTCGACCACCCAAGCCCCTTCCTGAACATGCGTGTTCCCTTAGCTTAAAACTTCCCCGGACTTCCCTGGTGGCGCAGTGGTTAAGAATCCACCTACCAATGCGGGGGACACGGGTTTGAGCCCTGGTCCGGGAAGATCCCACATGCTGCAGAGCAACAAAGCCCGTGCGCCACAACTACTGAGCCTGCACTCTAGAGCCTGTGAGCCACAACTACTGAGCCTGCCTGCCACAACTACTGAAGCCCATGTGCCTAGAGCCCGTGCTCCACCACAAGAGAAGCCACCGCAATGAGAAGCCCGCGCACCACAATGAAGAGTAGCCCCCGCTCGCTACAACTAGAAAAAGCCTGCATGCAGCAATGAAGACCCAACGCAGCCAAAACTAAATAAATGAATAAGTAAATTTATAAAAACAAAAACAAAACTTCCCCAGTTTTGTTGCTCAGGGGACACTGCTTTGGGAAAGATCCCCAGAGTTCTCGTTACTTGCTGGAAGTAATAAATCCTTCCTTCTCCCATGCTTTGGCTTGATTGTGTCTTTTGGCTCAACACCCACCAAGAGGCAAACCCAGTTTTCGGGTACCAGCTCCCTGTTCCTTGCATCCTATTCACACATAGTGTTCTTACACTCATGAACCATGATAAGCACGAGTTCAGAGAGCCTCAAAGTGAGTACAAGGTGAGTGTGTTACAGCTACAACTGGACAAGAGGGTGCTCTGACACCCCAAGAGGTCACACGTGGCTTTCTAATCAGAACTGGCTTCAAAAGCAGAGCGTAGGGGGATGGTGTTTTAAGAAAGAGGGACCAAGGAACCCTATCGTGTCCTTTCGTATTCATGTCATTCCCCTGTATTAGCCAATCAGTTAAGGTGAAAACAATGACAGAGAAGAAAAGGGAAAGATAGGGTACCTCATTGTTCCTTTTTCTTTCAGTCCTTCCTTACCCATCAGTGAGCTCAAAGTAAAGAGTGTAGGTAGAATGTGTGCATATCAAGAAATAAAGTGAATTGATCCCCAATGTAAGCTATGAACTTTAGTTAATAGCAATGTATCAATATTGGCTCATCAGTTCTAACAAATATGAGATAGGGAAGAACCTTTGTACTATATTACAAATTAATCACTAAAGGGATGTTGCCTATAAGCTTAAATTATACATAATGGCCCTCTCTGGGCACCCTGTCTTCCAGGTAATGAGCATTAAGCTAAAATACCTTTGTTTAGCACACCACTGTAAAGCAATTATACTCCAATAAAGATGTTAAAAAAAAAAAAAAACCTTTGTTTAGCTCATGGGAAACATCCCAACCAGGCCCACCTGTGAATGGCTGCAGGAAGGAAGAAATTAAGACATCCCTTCCAGAGGCTGACCAGAACCAGGAAATGTTTGACTTTACTCCCTCCCCTTTTAGTGTAAAAGAAGCCTGAATTCTAACTCAGGCAAGACGGTTCTTTGGGACACAAGTCCACCTTCTCTTTGGTCTGCTGCCTTTCTGAATAAACTCGCTATTCCTTGCCCAACAACTTGTCTCTCAATTTATTGGCCTGTTGCTTATTAATTGACAAGCAGTATGAGCTTGGACTCAGTAACAAATATACCACATAATGTAAGATGTTAATAATAGGAAAAACTGGGGAAGGGAGAGGAGTTTTATGGGAACTCTCTGTACTTACTGCTCAATATTTTGTAAACCTAAAAACTGTTCTAAATAATTAATCTATTAATAAAAAAAATAAAGTGAATCACAAGAGGAAAAAAAAAAGAAATGAAGTGAAAACAGTTGAGTTAATTTTGTGTAGTATTTCACCTGTTCTGGTAAAGAGAGAAGTACATATGCACCTACAAGCTATAAAATATGAATTGTGGCTTTTCAATGATTCCACATATGAGTTCAATGTTCTTATATTTGCATTTAAGACTGGAAATGCACAGTGTAGGTGGAGGAGACAAGATGGCCGAGTAGAAAGACTCGAGCTCACCTCCTCTCGCAAAAACACACTGTAAAACTGAACAAAACTCATGTCAATAATTTAACATTTTAATTTTTCTTTACTTAGAAAAACATTAAATAGCAAGTAAAAACCACCATAACAAACCGAGACCGTGAAAGAAAGGAAAAACTTTGTATTTCACTATGTTACAAAGGCACTTTTCTGCTGGGTTTTTTTTCGGGGGAGGGTGTGGAATAAGTTCCCACATTTTCATTTTGCACTAGATACTATAAATTATGTAGCCAATCCTGAGAACTGGCCTTGACTGAAGAGAGGTTGCTGGATTCTTTGGGCTCCAGATGACAGAACAGGGACCACTGTGCAGGGACAAAGGAGACAGATTTGGTGGAGATTCCAGAAGTCCTTTGAAGAGAAGAAGTGATTCACACTGGAATGAGTTTCCAGGACTTAAATAGTGAGGTCTCTGGTTCTGGAAGATTCCAAGCAGAAATTAGAAGATATCTATAGGGAATGTAGTAGAAGAGATTTCTGACAGGAGTGCAAGTGATCTCAGACACCTTCTTTAAGGCTAACAATTCTGTGACCTTTAGGACGTTTAGTTGGGAGAGGACAGACTCAACCGTCCCTTCTCTGAAACTTCTGTGTGACAGAATAGGAAACAGACAGTTGGTCTTTATCTCTGGTTCCTGACACTAAGCTTCTAAAACCTTTGTAATTTCCTGAGCGATAGGAGTGTCTTTTGTTATCCATAACCTTACCAGACTTTATGCTAACGAGGTGACCCTTGGTGGACACTTTGTAGCTGCAGCATGGGGCTGGCTGCCAGAGGAACTAACCATGTGATTAGAGGGTTGGACCTTTCAGCCTCACCCTTGGACCTCCTGGTAGGAGAGTGGCTGGGAATTGAATTCAGTCACCCATGGCCAATGATTTCATCAATCATGCCAACAAAATGGAATCCCCATAAAACCTTTAAATGATGGATTGAGGGGGGGAGCTTCTGAGTTGGGGAGCACATCCACATGCTGGGAGGGTGGTGTACCCCAAACTCCATGGGGACAGAAACTCCTGTGCCCTGGGTCCTTTTAGACCCTGCCCTACATACACCTTCATGTGGGTGTTCATTTGTACCCTTTACAACATCCTTTATAATAAACAAGTAATAGTAAGTAAAGTATTTTCTGAAGTTTTTGTGAGCTGTTTTAACAAACTGTCAAACCTCAAAGGGAGGGGAAGTTATGGGAACCCCTCAATTTTGTAGGCAAGATGGACAGAAGTGCAGGTAACTTGTGACTGGCATCTGAAGTGGGGGCAGTCCTGTGGGACCGTGCTCTTAAACTGTGGGTCTGAGGCTGATTCTGAGTCACTGGTGTCAGAATGGAACTGAATCGTAGGACACCCAGTTGGTGTCTGGAGAGGTGGAGAATTGGTTGGTGTGGGGAAGAAAACCAACACATTTGGTGTCGTAAGTATTGTAAATCAGTAGAGCTTACCCAGGGATCAGATGATTCCAGAACTCAGGACTTTCCAGATTTTTAGAAAGAAAACACTGTACGTAAAACATACATTGTGTAACACCTTTAGGGGAGCTTGAGAAACCCCCTAAAATGAAACGCTTGTATTTCTGGAGCCAGCCATATGATGATGATAGATAAACCATGAAGAGACTCATGGCAGGATTTGGGAAAGTTGCTCCAGCAGGTCAGATTGTCCCACAAAATATGGGACGTCTTTTGGAATTCAGGGCTTTTGGACTTGGGCATTGCAGGTACGGGACTGTGGATGTGTGTGCTCTCAGAATATTTCATTGACTTGAGAAACAAAACAAAACAAAAATGCCAAACAACATTTAAACAGAGGCACCTGAGACATTCTTAAATTTCATGATTGGGAGAGAGAAACCAGCACCTGTCCAAAGGTTTAGACCTGACAGAAGTACCAGGCAGGGCCTCCACTGTGTGTTTGATCCTCAAGACAACCTGATGAGGGTGACCCATCACCATCCTCCCTTAGCAGATGAGAAAACTGAGGCCAGCATCTCATAGTTAGTACATGTTGGTGCCTACATGGGAATCCAAATGCCAGACTCTTCCCATAGCCTCAAAAACTCCCAAGTGAATGCATGTCGGGCAGTGTTTTTATTCAGCCAGATGCCCCAGTACAGCTGTGTTGAATGCAGAACTTCTTCCTTATAAGGTGACAATGAACAAAGACCCTATATGTCCCACGGCCTCCTGCCTTATCCTGCTGCCCCAGCTCCTCCCCTGGAGGCCTTCAGACTGTGACAGTGCAGCAACCGAAGGGCAGAGTTTGGCTGGAGCAGGGGTCCTCTAGCATCCTGCTCCAGTCCTAGAGGACAGACACTGTGCCCTATGGTAACTTCAGATTTGGCTAATCCCACCTCTTAGAGAAGTGCTAAGATCCTGATTATCCCAAGTCAGGGGCCCAGAGCCCCTGAGCATTATTGCTTTCTGCCAGGAAAAATGTTCCCCTCTCCAGAAGGGTTGGGAAACTACACAACGCACCCTAGTTTAGTCCTCACTTGCCTGAACATCAAAATCATCTGGAGCTCTTTGAAAAAACACAGACTCTTGGACCCACCCTGACCTACTACAGAATCAGAAGCTCCAAGGCAGGGGCCCAGGACAGTGTATCCTGCAAAAACTCTCAGGCAAGTCCCATGATTGGGCAAGTTTGGGGATCGCTATGCCATTCCATTGATTTTGGTAAGAAGGATTGGCTCATTCAGATTTGGGGGTGCAACAGTAAATAACTCTAATTCTCACATGTAAACAACTTTATAGACAAAAGCTCCTGGCTCTAACGATTTCCACTTCTCTACAGGCACTTCCTCCCTTTGTGGATATATATGTTGTACATTTCCAGACTTCTGGTCCCGCCCCACTTCCTGCACTGGCCTGGGTGGCCACAGGGCATTCAGTGGAATTCAATTGAATTCAACAATTCAATCTTTAATTGCTCTGCCTTTCCCTATCCCATTGTTGGGATCTCAGAAACAGTGGGCTCCCCTGCTGGCATTCAAGTCCAAATGTCTATTTGTTGAGCTCAATTCCAAACTGTCTTGTTTTGGCAACGATCGGGGAAATTTTCCATGTGTTCTCTTGCCTGAATCTTGAGATTGCTACTCGGGAATGGGTAGCATAGTTACAGAGAGAAGGCTTTTTTCCCCCTCCTTCTCTCCTGACGCTGTGGCCACTCACAAACATTGTAGCCGCGTCCATGGACACGTGCTCCTGTATCCCAAACAGCTTTTGGTAAATAGACTGCTTGGGTTTTTATGTTCCTCTTTTTCTAAAGGATGAGGAAATGTGGGGCTAAATGGAATATTTTGGAGGAAAATTCTTAGCCCCTGATTTTGCCAAAGGAAGTGAAATTCTTTTCTGTTTAGGTCTCAGGAAATAATCTGTCACATTTGAAAGCATTTCAGAAATATTTACTGCACATAAACTTCCTGCTCTTTTCTCTTCCAATCTGTTGATTCCATAACATTACTGAAGGAGGGAATAATGGTTTCGACAGCATGAAATACTCTTAAGTTCCTTAAAATGACGGCCCACATTTTGTTGTGGAAAAGTTTGGAACTGGAGCCTGGCAGCTCTGTCATTTACTGGCTATGCGACCAGAGAAAAGTTACTTAACTGTTCTGAAACTTGATTTTGTTATATAAAAAGGAGATAATAACTATGGTAGATTAACAAGTGATCACAATCCTCCTCTCCCCAAATCTCACCCTTCGCAGTATGCTTTGCATGTCCTCGGATCAAGAAGTGGTATCTATTTCCCATCCCTCTGAATCTGGTTGGGCCTTTTAATTTGCTTTGGCCAAGAGAATGGCAGGTGCCAGTTCCAAGTCTAGGTTCAAGAAGGCTAGTACACTTCTGCTCCTTCATGGAACTCAGCTCAGCTGCCATGTGAGAAAATATAAGATATCCTACTGGAGAATGAGAAGCATATGGAGCAGAAATAAGCCACACAGGTGGAGGCCATTCTAGATCAGCCAGCCTTCAGTCTACCCAGCCGCTGAGTACAGAGGCATGAGTGAACCTGATTTCTGTGGCGAGAGGACCTTGGTCCTTGACTTCTTTGAAGAAAGAATTCCACAAAGAGACCGAGATTGTAAAGCAGGCACAGCATTTATTAGAAGCTCAGTATATGTAGGAGAGCACACAAAGAAGCAGTTTATTGAGGGAAGAAGCAAAAGTTACACACTTGGAGAAGAAAAGTGTGGGCATCCTTGCTAGTGAGGAGTGTGCAATGGGGCCGGGCAGCATTTTGAATCTTTCCTGTGAGCACCTAAGCGAAACCCATGGGGGGGTGTGTGTGTCAAAACCTCAATGCTGATGATTTTATAATGATATGACAATGTGGCCAAGGTTACTAGAGGACAGCTTGAGACCTCCTCTGCATGGGTGTCAGGCTGGGAAGTCTCCTTGACCACAAGAATAAGGAGGCTGAGGTGAGCTGCTTTGTCTTTCAGCCAATTACAGTTAAGTCGCCTACATACAAACAAGTTCCATTCTGAGAGTGCATTTGTACCAGTTTGTTCGTAAGTCCAACATAGCCTAGGTACCCAACTAACACAGATGGCTATATAGTATGGTACTGTAATAGGTTTATAATATTTTTCACACAAATAATACATAAAAAACAAACACAAAAATTAAAGAAAACATTCTTAATCTTACAGTAGTCCAGTACAACAGCTGGCACACAGGCTGGCATCGAGTGAACAGGCAAGAAGAGTTACTGACTGGAGGAGGGAGAGGAGGTGGAAGATGTTAGAGCTAAAGGATCATCAGCCAAAGGAGACAGAGGGCAAGCTTCAATTTCACTCACGCCTGATGTTGATGGCACAGGTTCTGGTTCCTTGCTGGAACCAGATGCACGTTCACATCTTTGAAAGTTCGCAACTTGAAGGTTCATATTTAGGGGACTTAAATGTATCGGCAACCTGTGCATTTTTATTTGTTCATGTTCTAGGGTTTTCAAGGTCAGAGTTTCCTGCTCGGTGCTACAAAGTTTCCGTTTTTGATGCTATTCCCCCATGCATCATGGCCTCATTAAGTGCAAAACAAGGAGGTGGCTTTGCCTTGTGCCTAATGCCTATGCATGAGGAAGATGTCCTTGGACCTGGCCCTGTCTTTCCTGCCTCAAACCCAGTGGAGGCTAGAAGAATCTCCCAGATGAGCCCAGCCCAAACTATCTACCTGCAGAACAGTGAGCTAAGGAAGTGGTTATTTTTTTTTAAGCCACTAGTTTTGGGGTAGTTTTGTTATGCGGTAAAAGCTGAAATAACACACTTACGGTTCAGTGCTGTTGTGTAAATAAAATTAGACACTATACATAAAACACTTGTGTCAATACACACTGAGGAGCAGAATTTGTTTGGATGGGCTGCTAATCCAGCTGGGTATAAATTTCACACCTCTTGGTTAGAATGTGTCAGCTTCAGTGTCCATAGCTTATATTTTAAAATAAATATATTTCCCTGAAAACGTCTGTCAACAATATAAATGTAATGGTTTCAAAAAGAATCCATAAAACTTAGCTATCATATTACTGCCTCTAACATCGGGTGAAGTTCAAATACCTTAGCAGGACTTATAGGACTTGCGAAATCCATCAAAGTCATGATGCTGCCTGTGGGGTTTTTTTTTTTTTTTTTCTGCTTTGCTGCTGCTCTGTGTTATCTTCAGCAATTCATATACAGGCATACCTCTTTTTACTGTACTTTACTTTACTGTGCTTCACAGATATTGCATTTTTTACAAATTGAAGTTTTGTGGCAACCCTGCATCGAGCAAGGCTATCGGTGCCGTTTTTCCAACAGCATTTGTTCTCATTCTTGAAATATTTCAAACTTTTTCGTAATTATTACGTTTGTTATGGTGATCTGTGGTCAGTGATCTTTGATATTACTATTGCCAAAAGATTATGACTCTCTGAAGGTCAGATAATGGTTAGAATTTTTTAGCAATAAAGTATTTTTAAATTAAGGTATGTACATTTTTTACACATAATGCTATTGCACACTTAATAGACTTCACTATAGTGTAAGCATAACTTTTATATGCCCTGGGAAACCAAAAAAATTCATGTAACTCAATTTTATTGTGACATTCACTTTATTGTGGTGGTCTGGAACCAAATTCACAATATCTCCAAGGTCTGCCTGTAAATGACATCCAAGACATTCATTATGTAAAGTGCCTACTAGTTTGGGACCTTAAGGAAACAAAAATCTCACGGATGAAATCAATTTTTAATCAACCTTATTGGGGTATAATTTACATACCACAAATACACAGTTTGATGAGTTTGATAATTGCATACACCATACACCACGTCAGTCAGGATAACTGCATTTATAGCACCCCATAAGTTTTCCTTGTATCCCTTTCCAGTCATTCCACCCCATCAACCATTCCAGGCTCCCACGGATCTGATTTCCATCACTACAGATTAACTGTGCCTGTTTTTAGAACTTCTTAGGAAGGCAACCATTCAATATACGCCTTTTCTTGACTTGCTGCTTTCCCTTAAGATAATGTTTTTGAGATTCGTCTGTGCTGTGGTGTGTATCAGTAGTTCATTCCTTTTTATTTCTGAGTAGTATTCTATCATATGGCTATACTACAATTTTTTTATCCATTTATCTGTTGCTGGACATCTGTGCTGTTTCCAGTTTTTTAGTGAATATGTTATGAATGAAGCTGGTAGGAACATTTGTGTATAAGTATTTTTTTTGGTGTCTGTGTGCATATGTTTTCATCTTTCTTGGGTAAACACCTAAAAGTATAATTGCAGGATTATACGGTAAGTATGTATTTATAAGAACTGTCAAATTGTTTTCCAAATGTTTATACTATTTTACACTCCACCAGTAGTGAATGAGAGTTCCAGTTGCTTCTTATCCTAACACTTGATATTATCAGTCTTTTAAATTTTAGCCATTCTATTAGGTGTGCAGTGGTATCTCATTGCAGTTTCAATTTGCACTTCCCTGATGACTAATTATGCTGAACATCTTCTCATGGACTTATTGGCCATTTATGTATTTTCTTTTTTGACATCTCTCTTCACATCTTTTGCCATCTCTCCGTTAAATTTTTTTTTTTTACTTTTTCAAAATTCTTTAATATGTTTATATTCACTTCTATGGAAAATATTATAGGAAAATTGCATAACAGGAATCCAGATTTTAAGAGAGTCTGTGAAACATGTAGGTTATGGAACATAACAATGACATGAGTCTGTGACCCCACTACCCACCTCAGGAATAACAGTGTTAGCCATGAAAGTACATCACCTGTATACTTTTTCCCTATCTACCCCCTCCCTCCCAGAGGTAACAAATATTCAAAGTTGAACTTATATCACTATTTTACCTTTTTTTTTTTTTTTACATGAAGTTTGAGGCTATTTAAAATTTTTATTTATTTATTTATTCATTTATTTATTTATGGCTGTGTTGGGTCTTCGTTTCTGTGCGAGGGCTTTCCCTAATTGCAGCAAGCGGGGGCCACTCTTCATCGCGGTGCGCGGGCCTCCTACCCTCGCGGCCTCTCTCGTTGCGGAGCACAGGCTCCAGACGCGCAGGCTCAGTAATTGTGGCTCACGGGCCCAGTCGCTCTGCGGCACGTGGGATCTTCCCAGACCAGGGCTCGAACCTGTGTCCCCAGCATTGGCAGGCAGACTCTCAACCACTGCGCCACCGGGGAAGCCCTATTTTAGCTTTTTAAAAATAGTATTGTGAATATGAATCTGTAAATGGTAATTGTTCAGTCCTATTTATTTTGAGGTTTATTAGAATGGCTGTACATCCTAGTTTTGTGACATACTTTTTTCGTTCAATGTTATACGCCTAACGTTGATCCACATTGATTTATATAGTTGTTCTTCATTCAGTTTCGTTGCTGTATAGCCTGCTTAAAGTGTATTCATTCATGGCTTTGTCCAGGTATTTGGGAATAAAGGAATAGAGGTGAGGAAAAAGGAAAATCAGATTTTGAGACAAAATTTTCAGAGAGCCAAACTTTGCAAATAGGTACTTGTGGCATAATTTGACCAAGTCATGGTTGTTTTCTTTCCTCTTTCCCTCCCGGTTTGCATATTTCCTCGCCTGCTCCCAGGACATGATTTCAGAGGGTTGCTTGCTTACTGGACCTGAGCCTGCCCAGCCCGGCTCCCATTTCAGGAGGACCCAAGGGCAGAGCCCCTGGACGGCTCAGGGCAGGGCGCAGACCTCACAGCGCAGCGAAACTCCGCTGCTTTCTTCGGAAGTGGTTAGGAAGAGTCTTTTATTTTTGGCATTTTTGCTTCCTCTCTGCATCTTTGACCCATGCAGTGACCTCAGTGTCTCCTAACTGTGGAGTCACATGCCTTTCTCTACTTTGGAGTTTGAGCTTTATAAAGCCCCAACTCTTTGGCAATAGGTAACGTGTGGGCCTGATGTCAGCAGTGGGGACAAGTCTTTCCGCCACTCTCTATCCATCCACGTGAGTGCAGTGACTCCTGGGGCGCCCCAATTTGAGCCTCCCTAGAGGAACCCACAGCGCACACTGTCCTGAGACAGGCCCTGACCCGCTAATGACAGCCCTTACGTGGTGCTTTGGTTTACAAAGCCTCCCCAGACACACTCCCATATGATTCCTGCAGCAACCCTGCGGGCAGCCACTGCAAGTCCATCTGACATTGGGGACAGTCCATTGCCAGGTGGGACAACGGGGTGGGAAAAGTGTGGCCAGAGAAGACGCTGGCATTTATTTATTAAGTCTCTTCCCTGGGCCTTGCCCTGCACTGGGTGCTCTGTACACGCTTGACCCTTTAAACAAACTTGTGAGGCAAGTAGTATTTTCATGCTATTTTTTAAAAAAAGACAACTGTTACGTTCCTCCCTCCACCCTCCAAATTCATATGTTGAAATCCTTACCCCCAGTGGATGGTATTAGGTGGTGGGGTCTTTGGGAGATTATTAAGTTTATATAAAATTAGGAGATTGAGGGCCCCATGATGGGATGAGTGTCCTCATAGGAGAAAGATCAGAGCTCTCTCTCTCTAGCACGTGAGGACACAGCGACAAGGCAGCTCTCACGCAGACACTGGATCTGCTGGTGCCTTGGTCTTGGGTTTCCAGCCTCCAGAAATGTGAGAAGTAAATGTTGGCTTAGCTACCCAGTCTATGGTATCCTTGTTATTGATTCTGAATTGACTAGGACGATAACCAGGTTTACAGTGTAGAGCGACACAGCAACCAGGGGAGGGGCAGGAACTGAGACTCAGCCCTGGGTCTCAGGTTGAGTGCTTTTACCCATCGCTGACTACATTATGAGCAACTGATTACACCAAAACTAGTACAGGCTTGCTTCAGGGTACTGTGGGTTTGGTTCCAGGCTACCACAATAGAGCGAATACTGCAATAAAGCGAGTCAACGTGAATTTTTTTGTTTCCCGGTGCATAGAAAAGTTACGTTTACGCTATACTGCAGTCTGTTATGTGTGCAACAGCATTAAGTCTAAAACAATGTACAGGGAATTCCCTGGCAGTCCAGTGGTTAGGACTCTGGGCTCTCACTGCAGGGGCCCTGGGTTCAATCCCTGGTTGGGGAACTAAGATCCCACAAGCCGTGCGGCTCAGCCAAAAAAGAACATAATAATAATAAAATAAAACAATGTACATACCCTAACTAAAAAAATACTTTCTTGCTGAAAAATGTTAACCCTCATCTGAGCCTTCAACAACTCACAATCTTTTTTGTTGTAGAGGGTCTCGCCTCTATGTTGAAGGCTACTGACTGATCAGGGTGATGGGTGCTGAAGGCTGAGGTGGCCATGACAATTTCTTAAAATAAGACAGCACTGAAGTTTGCTGCATCCATTGACTCTTCCATTCATGAATGATTTCTCTGTAGCTTGCAATGCTGTTTGACAGCATTTTGCCCAAAGTAGGACTTCGTTCAAAATTGGAGTCAATCCTCTCAAACCCTGTCACTGCTTTATCAAATATGTTGATGTCATATCCTAAATCCTTTGTTGTTGTTTCAACAATCTTCACAGATTCCATCTCAAGAAACCACTTTCTTTGCTCATCCATAAGAAGCAAATCCTCATCTATTCAAGTTTTATCATGAGATTGTAGCAATTTAGTCACATCCTTAGGCTGCACTTCTAAATTCTAGTTCTCCTGCTGTTTCCACCACATCTGCAGTGACTTCCCCAACTGAAGTCTTGAACCCCTCCAAGTCATCCATGAGGGCTGGACTCAGCTTCTTCCACACTCCTGTTAATGTTGATATTGGGACCTCTTCCCATGAATCATGGATGTTCTTAATGGCATCTAGAATGGTGAATCCTTTCTGGAAGGTTTTCAATGGACTTTGCCCAGTTCCATCAGAGGAATCTCTATCTATGGCAGCTATAGCCTTATGAAATGTATTTCTTAAATAGTAAGACTTGAAAGTTGAAAGGACTCCTTGATCCATAGTCTGCAGGCATTGTGTTAACAGGCATAAAAACAACATTAATGTCACTGTATGTCTCCATCAGATGATGGGTGACCAGGTGCATTGTCAATGATCAGTAATAGTTTGAAAAGAATCTTTTATTCTGAACAGTAGGTCTCAGCAGTGAGCTTAAAATAGTCAGTAAACCACGCTGTAAACAGATGTTATGTCATCCAGGGCTTGTCGTTCCATTTATAGAGCACAGGCAGGGTAGATTTAGCACAATTTTTAAGGGTTATAGGACTTTGGGAATGGTAAATGAGCATTGGCTTCAACTTAAAGTCACTAGCTGCATTAGTCTAATGAGACAGTCTGCCTGTCCTTAGAATCTCTGAAGCCAGGCATTGACTTCTCCTCTCTAGCTATGAAAGTCCTAGATGGCATCTTCTTCCAATATAAGGCATTTCATCTACATTGAAGATCTGTTGTTTAGTGTAGCTGTTATGGAGTCCAAGCTCACACTGCATTTAGGCCCCCTACAGGACAATGACGGAAGGGAAATTGCCCTGCCCTGGGAGTGGCTCCTGGCCCAAATTGGGTGCCCTGTTGGGTCTTAGATGGCGATACCAGACCATGTCCCTGTGTCCCAGGAGCTAACACAGGATTTTACAATGAGGGGGAGCCAGTACCACAGCTTCCTGAGCCCCAGTGTCGGGAACTGGGGCTGGATGGGAATGAGAGGCAGTGGGAGGGGTGGGTATATTGGCATAACAGCTGGAGCAGCTGGGACAGCCAGCTTGGCCAGAGGTTGGAGCACCATATCCTAAACCTTGTTCCCTTTCCTTTCTTCCTGTATGACAGATTTTTCCCTTGGGCTTCTTTTACCATAAGGTGACAATTGTCTGACTTTTTCCCACCTGATATAAGAGCACAAATGCTTTCACATAGAGGATTTCGTCATTCTTCCTCGTGTCTTCACAAAATAGCTGTAGAGCCATTCAAAGGCCACCGTGAAACCGTGAATAGCAATTGATCATCTCTAACCATTAAAAGGATGCCTTTTTGCCTTGGCATCAACCAACTGGGCTGAATTCTGGGATGGGGCTTTTGGTGATTTTAGGAACCAAGTGGAAACTTTCTCTTCTCACTGGGAATGTCCCACTTTTGGATAAGAGCAGACAGGTTTTTTGTTTCTTTTTCCTCAATTTAACATCAGTCCTACTGTACTGAGCCCTTCAGCTCCCAGATGTCAATTCCGTGCTCCATTTGCCAAGTGGCAGCCAGCGCTGCTTCAGGGAATTCTGAAGGGAAAAGTCTGAGGGAAAGTGGTCCCAGCAGCTGCCTGGGCCTTACCCCAAAATTCCCCCATCTGGGGCCCGCAGGCCACAAGCAGCAAGGCTCCCAGCTGGCTTCAGAAGACGGTAGACTCGTGTCCTGAGGAGCCATCTTCCTTTTTTTTTACTTTTGAATTTTAAGAATTCTTAGCATATTTTGGATAGAAATCCTTTGTCAGATATATGTACTGTGAATATTTTCTTGTGGTCTGTAGCTTGTTTTCTTACTTTCTTAATGATGTCTTTTGAATAAGTTTTTTTTAATTTTTAAGACGTCCAGTTTTTAATGGCTAGTGCTTTTTGTGCCTTAAATCTTTGCCTACTACAAGGTCATAAATATTTTATCTTCTATTTTCTTCTGGAAATTTTATGATTTTAGCTTTTAGGTGTATGATCCATTTCAAATAAATTTTATGTATGCTGTGAGGTAGAGGTTGAGGGTTTTTTTAAAAAAATCTGAATATCTAGTTGTTTCAGCACCATCGCTTGAAAAGGTTATTCTTTCCCCATTGAATTATATTGTTGAAAATCAGTTGACTATATATATGTGGTTCTATTCTGGTTCACTATTGAATTAGTTTCCCGGGGCTGCTGCAATAAATTGTTATAAACTTGGTGGCTTCAAACAACAGAAACTTATTCTGTCACAGCTCTGGACACCAGAAGCCTGAGATCAAGTGCTGCAGAGCCAACCTCCTTACAAAGGCTCTAGGGGAGTGTTTCTCCTTGTGTCTTCTGGATTCTGGTGGCTCTTGGCTTATGGCAGCATCACTCCAACTTCTGTCTCCATCTTAAATGGCCTTCTCCCCTGTGTCTATGTGTCCTCTCTTCATCTTGTAAGGGCACCAGTCATTGAATTTAGGGCCCACCTTAATTCCAGGATGATCTCATCTCCAGACCCTTCAGTTAATTACATCATCAAAGACCCTATCTCCAAATAAAGTCACATTCTGAGGCTTCAGGTGGACACAAATTTTTGGAGGAAAGGGCACTATTCAACCCACTGCATTTATTTTACGTTTCACTGACCTAGTTGTTTACACTTAATGTCAGTACTACACTATCATGATTACCTGTGGTTTTACAGTGTGTCTTGATATCAGGGAGTGCAAGCCCTCCAACTTTATTCTTTTTCAGGAATGTTTTGATTATCCTATATCCTTGACATTTCTATATAGATTTTAGACCAAGCTTGTCAGTTTCTCCAAAGAACCCTGTTGGAATATTCTTGACACTGAGTCAAATCTATAGATTAATTTTAGGGTAATGGACACATTAACAGTATTGTCTTCCAATCCATGGCCATGGTATATTTCTATCTTTTTTCTTTCTTTCTTTTTTTTTAGCAAAGTTTCCACCTTTCCATGTACATGTCTTGCACACATTTTGTTGCATTTGTTCCTAAGTGTTTTTTGATGCTATTACTACATTACTAATAATGTTACTAATAATAACATTAATGTTATTATTAGTAATAACATTAATTAGTAATAACATTAGTTAATTAAGTTAATTAATTAGTTAATTAGTAATAACATTACTAATAATGTTTTAAAGTTTTATTTTCCAATTATTCAACACTAGTATATAGAAATGAAATTTATTTTTGTTTATTGGCTTTTTATTCTGTGACATTGCTAAATTTACATATACTAGTAGACATTTTGTAGCGTTCTTAGGATCATTTACATAGAAAATAATGTCATTTGTGAAAAGAGACAATTTTAATTCTTCATTTTCAAGATTTATGCCTTTTATCTCTTTTGCTTGTCTCTTCACATTGGCTAGGACTGCCAGTAAAAAACTGAGTAGAAGTGAAGAGAATGGACACTTTTGCCTCATTCCAAATTTTAGGGGGAAAGCATTCCGTCTTTTACCAGAAATAAAATGCAATCTGTAGTCTTTTCTTGGTGACCCTTTATTAGGTTGAAGAACTAGGTTTCTGAGAGGTGTTTTTTGTTTTTTCCATTTTAAACCATGAATAAATGTTGAAATTTGTCAAATGCTTCTTCAGTATCTATTAAGATCACATGGTTTTTCTCCATTCTATTAATGTGAATTATTTTGATTGATTTTTAAAATAAGTTTAAGTTATAAATAAACTTGCATTACATGAAATTCACCCCTTTCAAGTGAATTTCACACAACTCAATGATTTTTAATAACTTTACTGAGTGGTGCAACCATCACCATAAATTACTTTTAGAACATCTTCATTCCCCTCATAAGATCTCTCATGCCCATTTTAGTTAATCCTTGACCTCCCTTCATTCCTGGGCAACTACTAATCTACTTTCTCTATACATACATTGGTCTTTTCTGGACCTTTCATATACAAGTGGAATCATACAACATGTGGTCTCTTGCATCTGGCTTCTTTCACTTAGCATACTATTTTTTAGTTTTATCCATAATGTAGCATGCGTCAATAGTTTGTTCTTTAATTGGTAAATAATGTTCCACTGTGTGGATATACATATTTTGTCCATTCACTAGTAGATGGACATCTGGGTTGTTTCCAGTTTTTTACTTATATGAATAATGCTGCTGTGAACATTTATGTGCACATTTTTGTGTGAGCATATTCATTTCCCTTGGATAGATACCTAGGAGTGGAATTGTTGGACTACATGGCAGTACTATATTTAACTTTTTGAGAAACTGCCAAGCTGTTTCTCAAAGTGATTGCTTTGATGGATTTTTTTGACTATTAAATCAAACTTGATTTCCTAGGATATACCCTCCTTGGTCATGATGTAGTATATATATATATTTTTTACACATGTTGTTCATTTGATCAATCACTATTGTTTGGAGGATGGATTTTTGCATCTACATTCATGACGAATATTGATCTGTACTTTTCTTTTCTGGAAATGTCTTTGCTTGTTTTGAAATCAAGGTAATGCTAACCTCATAAAGCAAGTGAAGAAATGTTTCTTCTTCCCCTATTTTCTGAAAGAATTTGTGCAATACTGTTATTATTTCTTTTTAAAGTATTTAATAGAATTCACCATTGAAGCCAACTGAGATAGTGGTAGTGGGGCAGCGAGGGGCAAGCCACTGAGCCTTTGTCCTCCCTACCATCCTACCTCCTGTGGACCAAGAATGCCGCCTGCCACATCGGCAAACAGAGATGTGGCCTTCAAGCCATCAGCCACTGTAGCCACCCTCTATGGTGAGCCTGAAGGGACCCAGGATGGAAAAGAACAGGATACTGGCCCCAGATAGCTAAGGTGC